>NW_019154087.1:58919060-58958628 GCF_002288905.1 Enhydra lutris kenyoni | reverse complement strand
CCAGGAGCCTGAGATCATGACCTGAGCCAAAGGCAGAGGCTTTAACCACTGAGCCACCCAGGCGCCCCCCCCGCAAATGTTTTTTAAGTCTAGACATCTAACCCCTTATACCGTTCTTTTTTTCCCCGCATTTTTTGCAATTCACCTGTTTTGCTTAAACTCTTTCAATGGCTTTACAGAGCATAACAACTCATCTTCTGTTGGTTCTCTCTCCGCTATCCAATTAAGTAATTTCAAGTTAGTTAGATACTCAAAAATAGCATGTTTTCATATACATCTGTCATCTACACCTTTTTAGAATTCTACCAGTGCCTAGAATGCCCTTGGCCCCTTATCATTCTGGCAAACTGAAGGCATCTGTCAAGACTTACTCAGAAATACCCTCTTCTAAGAAGCTGCCTCTGACATGCTCACACTAAATTAATTGCTTCCAGTATTTTAACTATTGTGCTCATTTGAAACTTTTCTTACAGCTTTTATCATAGGAAATGATTTGCTTACACACCCTATTCTCCTTGACTATGAACTCTTTGAGGTCAGTGACTGTCATTTTTATATCTCCACTTTTCAGCACAACACCTACTTGATAGGAGGCACTTAAGCAAGATATTGACAACTGGTTATGAAATTAGTGGAAATTAATTAAATATAGCCAAAACCCAATCTTTGGAAAGAGTTTGTAATAACTAAGATCACAAACCTAACTTGAAAGATTTTAATAAGTTAAAGTATAATTTTTATTTTTATTTATTTATTTTTAAATTTATTTATTTATTTGACAGACAGAGAGCACTAGTAGGCAGAGAGGCAGGCAGAGAGAGAGGGGGAAGCAGGCTCCCCGCCGAAGCAGAGAGCCCGATGCGGGACTCGATCCTAGGACCCCGGGATCACGACCTGAGCCAAAGGCAGCAGATTAACCCACTGAGCCACCCAGGCACCCATAAAGTATAATTTTTAGAGGTACCAAATAGCTATTCTTCCCTGATAGTATCTTTTTAAAAATTTTATTTTTTAGGGGCGCCTGGGTGGCTCAGTGGGTTAAGCCTCTACCTTCAGCTCAGGTCATGATCTCAGGGTCCTGGGATCGAGCCCCACATCAGTCCCTCTGCACAGCAGGGAGCCTGCTTCCCCCTCTCTCTCTGCCTGCTTCTCTGCCTACTTGTGATCTCTCTCTCTCTGTTGAATAAATCAATAAAATCTTAAAAAAAAAAATTATTTTTTATTAACATACAATGTATTATTTGTTTAATGGTCACTATAGTACAAAAGGTCATTTAATATTAGTAACTCCTTGGGTGTGAACATTAAGTCTTCTTTAAAAAGTTAATGCTTATGGGGGTGCCTGGATGGCTCAGTGGGTTAAAGCCTCTGCCTTCAGCTCAGGTCATGGTCCCAGGGTCCTGGGATCAAGCCCTACATCGGGCTCTCTGCTTAGCAGGGAGCCTGCTTCCTCCTCTCTCTCTGCCTGCCTCTCTGCCTACTTGTGATCTCTGTCTGTTAAATAAATACATAAAATATTTTTTAAAAAAGTTAATGCTTGTGTATATTAATGCCACACATTAATGTTTTCGAGAAATTTTAAAAAGCTAGGCAGCCACTGGTTGTCTCAGTTTCAAAGAACATTAGACTGAGGAAGGCAGAAAGAGTTTGGATTTAGAGAAGTCAGATTCTCATTTGATATTACAGTAGGGAGCCATGATCACAACATAATATTAAGACCAATACATACAGGAAAGAACATGGGCTCAAAGAGAATTATAAAAACAGTGAACACCCGTTGAGCAATTACCAGGTGCCATGTATTAACTCCTTTAAATGCTAAATGAAGTCTCAATCTTATTTCATGCAGTAAATGCTATTACAATTGTTAAACAATAAAAACTCAACTGAGTAAACTTTAAGGATCTAATTGGCCTTATTAATTTATGAACTGTGCAGCATCTCATCTGGCAAGTAGAGAACTCTTAGGAGTTGTACAAAATGGATGAAGTTTATAGGGAGAAATGAGGAGGACAATTAGCAAAAGAAAATAAAGGATTGAAGAACCTGGGTGGCTCAGTTGGTCAAGTGTCTGACTCTTGATTTCAGCTCAGGCTGTGATCTCAGGGTTGTGAGGTCCAACCCCACATCAGGCTCCATGTTAAGTGTGAAGCCTGTTTGAGATTCTCTACCCTCTCCCTTGCTTGCATGTTCATGCTCTCTCAGAGGCAGGGAGGAGGATTGTTTGAGAGAAGTTCACCTTCTCTTAGAGGAAAGAACAAGACATCTTACCAGGTGGATTACCAAATTTTCATGTTGTAGAAATGTAATAGATTATCTCATTGCTGCTGATCAGAAAATTCCTGACCGGGTAAGACTACAAGTCTGGGGGAAAATGAAACTGTGATTAGCTTAGGTATAAAGCCTGGTTCAGTGACATGGCCTAGCATATGTGACTCATTTTGGGCCTGTGTTTTTCTTTTTAAAACATCCCCCTTGTGATCAGACTCTGAGATCAGACACTCAGTGATCTTACTCTCAGATCACAACTGAAAGATGTGACCAAAATTTAAGTAATTAGAGGCACTCTCAGCTACTGCTCTGAAGTTTCTAGTTTTTTTGCTGTTTCTTTTATGTAGTATCCATATGTCATGACATTTTTACTTAACCCCTATTGTATTCACAGGTTATGGCCTCAGGTTATGAAGTGAGACAATTTGAGTCATTATTCTCTTGGTTCTTTTTTGACATTCCAGTCTTAGATCATTTGCCTGGTGGTTAGTGCCTATGTACATGCATTTAAAGTTTTTGAGAGAATACAACATACCAGGGAGATCATTATGTTTATTATAAGCAGGGTAATTCCTGAATGTTTGGAGTGTATTTCAAAGTCATGGTTCCCAAAACCCAAGCCAAAGATCTCATTGAAGGAGTCACCCTTTTAACCCAAATGGCTTGCTCAGTGATCCTATCTGAGTTTCAGCTTCCCCAGAAGTATTAATCCAGTTGCAGCAGGTAGTTTTAGCCACAGCACAGACACTTCCTTGTCTAGCTAGAAGATAATCAAGGGCTATCCTATTATCAAGAACAACTTTGGACATAGAGTCCAGGAATCTTTGTTAGGCAAGTATTGTTAAAATTTTCAGTATTTCAAGAGTTACGAGGTTCCTGATCGTATTTTCTTTGAATTTACTCCTAACTTAAGGAATATGGTCCTGAGAATCCTGAGTCATGAAAGCCTCCTGGTAGATCCTTTATAAGTCAGTGATATAAATTCAGAAGTGTTGATTAGGGAGGTATCTCAGTCTGTCTGAACAGTTAGGGGCACACTTTGGTAACCTAAGGGGCATCATCTCCTTATGTGCCAGCCATCTAGGGATTCATAAACCCAAGGAGAATGACAACCACCACAGACAAAGCTAAATCCTGTCAGAGCAGAAGCTACTTCCACTAAAGTTGCACTCTTAAGGGATTCATTTGCAGGTGTGGCTGCATTTTCCTTTTCAGAAATACATTTTTTTTTTTAATTTATTTGACACAGAGATAGAGAGCACAAATAGGCAGAGGAACAGGCAGAGGGAGAGGGAGAAGCAGACTCTCCACTGAGCAGAGAGCCTGATGCTCCATCCCAGGAACTGGGAGCAGGACTCCATCCCAGGAACCTGGGATCATGACTTGAGCCGAAGGCAGAGGCTTTAACCCACTGAGCCACCCAGGCGCCCCAGAAATACTTTTATAAAAGCATCAAAGTAAAACAATAACTGTGAAAATGCTTAAAGATGCTCATTGTTAAAGGTCTGATGACAATTTTTTATAATGGAACTGACAAGGAAATTTAGTTATTTCTGTAACATACAACATTTTAAGATAATAAGTAGAATTATGACCAATAACATTATACCAGGACATGACAAAAATTTAGGAATTTTATACAATTTTTAAAACACATATTAACACTCATCCAAACAATATAGCCTAAGGTTTATCATCATTTGTTTGAGAATGCGTCCCATGTAATTTAACATATAAAATAAGTTTATTTATTATTTCTCTTTTGTAAGAAGAGAAAACAAATCTTTTGTGATGGTCCAGGAGTCCTCTGTAATATTTTACATTTAAGTTAGTCTAAGTAAAAAAAAAAAAAAAAAAAAAAAATTAGAATTTAAATTTTGAGAAGTTGGTCAAAAATATCAAAAGATTTGAGCATATGATTAAATAGGAGTAGAGATCATTATGAAACAGCACTTATTTAACCAAAGTAATAAGATATTTGAAAGACAAATGCAGAAGTTTGCATAGTTGTTAGAAATACTTGGCTCTTTTAATATTGAGAAGATTCGGTTTTCTTAAATGATCAAAGACCTGATTAAGAAACATAAAGCACAGGACAACATTTTAGTAAAAATCAGAATTTGTTTAGACAAATTATTTTAAGGCAAAGAAAAGCCATTCACAGTCTCTTATTATCAAAAGCAGATTTAAAAAAAAAGCAGATCAATAATCCAAGAAAACTTTACCCTTTTAACAGACAGAAACCAAATTTTGATTTTGCACCAACATACTTTTGATATTAAATCTCACTCACTTAATCGAATTTATTCCAGTTTTAGCCAGCCCTGATATCTTTCTGTCTCTCTCTCTCATGCACACACACACAAATTTCTTTCCAAAGATTTTTTTCCATAAGCCTACAAAATGTATTTTACTTTTCTTTCATGTAAAGATATTTCCTTTATTATTTCTAGTAGTTTTTAATTACATGTGTTAATTAGAAACCTCAGTTTCCAGTAAAAATGAAGTACACAATTGTTTAACTTCCTGTTACACCGTCATCATTCATTAGATTGGCAAACCCACAAATACATTTCATAATTTCTAGAAGCATATGTCTTTTTTTCAGTTTTCCAATGTAGTTCTAACAAATCCAAATCCATATATCTTTTAGTTTTTCTGAAATAAAAAAAAGGCAATGGATAAACCAGTGTTTAGTAACTAATGTTTAGAATTTTATCTTATTTGGAAATGATCTAGATATTTAATGACGAACTTAGCAAAACTCAAAGGTTTGAAGTTACTAAAAAGACTTGGGGGAACTTCTTAAGTAGACGAATACTACTGAAAAGTTTATAAATTTTTTCTTATAGCTTTTTAGTCTACATCTTCTTAATTGTTTTTATTAGTTTTAATTGTCCCTCAGAACAACATACAGATCAAGCGTGGTTGTGTATTTTAGTTTTCTTTAAGATTTCATTTATTTATTTGACAGACAGAGAAGATAACAAGAGATGGAACATAAGCAGGGGGAGTGGGAGAGGGAGAAGCAGGCTTCCCACCAAGCAGGGAGCCTGATGTGGGACTTGATCCTAGGACCCTGGAATCGTGACCTGAGCCAAAGGCAGATGTGTAAGGACTGAGCCACCCAGGTGCCCCTGACCAAACAGGCTTAAACATGTACTAGTAGCAAGCCTCTTGGGGAGAGGAAGATCTGTGTGTTTGAAGCCAGGCCGCTGGCAACACCCGGCCCCTCGGGGTGGACCACAGCCTGCTTCTTTTTTCTGTTATCTCCCCTTCCACAGAGATCACCAAAGTTAGATGATTCCTTTAAATGTGTTTACTCAACCACAAATCCTATACTGCTTGATCAAGCGTATCTTGCTTTTCTTCTTGCTTTTCTATAATCTCCTTCTACCTCTTTGTTGATTGTTATCTTATATCTAATAAAGATGGGCCTGAGGAGTTGTTCAAGGCCGCAGTCTTCTCAAGTGCTGACCCCTGCTCCCTTTCTCTTGCAGCTGACTGTGCTTCATTCTTCTCCCCAGAGCCATCAGGAAGTGGCATTAGTCATAAAAATTTCATGGTACATTACAGAGCTAACCACCATCTTAAGTTATCTTTTTTGCTGACATACTTTGTAAATGATGACATGAATTCCATTTGACCTTTGGTAAGCTTAGGTAGAATAAAAGTATTTAATGCTAATAATTCTACAGACATGCCCATTTTAGTTAAGCCAACAAACTTCACCTGGTTTTAATATTGAGTATTTTTCAAAATTATGTGAATTTGAAATTCATTTGGATTAATTTCTATTATTTTCTGAGAGTTTTAGAATACTCAATCTTTATACAAGCATTTGCTTTTAAGCTAACTAAAAAGAGCACTTCACAAATAAATTAGTTTTGGCAAAATTGTCTGGAAGTAGAAAATACCACATATCTTCCACTTGTGTGTGTGTGTAGAAAGAGAGAGAGAAAGAAAGAGACAGAGACATAGATACAAAAAGAGATCTTACAAATTCTATTTTTTAAATTACTGATTTGAAATGGGTGTGATAATACAAAACTCACTAGTTTGTATAAGAAGATGGTTCCAAGTTTGGTTTGGTAGATGAAATAAGGTTATCTGCTTAGATGATGAAAGCTTTTTCTAATAGTTGTAGAAAAGACACATTTGTAGATTTGTATTTGTCCTTGACAAGTCAAATTCCAGTTGATTTTTTTCCTGTTTTGTCTTTTGAAAAGAATTACTTTCCTGAAGTTTGCATATCCAAAATATCATCTAGATAAGAATTCTGGAGAAGACAAAGGCAGAATATTTATATATCTAATGCACAGAGGAAGAGTGCAAGCTCTTCCTAAGACTTTTACTCCCTCAAGGCCAGAATTTAAAAAAAAACTTTCAAGTCTTTGAGAAAAATAAGAGAGATTGGGGACTGGTAAAAAGATTTGGAGGACTTCGAATTGTTTCTAAAGCCACCCCTCTGGTTGTATAAAAACTAGATTCGCAAAACAAAGATGGCTATTTTTAATTCATCAAAAATTATGTTGCCTCCTAAATGATATCATGGACTATCCCACCCATCCACCTACATTGGGATGTTTTTTCTTTCCCTCTGGGTACTTTCAGCTTAAGGGAGAAAGCTTAAAAATATCCCATCGGGGGTGCCTGGGTGGCTCAGTGGGTTAAGCCTCTGCCTTCAGCTCAGGTCATGGTCTCAGGGTCCTGTGATTGAGCCCCGCATTGGGCTCTCTTCCCAGAGGGGAGCCTGCTTCCCCCTCTTTCTGCCTGCCTCTCTGCCTACTTGTGATCCCTCTCTGTCAAACAAATAAACAAAATCCTTATTAAAAAAAATATCCCATCAGGCTTCAAACATCAGCTTCCACTTTGGCCAAGTTTCTGATCATAAAGTTATTAAATCCTTTCAAATATCATGTGAGGTTTCAACAGGGACAAACAGTATTTCTGGCAGTATTAAACAACCTTGTGGATGCAAGAAGTGTCCTCAAAAGAGGGTGTAAGAGATACTATCTTCACAAGATCTAGAGTTACTTTCAAAAATAGAAAAAAGATGACAGGCAGAAGGCCAAGTCAAGTTCTTAGGCCATAAAAAGAGAAAAGCAAGAAGTCAATAGCTGTCTATGGGAGACAAGGGATCATTAACCAATTGATCTGGATTTGGAATGGAAGGGAAAACATGGAATTTTGTATCTCTCTCTTGATTGAGCTCAGGAGATAATCTATTTACCAAAAAAACCTGAGGATCTTCCTGGAGTTTAAGAAATTCTTTAACTATAGCCCTTAGTTTGGCCTTAACTAAGGAGTGACTGGTGCCTTGAAGAGGTTTGCCTGTAGTTTTGGATGGTATTATTTTAAAAGGTAACTGTTTAACAGTCTTTTCAGAATGGAAAGGCACTTCAGTCAAAGAGTAACTAGGTTGAGTACCCAAATAAGGGGAGCACTATAAGTTTTGTCAGTTTTATAGTCTTTTCATTCAGGTACATTTTATCTCTTTTTTATTAGCCTTTTGTGATGAATCTTTAAATGAAGCTATTTTGGAATTTTGAAAACTTTTAGAGGCCTTCGCATGACAATTTAAATAGGTATTCCATTCTTTTTTGGTTAATTTGGAAACTTGCTTTTCAAGTGTACTTCTTAAATGATCTTATCTAACTGCGATGTTCCCCACAATGGCCATTGCAATTCTAAGTTGCTTTTAGTAATATTTTGCCATATTGTTAGATATATTCAACCTTCAGGGCTATAGTTCTTAAGCATAAAATAAGCAGTGTTCTGAAAGGTGGCATGCTCAACTCTGAATATAAAAGATCTGAATCCGCCCTCTCACCACCCCGCCCCGCTTTTGACTAGACTTCTGTTTTTCAGAGCCAAACTGGTACCTAAGAGAGATGTGCTATGGGGTTGACAATTGTGAAGAGTTTTTACAGTATACTGACTGCATGAAAACTTTCTTGAAGCTGGTGACGAAGTGTCACTCTAACCATTCTTTGACCAATTTATCACGAGAGTACTCTTGAAGTGACAAGTGATTTTAAATGTTCAGTCTTTAAATGCTTGACCCATGCTCACCAATATTTATGACTTTTTTTTTCAACTTACAAGATTCTCATTAGCAACTTGCCTTTATTTAGAACAAAATTTTATTCACCCAAGGCTTCACATTAGAATCAGCCCAGCTTAAATCAGACTTAGTCTGATCCTAAACACAAACTAGTTCTTCAACCCAGATCAATCCCAGTCTGGTTTTAAGTTGGACCCAGTTCAACTCTGGCTGGTAACTGCCAATAGTGTGCGATATAATATCTGGGAACCAGGGAAAGAATTGGGATTTTCCATTCAGAATGGGAAACTGTGAAAGCCACACACAGCAAGTGGAGTTCCACAGTCAGAGTGGAGCTCAGAACTGAGAGGAACTTACTAAAGGCCCTTTGGAATGACAAGAAATGCAGAGAACTCAAAGGGTTCATGGGTGCCATGCCTGTGTTTCTCATTATCCCTGAATGCCATTAAAAGTTTCCTTCAGATCCTGACATTACCACTAAATCTGTTAAATTAAAAAAAAAAATTCAACCAAGTAAATTTTAAAGATCTAATTGATTCATAAATTGTGTGGCATCCCAACTTGTAAGCAGAGGGAAGCTAAAGAGCTGTACAAAATGGATGGATTTTATAGACAGAAATGGGGTGGGACAATTTGCAAAAGAAAAGAACAGATTGTTTCAGGCAAAGTCACTTCCTTTTAGGGGAATAATCAGGGGTTTCTCTTAGGTAGATTACCCCATCTTTCTTTTGGGGATTAGAAGGGCCAGTGTGACAGATTATTTTATTTGGTTCTGGCTAGGAAATTCCTGATTAGTTAAGATTACATCTCTGCTGGCAGGTTGAAACTATAATTAGATGAGGTATTAAATACTGTTTGGTGACTTGGCCCAGCATCAGTGATTCCATTTAGCATAAATGACTCTATTTTGGGTCTGTGGTTTTCTTTTCACACAATTTTTGATTCTAATTTTGTGGCTTGGCTTGCAAATGTGCTTAGTTAGTTCTGTCTCCGTTAATACCTATTAGCACAGTTGTCAGTGACTAGTAACTTTGATGATGGCAATATACAAGGTTCTTTTAACTTTGTTGATGATGATGCAATTCAGTTTCAGAAAAACAAAAGTGTGGATCCCCTAAGGGATCCATCAATAGCACACAGTCACAAATCTGTGGAAGGCTAACCTCCATATTTTTCCTCAGTCCCCAGTAAGTGAACACAAAACAAGATTATAAAAGACTCAACAGTGCTCCTATTTGACTTGAAAACCTGCACTTAAAGCAAAAGGAGAGAAAAAAAGAACAACCTGTTTCTTTTTACTAATCTAACACTTTCTCCAAAACACTGTCATAGGAAATAGTTGCTATAGATGTGTACTGACAGATGGATGAAATATCAGTGATTTGCATTAACTGAAACAAGGAAGAATGTTAAGTAAAAAGCGTCCAAGAAAGAAAAGGAATTTATGTAGGTTTAGCACACATATTTTAACTCAATATTCATTAGTATCTAAATTTTTAAGAGACTAATTGAACAATTTTACAGGCATTTGTCTAGGATAAAGATATTTCTTCCTGTTTCTGAATTGTGTTTTTAAGGGGAAAAATAGATTAAAAGGATATCATAAAAACAGACAAATATGAGCATGGAAAAGTGAATGTGAAGTGGAAGGAAACAGATTGACCCAAAACATAAACAGGAAAAAAGTATAAAATTCTCTGCATTCAGTATTATGCCTATTCCAATAAAAATGAGCTCAATTGGGGATAAGGACATTGGTAGGCACACATCATGTGTAAATTGTCTTTCCAGCTTTCTCCCTTCGCAGGTAATGCAAACGTGCAGTCCGAGTTCTAATTTGAACCATTGTACCAATCTTAATGGCTAACAGCCATATTGATTTGGAAATAGTGGGATTCTTCTCATTGCAGAGTGGTCTTGATTGGTTAAATAAATCATTACTATGTTCTGTGTTTACCTACATAAAAAATTGACATAATTTGATTTGCTTTCTTTTTAAAAAGATTTTGGATTACACGTGTTTTCTTTAGGTGTTTAACTTTGACAGTATAGAGACTCTGCAAACTAGAATATTTTGATATTAGTCAATTTAAATGGGTTAAATACAGGGAATAACATTTGATTGTGTCAAAGTATTTTAGATACTTTCTAATTTCTGAAATCTAAAAATCGGATAATTTTAGTAGTGCTTCTCTTGAATGATATTACAAAATTCTTATTTATATAAACTTATTTTCCAAATGAAAGATTAATTTAAAATAATTCTGGGGGCGCCTGGGTGGCTCAGTGGGTTAAGCCGCTGCCTTCGGCTCAGGTCATGATCTCAGAGTCCTGGGATCGAGCCCCGCATCGGGCTCTCTGCTCTCTGGGGGAGCCTGCTTCCTCCTCTCTCTCTGCCTGCCTCTCTGCCTGCTTGTGATCTCTCTGTCAAGTAAATAAATAAAATCTTAAAAAAAAAAAAAAAAAAAAAAATAATTCTGTATGACAATTCTTTATATTCCTATAATTGAGTAATATAAAACCTATTTCAAAAGACTGGAGAGGTCTTTCACCTGAAGGTCAGGGGTAGTGGTATCTGGAAAGAAGGGTCTGCACTGGACGGGATTGATGTGCTAAATGAATGGAAGATACTAGCAGGAAATACAAGTTGTACAGTTGATAGTATAGTTGTTGGGCATGAAGGTGCAGGATGAATTGTTTGAACAGCTAATTTTAGTTAAGACTAAATAGTTTAATGGAAATCAAGTTGAACTATATGCTAAAAAAAAACACACAAAAAAAGGAAATTTTAAGACTCACAAAAAAAGATTTGATGTCCTATTACTTTATGGGAAGATGTCCATGGTCAGTGTATTGATCTTGTGGAACTCTGAAATTGGTGAAAAATTGCCAGGCACATATTGTCTATCCATGGATAAAGGTATAGGCAGACACTATTATTCATTGTAGACTATGACTTGTGGGAGTAGAGGTGCCTTTTCTAGAAAGGATTACATTTCAAAAATTAAAAAAGATGAAAAATAATCAACTATATGACTTTCATGATAAATGTCTATGAAGCTATGTAAATGATAGTGTTTGGAAATATTTCATAGATCTATTTGATTATCTTCTCCAATGACTCTATAGTGGCTTCTCTCTTTCCACAGATACAGTCAATGTACTCAATCATATAAGAGCCTTGGATTGCAAAAGAATTCATGGAAAGGGCCACTGTGTGATCTATTATGGTCATGTATGGATAGTATGTCTTCTCATAGTCCGGATGTTTGGATAACATTTTTTTGAAACATAGCCTCATCCTGGTTTTTCAAGTTCACCGAATTATAATAGATGTACATAAATTATGTCTTAGTTTACCATATTATCATGTTCAGAACCAGACAACTATCATAGAACTAGGTAACACATTAAATATTTTTAATTTTGGCACAAGATATAATGTGTGGAGAACTTCATGTGATTCAGTGCACCCCAGACTGCCTCCTGCAGTTAGCTGCTGGAAAAATAAGACTTTGTGGAAAAGTAAATGTCTTTTCAAATACATATCTTTTTAAAATTTTTTCAGTGTTCCAAGATTCATTGTTTATGCACCACACCCAGTACTCTATTCAATACATGTCCTCCTTAATACCCACCACCAGACTCACCCAACCTGCTACTCCCCTCCCCTCCGAACCCCTAATTTTGTTTCTCAGTGTACACAGTCTCTCATGGTTTGTATCTCCCCCTCCAATTTCCCCCAACTCACTTCTCTCCTTCCTATCGTGGACCAAAATATACATGCTAATGATTAGAATTTACCAAATTTGAGGATTAAATTTGGTAAAGGACTCTGAAGGTCAGTCTGTTCAATTATTAGTTTGGGTGCTTTATTTATAGTAACTATATTCTTCTATAATATTAAAATGGAATTAACTATTTCACTCCTATTGGTTCTCTTTGGAATTTTAGTTATAGCATTTCACTGGCATGGGTTTTAGAGTTGGGTTTTATTTTTATTTATTTATATTTTTATTTATTTATTTTTTAAGATTTTTTATTTATGTGACAGACAGAGATCACAAGTATGCAGAGAGGCAGGCAGAGAGAGAAGGGGAAGCAAGCTCCCACTAAGCAGAGAGCCTGATGTGGGGCTTGATCCCAGGACCCTGGGATCATGACCTGAGCCAAAGGCAGAGGCTTTAACCCACTGAACCAGCCAGGTGCCCCTGGGTTTTATTAAAAAAAAAACAAAAAAAAAACTTTTCAGTCCATGTGCATTTGTATCTATGATAAGCAAATGAACTATTCAATGTAAACAAATGTAAACTATTCAATGTAAGCAAAAAGGTATACATTTCTGAATATTTAAAATTAGCAATATCAATCAAATTTTGAATCTGAAGTAGCCTATTAAAACATAATTTACAATCATTTTCAATTTTCAGGGTATTTGTAAATGCAATTGCAGTTGTCCTCATAGAACAGATTATAATGTCTGGCAATTTTATTCTCAATTCAGTTCAATTAAGCTAAACAATTTGGTGAGATATTTTCTAAATACAGTTTGCAACAAAGCTGGGGATAAGTAAATATACATAGTGTCAACTGCCTATTCAGTACAAGTCACTGTGCTGGTGATGCAAGGAGAACAAAGGTTACTAATACAGTTACTCCTGTCAAGGCCTTTAAGTAAGCTATTGGAAAGGAATCAAACCCATGCTGATAGCACTTTACATGACTACAAAGAAGTAGACAATGATAAGAAGTATAAAGTTTGGTGGGAATTTAGTGAAGTGAGACAACAAAGATAAATAAAGAGATCAGAAAAGACTTTATGAGAGAGGAATTTTTGATGTGTCTTAAAGATGGGTAGATTTGGATACATGGAAATGGAAATTAATGTAGGAGGCACAAATATTTTAAAAAATTACATAAAGTCATGTGGAACATTAGGCATCATGCGCTAAGAGAATGATAAATAGTTAAGAATGAGAAAATGGGACGTGAGATGGAAAAAGTAAGCAATTTTAGAATCAGTAGACACTAGTTACATGAAAATAAACAGCTACCACATTTAAAAATTCATATAAAAATAAATATTAGGCCCATTTTTAAATACACATGAATATTTATATGTATATATATAAAAATTATTTAGTTCCTAAAATATGATAGATATTGTCTTTTTAAAGTTTGGATTTTATTAATGTACTTTAATGTCTGTTGTTAAAGTAGTGCTACATGTTTGAAGTTAATTCCCACACATACACCCAACTCTGTATTTATCAATTATAAACTCAGTAATATTTTAGTTTTTAATTAACTTGTGATTTACAGTAAACATTAACGAATATTTATTGGTGACTTTACATGTCTCAGACCCTAGGATAAGCTTTTGGGTAACAATGAGCAATAGGACTAAATCTCACCACTAGATCTGAGGTTCCAGATGAAATAGTGTTTATATTGCCTGAAATCCAGCTGGCCTATATATTAGAATAGAGATTGCCTTTCTTTATTTTAGGTTAACATACTTGATATTGGAAAAGGATTTTGAGCATGAAACTTTCTGTGACAAAGGTAATGATCTGTTTAACTTATTGTAAATAAGAAACTGATGCAGACTTTTTTAAAGTGCATTGTTGTGGGTAATTAGGATGAGTGTGTACAATGACTAAATATTTCATAAATGAAATTTCTCATATTCAACATAAAATTCATGTGTTTTCTGATTCAGCCTCCAAATACTGAGTTCAATACACTGTTGATTAAATATTATCACTCAGGAGCACCTGGGTTGCTCAGCCAGTGAAGGGTCTGCCCTTCAGCTCAGGTCACGGTCCAGCATCAGGCTCCTTACTCAGCAGGGAGACTGCTCCTCTCTCTCCCTGCTGTTTCCCCCACTTATGTTCTCTCTCTCTCTCTCTCTCTCTCTCGTAAATAAATAAATAAATAAATAAAATTTTTAAACAATATCACTCAAAGAAGCTTTTGAGTCAGAATTCCCATGTTCCAGAAAGACTGCCAAATACATTTCTGAGTCCACTATAGGACTTAAGCATACTTATGGTGTATTTGGTTATCGTGGAAGCTTGGGAATAAAATATACTTCTAGATCTTTCATAAAAAATGTCCAAATGTCTTTCCTATTTTCAGAGTACTGAAGTAGAAATGTGTGCGTGTGTGTGGTGTGCGTGTGTGTGTGTGTGTGTGTGTAGAAAGAGGCAAAGGTTACTCTCTCCAGATAAAGACAAAATAATCAGAGTACAGCGATTGCAGTAGTAATAGGAGAAGGTTGTTTATATCTGTGTATAGATCTGGAAAAGAAAAAGTGGTAGCAAATTAGATCTGTAGGGTAGAGATCTGCAAGTGAATATCTAACAATCCAGTTATTTGGATCAATCCTGACTATGTCAAGGCTGAAGCTTTACATCTTGCATCATACCGTTTGCCCCAATCTAGACTGCTTAATTTCCAAAAGGCCTAGATTTAGGCACTAGTTTGTATGTTGATCTTTCTGTTTAGGTATCAAACTTAGAGAAAGAAACACACACCACATTTGACTATCTTTGTTTATCTGTTGGATGCACAGATAATTTTCTTTTCCTATTATTTCCATATACTAAAATATTTCATCCTATATGAAATATTTGCTGACCATTCTGTACTTCATCTTCATATAGACTTGACTGTCATTTTCTTTCCTACCTCTCAAGACTCCAAATATTATATATTATGCTATATTGTATAGACTTCATGCAGTTAGTTGTTCTCTCCCCAAATGGGATTATACACCTAAAAAAAAAAAAAAATAGGAATTTTGTTTTAATAATCTGTGTAACTCTGTACATGAGACAGAATAGATTAACAAATACATACACAGTTTGAGGGTAGAAATTGCTGTCACAAAATACTTTTGGCTTCTTCAAAATTCTCATATTTTCATATATACATTTGTCCTTTAAGACATTTAACTAGGGCACTTGGGTGGCTCAGTTGGTTAAGCGTCTGCCTTTAGCTTAGATCATGATCCCAGGGTCCTAGAATTGAGCCCCAAATAAGGCTCCCTCCCTCTGTCCCTTCCTCCATTGCTCATGTTCTCTCTCTCTCAAACAAATAAATAAAATCTTAAAACACTTAAATTGTTGCTAACAGGATGTGAGTGTAGAATTTCCTCTTCCTGAGGCCATAGACTTATCTTGTAGGATTCCATATATACTTCTTAATGATTGATATAAAACCTTTCAGATTGTAGCTGAAAAGTAAATGTTTAATATTTGACCCCCAAACCTATAAGAAATGATAGTATTAAAGGGGCAAAATGTACTTCCCATCTCTTAATTTTCACTAGTGGGAAAAGGAGATCTCTAAACTAACACCAGTCCCATCTAGAGTGATAAAGTTTCTAGATAATTTGAAGTAGTGTAGGTCACAGTTTTTGTGAATTAAACTTGTGGGACAACCCATTCAGAGTAATATAGGTAACTTTTTCCTTTCTTACATTAAGTTTCTATAATTTATTGGCTGAATTTTCTTCAGAGTTGTGTGTGTTTTGCATTAATATTTGTGCATAACAATGAATTTTAGGCTTGACTATTGACTCATATGGTACTATGTCTTCTTACTAGATATAAAACAATAACTATAGGGGACCTGTCTGGCTCAGTTGGTTAATTTTCTGACTCTTGATTTTGGCTTAGGTCATCATCTCAGCATTGTGAGATAGAGCCACATATTGGGCTTGGTCTTCAGCATGGAGCCTACTTGAGATTCTCTTTCTTCCTCTCCCTCTGCCCCTCCTCCTCTCTAAAAACAACAACAAAAAACAATAACTGCAAACACTTACATAGTAAATATAAAATTTCTACTCTCTGAGACATGTTCTTGGAAGCTGCTATGAATTTGAAAATCAAACTTGACTTTAGATACTTTATTTTCAATTCTCTTGGGTATTTCTTGCCTTTTACTGCTTCTGCCTTTGTACATTGTCATTTAAATTTGCCTGCATTTTTAACTCCTGTCAGTAAACTTAAGGAAAAGAAGGTTAGTATGTCTTGTGTGTTCCTATTTGTGGAGGGAAGACCACACAAAAATATTCGAATATCTGTTTGTTCAGTAACCCCCCTGAGTTTCTATTCACTAGGTATAGGGTAAAGCCCCCAAACTACTTCACTAACAAGTTTCCAGGTGACTCAGAAGCCACTAATTCAGAGATCACACCTCAGGAATCATTCCTAGAAATTCTCAATATTTTACTGACACACGTTGACTTCATTTTGTTTTTCTTTTCCATTAGAATTTAATCTCCATAAGGACAAAGTTCATGATGGCAGTTTCATTTTATCCCTTCCAAAAAATAAATGTAAATATTTATACAGTGAGTGAAAAGGACAAAGAACAATCTTTTCACAATAGGAAGTGCCACTGTCAGAGAATCGACTTCTAAAAGAAATGAGAGTCAAGGGTTACATTGGTGGCTCAGTCAATTAAAGTGTCCAACTCTTATTTTCAGCTCATGTTATGATCTGTGTTATGTGACCAACCCTGCATCAAGCTTTATGCCTGATGAAATTCTCTTTCCCTTTCCCTCTGCTTCATCTCCTCTTTCTTTCTTTCTTTCTTTCTTTCTTTCTTTCTTTCTTTCTTTCTTTAAAGATTTTATTTATTTATTTGACAGAGAAAGAGAGATCACAAGCAGGCAGCGAGGCAGGGGTGGGGCAGGCTCCTTGCTGAGCAGAGAGCCCAATGTGGGGCTCTATCCCAGGACCCTGAGATCATGACCTGAGCTGAAGGCAGAGGCTTTAACCAACTGAGCTACCCAGGCGCCCCTCCCCTTTCTTTTAAAAAACAGAACAGTGGTGATAGTGGACATACCTGCCATGTTCCTAATCTTAAGGGAAATGCTCTCAATTTTTCCCTATTTAGAATGATATTCACGGTGGGCTTTTTGTGTATGGGCTTTTATGATATTGAGGTATGTTCCCTTTCCTATACACTGTGAAGAGATTTAATCAAGAAAGGGTGCTGTACTTTGTCAATGCTTTTTTGCATCTATTGAGAGGATAATGTGGATCATATGGTTTTTGTCCTTTCTTTTATTTATGTAGCATTTCACGTCGATTGATTTGTGGATGTTGAACCACCCTTGGGGCCAGGAATAAATCCTAATTGGTCATGGTGAATAATCTTTTTTTGTTGTTGTTGTTTGTTTCTTAATATTTTTTTTTTATTTTCAGCATAACAGTATTCCTTGTTTTTGTGCCACACCCCGTGCTCCATGCAATCCGTGCCCTCTCTAATACCCACCACTTGGTTCCCCCAACCTCCCCCCCACCCCCCCGCTGCTTCAAACCCCTCAGATTGTTTTTCAGAGTCCATAGTCTCTCATGGTTCACCTCCCCTTCCAATTTCCCCCAAGTTAGAGAGGAGAAGGTGAATAATCTTTTTAATGTACTATTGGATCCTATTGGCTAGTAGTTTGGTGAGAATTTTTGCATCCATGTTCTTCAAGGATATTGGCCTGGAATTCTCCTTTTTGGTGGGGTCTTTAGGATCAAGGTAATTGGCCTTATAGAAGGAGTTTGGTAGTTTTCCTTCCATTTCAATTTTTTGAAACAGCTTCAGAAGAATAGGTATTAATTCTTCCTTAAATGTTTGGAAGAATTCTCCTGGGAAGCCATCAGGCTCTGGGCTCTTATTTGTTGGGATATTTTTGATTACTGATTCAGTTTCCTTGCTGATTATGGACCTGTTCAGGTTTTTTATTTCTTCCTGTTTCAGTTTTGGTGGTTTACAAATCACCAAATGGTCTGTAGGAATGCATCCATTTCTCCAGATTGCCTAATTTGTTGGCATATAGTTGCTTATAATATGTTCTTATAATTGTATTTGATGTTGGTTGTGATCTCTCCTCTTTTCTTCATGATTTTATTTGTTTGGGTCCTTTCTCTTTACTTTTAATAAGTCTGGACAGAGGTTTACTACTGTTACCAATTCTTTCAAAGAACGAGCTCTTAATTTTGTTGATCTGTTCTGCTGTTCTTTTGGTTTCTATTTCATTGATTTCTGCTCTGATCTTTATTATTTCCCTACTCCTGCTGGGTTTACTCTTTATTTTCTGTTCTTTCTTCAGCTCACTTAGGTATAAGGTTAGGTTGTATATTTGAGAACTTTTTTTTGTTTCTTGAGCTTGTATTGTTATATACTTCCCTCTTAGGACCACCTTTGCTGTATCTCAAAGATTTTGAAAAGTTGTGTTCATTTATTTCCATCAATTTTTTTTAATTCTTTAATTTTCTGGTTGACCAATTTATTCTTCAGTAGGTTACACTTTAGCTTCCATGTATTTGAGTTCTTTCCAAATTTTGTCTTGTGACTGAGTTCCAGTTTCAAAGCATTGTGGTCCAAAGTATGCAGGGGATGAATCCAATCTTTTGGTACCAGTTGAGACCTGATTTGTTACAGATTATGTGATCTATCACCACTGATGTTAAACATAGTACTAGAAGTCCTAACCTCACAATCAGATAATAAAAGGAAATAAAAGACATCTGAACTGGCAAAGAAGAAGTCAAACTCTTACTATTTGCATGATGAAATGATACTGTATGTGGAAAACCCAAAAGACTCCACCCTAAAATTGCTAGAACTCATCTAGCAATTCATCAGTGTGGCAGGATATAAAATCAGGACACATGGGCACCTGGGTGGCTCAGTGGGTTGAACCACTGCCTTCAGCTCAGGTCATGATCTCAGGTTCCTGGGATCGAGTCCCGCATTGGGCTCTCTGCTCAGCAGGGATCCTGCTTCCCTCTCTCTCTCTCTGCCTGCCTCTCCATCTACTTGTGATCTCTCTCTGCCAAATAACTAAATAAAATCTTTAAAAAAAAATCAGGACACACAAATCAGTTGCATTTCCATACACTAATAAGACAGGAAAAAAAAAAAGAGAGAGAGAGAGAGAGAAATTAAGGAGTGGATCCCACTTACAATTGCCTTCAAAACCATAAGATATCTAGGAGTAAATGTAACCAAAGAACAAAGGATCTGTACTCAGAAAACTATAGAACACTCATGAAAGGAATTGAGGAAGACACAAAGAAATGGAAAAACATTCCATGCTCATGGATTGGAACAACAAATGTTGTGAAAATATCTATGCTACTAGAACAATATACACATTCAAAGCAATCCCTATCAAAATACCATCAACTTTTTTTTCACAGAACTGGAACAAATAATCCTAAAATTTGTATGGAAACAGAAAAGACCCCGAATACCCAAAGGGATTTTGGAAAAAAACAAAAGAAAACAAAACAAAAAAACAAAACTGGTGGCATCACAATTCTGGACTTCAAGCTCTATTATAAAGCTATAATCATCAAGATAGTATGGTACTGGCACAAAAGCAGGCACACAGATGAATGGAACAGAATAGAGAACCCAGAAATGGACCTTCAACATTATGGTCAACTAATCTTTAACAAAGCAGGAAAGACTATCCAATGGAAAAATGACAGTCTATTCAACGAATGGTGTTCGGAAAATTGGACAGTCACATGCAGAAGAATGAAACTGGACATTTCCTTATACCACACACAAAAATAGACTCAAAATTGATGAAAGACTGAAATGTGAGACAGGAATCCATCAAAATCATAGAGGTGATCACAGGCAGCAACCTCTTTGATGTTAGCCACAGTAACTTCTTGCTAAACACATCTCCAAAGGTAAGAGAAACAAAACCAAAACAAATTATTGGGACTTCATCAAGATAAATAGCTTTTGCACAAAAAAGGGAACAGTCAACAAAAACAAAAGACAACCAACAGAATGGGAGAAGATATTTGCAAATGTCTTATGAGATCAGGGGCTAGTATCCAAATTCTATAAAGAACTTATCAAACTCAACACCCAAAGAACAAATAATCTAAGAAATGGGCAGAAGACATGAACAGACATTTCTCCAAAGAAGACAGACAAATGGCCAACAGACACATGAAAAGTGCTCAACATCACTTGGCACTGAGGAAATATAAATCGAAACCACGAGATACCACCTCACACTAGTCAAAATGGCTAAAATAAACAAGTCAGGAAATGACAAACATTGGTGAGGATTCAGAGAAAGGGGAACCTTCGGGGTGCCTGAGTGGCTCAGCGGGTTAAGCCTCTGCCTTCCGCTCAGGTCATGATCTCAGGGTCCTGGGATTGAGCCTGCATCAGGCTCTATGCTCAGCAGGGACCCCACTTCCCCCTCTTTCTCTGCCTGCCTCTCTGCCTACTTGTGATCTCTTTCTCTCAGTCAAATAAATAAATAAAATCTTAAAAAAAAAAAGGGAAGGGTAACCCTCTTACAGTGTTGGTAGGAATGCAAGCTGGTATAGCCACTCTGGAAAACAATATGGAGGTTCCTCAAAAAGCTGAAAATAGAGCTACCTTATGACCCAGCAATTGCACTACTGGGTATTTACCCCAAAGATACAAATGTAGTGATCCGAAGGGGCACCTGCACCCCATGTTTATAACAGCAATGTCCACAATAGCCAAACTATGGAAAGAGCCCTGGTGCCCAATAACAGATGAATGGATAAAGAAGTTGCAGTGTGTGTACACACACACACACACACACACACACACACACACACACACACACAGGAATATTACTCAGCCATAATAAAATGAAATCTTGCCATTTGCAATGATGTGGATGGAACTAGAAGGGATTATGCTATGTGAAATAAGTCTGATAAGGATTATTATCATATGATTTCACTGGTATGTGGAATTTAAGAAATTTAAGAAATAAAACAGAGAAACATAGGGGAATAGTGGAAAAAATAAGACAAAATAAGAGGGGTAGATAAACCATAAGAAACTCTTAATCAAACTCTGAAACAAACTGAGGGTTGCTGGAGGGAAGATAGGTAAGGAGATAGGGTAACTGGTTGATAGACATTAAGGAAGGCATGAGATGTAATGAGCACTGGTATTATTACATAAGACTGATAAATCACTGACCTGTACCTCTGAAACCAATAATACATTATATATTAAGTAGTTGAACTTAAATTTTTAAAAAATTAATTAATTTTAAAAAATTAAAAAATTTAAAAAAATTGATGGTCAAAACTTTCATGAGAGAAGGGCCAAGGAGAATAACCTAAAATGTTCTTTGGTAATTTTTACTTTAACTTCTCTTTTAACTTGAAGTATATTGAATTAAGGTTAGAATTTTATTGGATTAAGGTTAGAAATTATTGCTAAGAAAAGCCAATACATTAAGTGTACAACACCAATTTTGACACTATGGAAAGATAAATCATCTATATATCTGTCTATATCTTATTTATTGAATATGCATACTATTGACAACATTGATTGGAAATGCATGTTCATTGTTTTTATTTAGGGAGTTTGTTTTTATGATTGAAGGAAAAGATAAAAGATAAATTAGAAATTCTGAAGTAGAAAGTGGTATGTGTCCATGGTAAATAATGCGTTGTTAGGGGAGATACAGATATATAGTGTGATAATAAAATTCCATGAGAAACTTGTTACTAATATTTCACATTTAAAATGTATATTCATGATCATACATTGGTAATAGTTACTAACAATATTTTTGAAAATCAGTTATACATTTAAATTATAGTATTATTGTGCCATTTTATTCAATATCCAACTAAAACAGTATCATGATAAAATACGAAGATTCTTTTGAGATATGTTGGAAATTATTTTCCCAAGACTATTTGTAACAATATTATGCTTTGACATTTAATGTCCTTAAAATTAATATCAAAAGATTATATATATTCTAAAGAAATACAGGACCTCTAAAGAAATGGTCAATAAAGCTAAATAAAAGTATAGGTGTTATTTTGCATCAAAATAAGAGCAATAAAGAAATTCCTCTATTATGGTCATCAAAATACTACACAATTATTATGAATCATTTTTGCAGTTTGAGATTTTCATAGGAAATAATGAGCTGTTACAATCATTACATACTTGTATAATCCTAGTTATTAAAAGGAAGATATATAAACATAAAATTACATATACTTTTGTTACACTGCCTAAAAAAATATTTAACTTCAAAATACATCTGCAAAGTATATTGTCCCTTTATTTCATCCTTATTTGACAGGGTATACAAAATGATTCATGAAAATGATGTGGTTTAAATAAAAAATATTTAGTGTAATTATATGCGTGATTTTAAATTATTCAAACATGCAAGACCTTCCAAAATTTTAACATTATTAAACCTTTATTTCACAGATTTCAACAATTTAACATATTTAACATACTTCAACAATAGTAACATTGATCTTTGGACATATTGCCAAAATGTGCATCAATGTACACAAAGACACATTCCTAATGAGCTAGGAAAGAAAAAAATACATAATCATATCAATGATGCAAAAAATCATTTTAATAAACCATGATAAAAATTTATTCAAGGGGCGCCTGGGTGGCTCAGTGGGTTAAAGCCTCTGCCTTCAGCGCAGGTCATGATCCCAGAGTCCTGGGATCGAGCCCCGCATCCGGCTCTTTGCTCGGCGGGGAGCCTGCTTCCTCCTCTCTCTGTCTCTGCCTGCCTCTCTGCCTACTTGTCTGTCAAATAAGTAAATAAAGTCTTTAAAAAAAATTTATTCAATAAAAATTATAAAAATCCTCAGTAAACTGGGAAAAGGGGACTTCCTTAACTTGATAAAGACTATCTATAAAAGACCTACAGCTAACATCATACTTAATGGTGAGAAACTTGAACCTTTCCCACTAGATCAGGAACAAGGCAAGAACACTCCCTTCCACCAGTCCTTTCAGGATCATACTGGAAGTTCTAGCTACAAGACAAAAACAGGAAACAAGTGATACAGAAAGTAAAAAAGAAGAACTAAAACTGTCTTCATCCATAGCTGAAATGATCATCCATGTAGAAAATCCAAAATAATTGTCAAACCATCTTGGAGCTAATAAGTAGTTACACCAATGTTGCAACATACAATATACAAAAACAACCATTTTTCTATATAATAGTAATAAACATGTGGAATTTGAAATTAAATACACAATACCATTTGCATTAGTATCCTGCCCCCCCCAAATGAAATACTCCTAGTTATAAATATAACAAAATATGCACAAGATCATTGTGAGGAAAACTACAAAATTCTGATGAAAGAAATAAAAGAATTAAACAAATGAAGAGCTATTCCATGTTGGTCGATAGGAATACTCAATATTGTGAAGGTGTCAATTTGTCCCAAGTTGATCTATAGAGTCAATGTAATCCCAATAAAATCCAACTGAAAGGCATTGTGGATAACAAGACAATGATTTTAAAGACATAACATAATAAAATAAAGTAAAAATAGGTAAAAGACACAGAATAGTCAAAACAAAATAATATTGAAGGTAAAGAACAAATTTGGAGGACTGATGCACCCCAACCTTGAGACTTAATATAAAGGTATAGTTATCAAGACCATGTGATAGCGATAAAACTTAGACAAACTGACTAATGGAACAGAAGAGATAGCCCAGAAATAGACCTAAATAAATATAGCAAACTGGTCTTTAGCAAATGGGCAAAGGGAGCACAACAGAACAAAGTCTCTTCAACAAACCATGCTAGAAAAACTAGCCTTTTATATGCAAAATAGTGGTTTAGATGCAGACCTTTACACTTCACAAAAATTAACACAAAATGGCTCATACACATAGGTATAAAACAAAAAACTGTAAAATTCCTAGAAGATAAAATAAGAGGCTATCTAAATAATCTTGGGTATAGTGATGGCTTTTTAGACATGACACTGTTAGTATGACCCATAAAGGACATAATTGATTAGTTGGGCTTAGTTGCCTTTAAAAACTTCTGTATTGTGAAAAACATTGTCAAGAGAACAAGAAGACAAGCTGCATATGAGGGGAAGGTATTTACTAAAGACCTATCTGACAAAGGACTGTTGTTATTTAGGACATACCAATAACTGAAAACTCAAAAAGAAAACAACATGATTAAATAATGGGCCAACATACTTAACAGACATTTATCATAGAAGATATACAAATGACAAATAAACATGTGAAAACATGCTTCACACCAAATGTCACCAGAGAAATGCAAATTCAAACAACAGTGTGATACCATTACACACTTATTAGAATGCCCAAAATTTGGAACAATGATAATAAGAAATGCTGGTGAGAATATGGTAGAGCAGGAACTCCCATCCATTGTTGGTGGAAATGCAAAATGATACAGCCACTTTAGAAGACAGTCTGGCAGTGTCTTACAAAAGTAAACATACTCTTAAGATCCACCAGTTGGATTCCTTGGTATTTATGCAAAGGAATTCAAAACTTATATCTGCACAAAAGTCTTATAGTTTTTTATAGCAGCTTTATTCATAATTGAAAATATTTGGAAGAACCAAAATGTTCTTTTGTTGGTATATGGGTAAAGCAGCTGTGGTACAAATAGATAATGGAATATTATTCAGTGCTAAAGAAAAATGTGCTATTGGGCCATAAAAAGACACTGAGAAACCATGAATTCATATTATTAAATGAGAGAACAAAGTCTAAAAAAGCTGTTCCTATTAATTCCAACTGATTTCCTGTAAAAGGAAAACCAAGGAGATAGCAAAAAGATATGTGGTTGCCAGTGTTAGAGGTTGTAGCAAGGGTGAGATGAATAGACCACAGAGGAATTTTAGGGCAGTGAGAATACTGTTTATGATACAATAATAATGCATATGTATCACTAAACACTTGTCTGAACCCATAGAATGCACAACAGCAAGAGTAGACCATAATATAAACTTTTGACTTTGGGTGATAATAATACGTCAATGTAGATTCATAAATTATAAAAAAAAATATGCTACTCTGGTGGGTGACATGGATAATGGGGTAGTTTATGCACATGTGGGAACATGTGTCTTCCACTCAGTTTTACTTACCTTTAAGATTGCTCTAAAAAATAAAGTTTTAATTAAAAATATAGTATGGAATTAAAGTTTCATAAGTATGTTCCCATATTAAGTAAATAATATATGTAAGATCAATAATCTATATTTGTTAAGATGACTTATTGTTTTATGCTCTAGTATAATAGGAGATGTAATTTTAAAATGTCCTTTTTGGAAGACCATAATTCTTATCTGTTAAATATTAAAGTTCTCTTATCAAAATCAGGAGACTCCTCACCAGGACCACACCCTGATACTTAACCTCTGTACACACACACACACACACACACACACAGGCCCAATGAAATATGAACAATAGTGCTCATTAAATATTTGAAGAGATTTATAAATCCTAATGATCATATGTACATCTTTCCATAACAGACCTCAAATATTTGAATTCTAGCAAATTTATGTGTGGTATCTTCTCCATACCTCTACAAAGTACGGTGGTATCCATCTTCTCCTTGATTTTTAAATTCACTTTATTTCCATTCACTCCTGTAAAACAAAATGCTTCATTCCTGAAAAGGATTTTTGTCATATTTTCTATTTTATAAATCTCCCCTGTAATAAGAAATCATATATGGGTGTTCAGAGATATAATACTGCTTTCCCTAGTGTTTGTCGGTTTCACCAGTTCTAATAGTTATAGTAATGGCTAAGATGATATACTTTAGAACTAGAAAAACTCCCAGGTCTGACATTTGTTATCTATGGATATGTGCAATTTTTGTCACCATGTTGAACTTCATTTTCCTTATTCATGAAATGGGGATTACAACACACACATTTTTGAAGGTTAAATGTAATGAATATAAAAAGAGTCTAGAACTGTGTATGAAGCATGGAGATAACTTAATAAAAGTTAGCTATTATAGGTAATTTTTAAACATAAAGTATAATGAAAATTATTCTTAATTCTAACTGAATTCGGTGATTTACTTAACAGTATTTGCCTCCAATATTTGTTTGCTGGTTATTCAAGCCAAAATACTTAGGGACACCCCTGAGGCCTGCGTTACCTTGGAGTCTATAGATGGGGTGAATGACCCTGAGTGATAGAATGGGAAAGACATAGAGAAAATCCTCCATCACCTCCACCTCCTTGGGTCCTAAAGCCCAGAGGTGGCACTATGGTTGGAACACATATGCAGCTTAAGTTCATAAATCAGTGGTGGAACATCTGTGGGCTAGGATCTTATTTTCTAGGAGTCTAAATATAACTAATATGAAGAAAGAGGTATGGCAGGCAATGGGAATAAGAATAAAAAGATAGCATTCTTCTTCAAGGCCATCTTTAAGGTGTGGGGGCCTCTGACAAATATTTTTGTGTATTCTCTCTCTACATAACAAATTTGATTAAATGTTTGTATAAAATTTGAATTAATCCTGATTATTTAGAATTATGAGCATAGAAGAGGAACTTAGAAATATGTTTACTGTCAGTGCATGTGAAGAATTGATAAGACATTAACAACTCCACAGGTTAAATTATTAGGAAACTCTGAGAAAATCCAGAGTTCAAATTATATATAAATGCTGCCAAGGGTAGGTATGAGCAGAAAGCCTGAATATAAAATTACAATAATGTTACAGGAAAATACCATGAGGAGAAAGAAAACTTTCAGTGGCAGGTCTCACAAATGTCCAACGAACATTTACTTTCAGAAGAAAAGACCCCCTCCCAACCCCACCAAGGGGAGAAAGGGAGAAGAGAAACTTCTGTAAGGTTGAAGTCAATTTTGTGTTCAGTTATTGAAAAGAGAAAGCTGAAGTAAAGAACGTGGAGCTGAGGAATCTCAGTGGAAGTGGATCACATGGATTATCATTTTAAATTATTTCAATAATTTATTTAAAAAATTAAGATGACGTTTCCTATTCAGGAAAATTATGTCAAAGAAGAAAATAATCACAAACTTGAGCACTTTGAAAATGGTTTTAAAGAAAAAAAAGTAGGAAGGATAAGATATGAATAATTTAGGATGAGGATTAATGGCAATGCTGACATGTTAATAACCTCTTGGATATGATATACAGATTGAGGAATAAGAACAGCAAAAACAACAACAACAACAACAACAACAACAACAACAAAACCCAGCAAAACCCTGATCTAAAACACTACAACATTGCCCAAGCAAATGCCTATTTGCTTTTGTCTTTACATAGGCTATAGTAATTTTAAGGAAATTATACACACATGGACACACGGTTCTGAAAAAATGCAAATATTAACACAGTAGAGGTAAGACTCCATCATTTTCCTTGTGGTAGAGATTTTGCATGTCTAACCTAATATAGGGAAAGAAGCTTTCCTATCCAGTTCTAGGAAACCAAAATTATTCAGTCTATTCTGATTATTTGTGTACAGTAAGAATCTTTATTCATTCTTAAAGTCATTATATTGTCCTCACTGCTGTTGTGATTACCTTTAGTGTTTCTGTAGGTTTTACTGCATTTCAGAGGATTTGTGGTACCATTTTATTTACTTATTAGAATAGTTGTACATTAGTAGACATGAATAAATACAAGGATACCATTGTAGAAAAATATAAAAACAATATAGAAATAGATTTTAGGTATAGAGGCATTTTTAGTGAGTCTAAGTCTAGTTTATATAATACTTATTTTCTGTGGTTGACCTTATAGATTGCATAGAGAGCAAAGATCTTCTTTTCCCAAGAGAAAGGAATGAACCTGTCACAGATATATAGTGATTATTTCAATGTCAGTAATTATTGGACAGGTTTTCTTTTTCACAGTTGATTTTCTGGCTTAGAATAGAGACGCAGACTGATGAAATTATGTTCCTAAAAGACTCAGTCCCTTAGATGGCTATGGCAGCCTTAGCTGTTACCTTTTTCTCTCAAACATGAAGAAAATAACATTATCAGGATGGGGGGTGGTGGTTAGAGATTATTTCCTTCACATGTCTCCTTGCTCTTGTGCCAGGATTTGAAAAAGGGATAGCATTAAAACTGGATCTTCCACAGGTTCTCTGAGTCACTACTTTGAAATTAGGACAATTAAAGCTCATAAAGATGAGTTACTTTAATTTTCTTAAAGTACTTATCCCCTGAGCTGTATGAATTTGTATTGAAGTTTATAACTCATCATCAGTTTTCTAAACAAATCTATGTTTATAATCTGTACTCATTGTGAAGTTTTTATATCCCTTTCAGAGAGAGATTTTATCATTAAGATGTTAGGTGAGATTCACTCTTGAATGTTATGCATATAGCAGGCATTCAATAAATGGTTTTTGTGACTAGAGATAATGTACAATGAGAAAAAATTTATAGATCATGGACTTTGTCAATTTTTAAACTGGTATACCCCTAATACCTAAAACAGTGCTTAGCACATAGTAAGTGCTCAATAAGCAATTGTGGCAAAAAGGAAATAAAGGAGGAAAGATGGAAGGAAGGGATTGACTGGAACAGAGTGTCTAAACTTTTTGTACATTTGTCCTAAATTTCCTATGAGGTTCATTTTTTGTAGTATATTTATGGGTACTTGATTATGTTGTGTCTGTTTATCTATATGGAGTCTATATAAGAAGGGTCACACATAGATTTTACAAGGGGCTATCTGGAGATAATGACTTGTGGCTGCAATAACGAGAGGTAATGTGCAATATACCCTGTGTGAAGTCTGGTGACAGGAATTAAATTAACTCGTGTCACTATTGTGAAGCAAGGTTAACTTGAACTGAATTGTATCACATCCCTGCATCTGCTTAATAATGGCCCTGCCACAAGATGCTTAGAAGATAAATTAACTGAATTGTGATCTAAAGATAGCTTGTAATGATGCCAGCAAGTGAGACAATCCATAGGATAGTAATATTCCAAAGCAAAATCCATCTTGAATCTAGGTAGAAAGCAATTTTGAATTAAACCTTGTAAAAATAATCTCAGTAAAAGGGTTTTGGGGATAAAACCTATTTTTCCTCCTATTTCCTCAAGTCTTAATGGGCATTGCATAACTCAGTTTAAAGATTCTTTATCAATCAAACATATTAGTTGCTTTAAAGTAATTAGTCTTTACATTTTTAGCAAGAATGAGGTTCAGGAAAATGCTAGCTAATGCTCCATGGATTTTTTTCTTGTATTGGTTTGGGTTTCTCCCATAAAATACTTAATATCACTCTGTTAAATTTATTGGTGACATTTTAAGTAACAATGTTTCTTTTTTAGTCATGGTTAGGACAGGAGGAAACCATTTTCTAGAGCATAAATAAAACTCAGAAAAATGTGCCACAATTTAATGTTAAGTTTTTCCTGACAAACTGTGTAATGATTTGGTTAAACTTCATACCTTTTTATGTAATTACATTCTAAAATTCAGTGAAAGATGTTGAGTTTTCTTCCTAAACAGTGAACACTAAAGGAATTGTCGGCAGGGGTGGAGGGAAAGGTGGTCTATGTGTCCACATGGGGATTGCCAGTGATGAGGAAAAGGGAAGCATACAGTCAAAATAAATGATAATGTTACAGTCCAATATCAAAAATTTATTAGTTCATTTGTTCATTCCACAAATATAACTTCAAATATCTTCTCTGTGCCAATCATTATGCTAATAATTAAAAATGAAAATAGGAATAGTATACAGCAGGACCTTTGAGGTGCCCACATTCCTATAAGAAATAAATTATGTAAGCAAAGTACTACAACAATGCTATAAATTCCAAATTAGAGATAAAATGCATTACTTTATGAAGACAGAAAAGAAGATGCTAATATTTTCTGGGAGAAGAGAGAAAAGACTTCCTAGAAGAGAAGAAACGGAGATTAATTTCAGTACTGATGAAGTTCCCAATATAACATGGATAAAGAAATTACCAACACAACTTTTCGAGAAGAGGAAAAAGACTATGCAGAATTAGGAAATGCAAGTATTGCAGCTCAGATTGCCTCAGTAAGGGGTGCAGGTGGGAGGCAAATTGGAAAAGAAATCCAGGACACTGACATGCCAAAGGGAGCTTAGAATTACCATTTACAGAAACAAGAACCACTGAGGATTTCTAGAATGGGTAATGGCATGATATGATTTGCACCCCAGGAAGATCACTTTGACCACAAGGTGAAGAAAGAATTGAGTGGGAGGCAGAAATAAACACACAAAGGAGATTTAGAACGTGAGTCTAAGCAAGAAAGTCATACGAATGGAAGAATGGCACAATATTTAAGAAATAATCTTACAGTTTTGTTTTGTTCTTAGGTTCTGACTAACAAGGACATAATGCCATGGTGAGCCCTCTATGTACAGCCTGGTATTTGAGAAATAATTTCTACTAATTAAGGTTTTATTAAAATACTTTAATCAAATAACAAAACAACAGTAATATAACACATTAAAATTTAGCAAATCATTCAAATTTTGTTCAACCTGACACCAGAAATTTTGTAATTAGTTTCTTTTTAAAGAGATGAATTCTCTCCCAAGCTTCAGTCTGCCACGACACCACTCAGGGTATTCCTAGTTGCTAGGAGTTTCAATTCCCATTATGAAAGAACATGGAGAAAAAGAATATTTCATGTTTTTATTACATTACTCAATCTATATTAGTTATTTATATAAGTGTTATAATATATAATGCTTATGATTACATATAAATATATTTTATATAAATATGTATATATTTATAAATGCAAAGTTACCTGGTTTGAATAATATTTTTTAAAAAAAAGTGTAAAGGGTTTACCATAGAGATTTCAGAGATGCTTACTTTCTCTCCATATCAAGAATCAGAATTTGAACTTGCTTATATACTCTTCTAAAATTATATTGTGGCTTCTGTATCAAAACTTCATACAATAAAAATTACTTGTGGGGCACCTGGGTGGCTCAGTAGGTTAAGCCTCTACCTTCAGCCAGGATTATGATCTCAGGGTCCTGGGATCGAGCCCCACATCGGGCTCTCTGCTCAGCAGGAAGCCTGCTTCCCCCTCTCTCTCTGCCTGCCTCTCTGCCTACTTGTGATCTCTCTGTCAAATAAATAAAATATTAAAAAAAAATTACTTGTAATGATTCTGTTCACTGACTTCACTATAAAATTCAACAACATCAGCAGACTAAAACTCTGGCAAATATTGATTATGGTGGCAAATTCATAAGCATTCACAGACTGATGAATCTTAGAATGATCAGTGTTCTTTTTGTTATTTTCTTCATTACCATCAGAAGATTGTCTGTAAAAATAGATGGTCTAATACTTGGTGTATTTTCATTAGATGAACATAAAGATTTGATGTGTTTTGTTATAAGCACCACACAGTTCTGGCAATGAGTACATTTTGTTGCTCCCTTGTTGTTTTTATGGTTTAATCAAATGTCCTGTGTTGATGGCCTTTTGATGTGAAACATTCCTAAACACTCCCCAGAAAAATCATTCTCATATGGGATTGGAGAGCCTGGCACAAAGCTTGAACATATTGTTTACCTGGTTTTACTATAACTATATTTTACTTGTTCTGTTTCTTCTCACACACTGAACTTTCAAGTGAGAACACCAATAGTGACTTTCTCTCCGTTCACGACCCTAAGCCCTAAGACTTTCCCATAGAAAAATAAGTATTTACTGAATAATCGTATGGATAGAATGTATCCATACTTTCTAAAGCCCTTGGGCAGTAGATTATTAGGAAATAAATAATCTGAAGAATAATTCCCTGAATGACAAAATGCAATTATCAGAATGTCTAAGCTTTAAGTTACAATGTTAAAGTCTTCTGGGCAATTAAATATTAAGCAAAATGAAAGCTATTTCATTAACTATATTGTATAAAATGTGAACTATAATGTGGGAATCATGATTCATAAAAGAGAACTAGGAATAGTTTCCTAAGGATAATAACTGTTATAAACCAAAGATCAAAACAAACTCTTGTCTTACTTTCTCACAATTCCATGGTACAGCATTTGGACCATTAATTATAAATCTAATTGCCATAACACAAGCAAGGCCTAATGGAGCTTGAGCAAACCAGAGACGAATACCTAATATAAACTCTCATAATTTTTGTTAATTAAAAGTAAAAATTATTGGGAAATAATGGCTGGGATCGACATGATCAAATTATGTAACATTATGAAGGAAGTGGACAGAGCATTCCATTTTTTTATTAAAAAAATGGGATACTTGCAAATCCCTAAAAGCTTGAAAGAGGTAGTTTTTAATATAAATTAAAAGGTTTACAAATTAGAATAAGAAAAACTCATGAGTCCAATAAAAATCCAAATGAAGTTAAGATGAACAAGAAAGTAGTTTTAAGAGGTTTTAAAACTGTTCACTAGTCAGTGAATCAGTTAAGCATCTGCCTTCGGCTCAGGTCATGATCCCAGGGTTCTGGGATCGAGTCCTACATTGGGCTCCCCGCTCCACAGGGAGTCTGCTTCTCCCTTTCCCTCTGCTATTCCCCTTGCTTGTGCTCTCTGTCAAGTAAATAAAAAACAAACAAACAAATAAACAAAAAAACCCTGTTCATTAAGACTGAATAACTATTAAATGAAGGCACATTTATTTAATGATACATTTCAAACTTTTTAGGAAGAGAGATTCACCCAGCCTGCTCCCATAAAATCCTTTTGTGCCACCATATGAAATGGCACACTGCATTAGATAGACTGTGGCTTTATCAATATAGTGTGTCTTATATATTTATGTAGCAGTGTTCTGGAAATAAAATAGCTCATAAGTCATGGTTCATTTGAACTTTGGGTGGACTAGAGGTAAGCAATGATGCTCTCTGTTCAGCTCTGTGCAGAGGAAAATGTCATTTTCAATTTCTGGAATGTGTGCATCCCCAAACACAGTATCATCACACTCATCTTGCCATTCAAAGTAATTTCTCATCTTCTGTAAAGTAATGAAAGCTGACAGGTTAAGGGAATCATAGGACTGACAGTGCACAGCCGGTGCTCATTTCAGAGACTGTTCTCTCCTTTGATTTAATGATGGGGCACAAGGTGGCTGTGAACACTCTCTAATTTGCACAAGAGAAATGTTCACTCACTCCCATAGCACCTTGTACCTCATAATAGCCAATTTAAGCGAGAAAAGTATTTCTGTTGTTACAAAAGCTGTTGAAACATAGGAAAATAAAAGGGAAAAAATCAAATCTTTTAGAAAAATCCCAATATTAATAAGCCAACAGAATGCTATTGCTTCTCTGGAGATAATCTGGCAAATGAGATAAGAACAGGAATAAAGTAGTCAAAACAACAAAAATTTGTAATGATAGCAGAAATGTATCATTCATGAGTAATATAAAATGATCAAGTTGAAATAAACAGTAAAGAGAAAAGTTGGGAACAGGTTGACACTACATATTTTAGAGGTGGAAAAATAACCTAAAAGTGACTTAGAGATTACAAACAATAAATTTAGCTTTCCTAATTATAGAAGAACTATTTTATGGACTGTGAAACCACTGTCCTCAAAAATCAGTCTCTCCTGGGCATGTTGTCACACTCTCGGCATGATGCTTTAAATATACCTGGACAGCAGCCATTTTCATGCACAGTTTTAAGTTGAGGTCCCACTGAAGCAAGACCCTAAAACTACTACCCTTTTGTCTTTTCACCCAAATTTTTATTTAAATTACATTTACTTAATAATAGTAATATTAGATTCAGTTGTAGAATTTAGTGATTCAACACTTATGGGCAAAACCCAGTGCTCATCACAATGAGTGCCCTCTGGATACCCATCACCCATTTAACATATCCCCCACTCTGCCCAACCCCCTCCAGTAACCTCAGTTTGTTTTCTACCCTTAATAGTTTGTTTCATTTTTTTTTCCATTTTCCTCCCATGTTCGTCTGTTTTGTTTCTTAAATTCCACATGAGTTAAATCATAGGGTATTTTCCTTTCTCTGACTTATTTCACTTAGTATAATACTCTCTAGCTCTATCCACATAGTTGCAAATGGCAAGATTTCATTCTTCTCTATGGCCAAGTAACATTCCATTGTGTGTGTCTATATATATAGACACACACTACATTATCTTTTCAACAGTCAGTGGACAATTGAGCTCTTTCTATAACTTGGATATTGTTCAAAATGCTGCTATAAACATGGAAATGCATGTATCCCTTCAAATGAGTATTTTTGTATTCCTTGGAAAAATGCCTAGTAGGGCAATTGCTGTATCATAGGGTAGTTCTATTTTTAACTTTTTGAGGAATCTCCATACTGTTTTCCAGAGTGGCTGCACCAGTTTGTATTCCCAACAGGGCAAAAGGGTTCCTTTTCTCCACATCCTCACCAATACCCACTGTTTCTTATGTTGTTAATTTTAGCCATTCTGTTAAGTGTGAGGTGACATCTCATTGTAGTTTTGATTTGCACTTCCCTGATGATGAATAATATTGAGCATCTTTTCATGTATCTGTGAGCCATCTGGATGTCTTCTTTGGAAAAATGTCTATCCATGTCTCCTGCCCATTTTTTAACTGGAATATTTGTTTTTTTGGATGTTGAGATTAATAACTTCTTTATAGATTATGGATACTAACCCTTTATCAGATATGTCTTTTGCAATATCTCCTCCCATTCTGTAGGTTGCCTTTTAGTTTTGTTTATTGTTTCCTTCACTCTACAGTAGGTTTTATCTTGATGAAGTTCCAATAGTTCATCTTTACTTTTGTTTCCATTGCCTCAGGAGACTTATCTAGTAAGACATTGCTATGGCCAAGGTCAAAGAGATTACTGCCTGTGTTCTTCCCTAGGATTTTAATGGTTTCCCTTCTCACATTTAGCTCTTTCATTAATTTTGAATTTATTTTTGTGTATGATGTAAGAAAGTGGTCCAGTTTTTTCCTTTAGATGTTGCTGTCCAATTATCCCAGCACCATTTGTTGAAGAGACTGTCTTTTTTCCTTTGGATATTCTTTCCTGCTTTGTTAAAAATTGACCATATAGTTACGGGTTCAGGTTCTCTATTCTGTTCTGTTGATCTATGTGTCTATCTTTATGCCAGTCCCATACTGTTTTGATCACCTCAGGTTTGTGATATAACTTGAAGTATGGAATTGTGACGCCTCCAACTTTGCTTTTCTTTTTCAGGGTTGCTTTGGCTATTCAGGGTCCTTTGTGGTTCCATACAAATTTTACAATTGTTTGTTCTAGCTCTGTGAAAAAATGCTGTTGGCATTTTGATAAGGATTGCATTAAATGTGTAGATTGTTTTGGGTAGTATAGACATTGTAACAATATTTGTTCTTCCAATCCATGAGTATGGAATGTCTTTCCATTTCTTTGCATTACCTTCAATTTCTTTCATCAGTGTTTTCTAGTTTTCAGAGTACAGATCATTCACCTCTTTGGTTAGGCTTATTCTTAGTTATCTTTAGGGTTTTGATGCAATTGCAAATGGGACTGATTCCTTGGTTTCTCTTTTTGCAGTTTCATTACTGATGTATGGAATTGCAACAGATTTCTGTTGTATCCTACAACTTTACTGAATTTGTGTATCAGTTCTAGCAATTTTTTGGTGGAGTCTTCTGGGGTTTCTGTGCAGAGTATCATGTCATCTGCAAATAGTGAAAGTTTTACTTCTTCCTTGCTGATTTGGATGCCTTTTCTTCTTTTTGTTGCCTGATTGCTGAAGCCAGGACTTCTAGCACGATGTTAAATAACAGCAGTGAGAGTAAACTTCCCTGTTTTATTCCTGGATGTACAAGAAAAGATCTTGGTTTTTCCATATTGAGGATTGTACTACCTATGGATTTTTTATATAGGCCTTTATTGAGGTATGTTTCTATCTAACCCTACATCGTTAAGTGTTTTTATCATGAGAGAATTTTCTACTTTGTCAAGTGCTTTTTCTGCATATATTGAGAGGATCACATGGCTCTTATGCTTTCTTTTATTAATATGGTATATCACATTGATTTGTGAATGTTTAATCATCCTTGCAGCCCAGGAATAAATCCCACTTGATCATGGTGAATGATTATTCTTTATATATTTATATTGGCCTATAGTTCCCTTTCTTAGTAGAGTCTTTTTCTGGTTTTGGTTTTTCAGGGTAATGCTGGTCTCATAGAATGAATTTAGACATTTTCCTTCCTTTTCAGTTTTTTGGAATATTTCCAGAAGAATTGGGTATTCACACTTCCTTCAATGTGTGGTAGAATTCACCTGTGAGGCCATCTGGCCTTGGAATTTTGTTTATTGGAAGATTTTTGATTTCTGATACAATTTCTTTGCTGGTTTTCAGTCTGTCCAAGTTTTTTTATTTTTTCTGTTTCAGTTTTTAAGTTTTATGTTTCTAGAAAGTTATCCATTTCTTTCAGGTTGTCCAATTCATTGGCATATAGTTTTCATAATGTTCTCATATAATTGTTTGTATTTCTGTGGTGTTGGTTGTAACCTCTCTTCTCTTATTTATGATTTTATTTATTTGTGCCCTTTCTCTTTTCTTTTTGATATCTGGCTAGGGGTTTTTCAATTTTATTGATTTTTTTTTTCAAAGAACCAACTCTTGGTTTCATTGATCCATTCCATTGACTTTTCAATTCTTTTTTTTTTTTTAATTTTATTTATTTATTTCACAGAGAGAGATCACAAGTAGGCAGAGAGGCAGGCAGAGAGAGAGATAGAGGAGGAAGCGGGCTCTCCGCCAAGCAGAGAGTCCGATGTGGGACTGGATCCCAGGACCCTGAGATCATGACCTGAGCTGAAGGCAGAGGCTTTAAACCACTGACCCACCCAGGTGCCCCATGACTTTTCAATTCTTATACCATTTGTTTCTGTTATAATCTTTATTATTTCCCTTTTTCTGATAACCTTAGTGTTCATTTGTTCTTTTTCTAGCTTCTGTAGGTTTATTTGAGATTTTTCTTGCTTCTTAAGGTAAGCCTGTATTGCTACATACTTCCCTCATAGAACTGTTTTTGCTGCATCCCAAAGGTTTTAGACCATTGTGTTTTCATTTTCATTTGTTTTCATGTATTTGTTTAGAAAAACTTCTTTGATTTCCTGGTTGACCCGTTCATCATTTAGTGAGATGCTCTTTAATCTCCATGTATTTGTGGTCTTTCCAGTTTTTTTCTTGTGGTTAACTTCAAGTTTCATGGTGTTGTGTTCAGAAACTATGCATAGTATGATATCAATCTTTTTGTACTTATTGAGGCCAGATTTGTGATCCAGTGTGTAATCTATTTTGGAGAATGCCTCATGTGCACTTGAAAAGAATTTATATTCTGCTGCTCTAGGATGAAATATTCTGAATTTATTTGTTAAATCCATCTGATCCATTTGTCACTCAAAGCCATTGTTTCCTTGTTGACTATTTACTTAGATGATCTACCCACTGATATAAGAGGGGTGTTAGAGTCTTCTACCATTTTGTATTATTATTGATTAGTTTCTTTATGTTTATTATTGTTTTATATATCTGCATGCTTTCAAGTTGAGGGCATGAGTATTTATGATTGTTTGATCTTCTCTTTGAATAGTCACCTTTACTATGACATAGTGCCTTTCTTCATCTCTTGGTAGTTTTTCATTTAAAATCTAGTTTGTCTGATATAAGTATTGTTACTCTGGCTTAGGGAAACTTTTTATTTATTTATTTATTTATTTATTAAATTAAAATTTTTTAATTTAATTTTTTAATTTTATTTTTTGCATTGTTTATGCACCACACCCAATGCTCCATGCAACCCAGCCCCTCACTTTAAATCTGCAGCTATCTTTAGATCTAAAATGGGTCTCTTGTAGGCAGCACATAGATGGGTTTTATTTTTTATCCACCTGACACCCTATATATTTTAATTGAAGTGGATAATCTAGTTTCTTAAGGAAGGCATTGCTACCCTCTGAAAATTTAATATACAAGGATATAGTCAAGAATGAAGCAGAGAGGAGGAGGAGTCAAGATGGCGGAGAAGTAGCAGGCTGAGACTACATCAGGTAGCAGGAGATCAGCTAGATAGCTTATCAAACCATTGCAAACACCTACAAATCCAATGGGAGATCGAAGAGAAGAAGAACAGCAATTCTAGAATCAGAAAATCGACCACTTCCTGAAAGGTAGGACCAGCAGAGAAGTGAATCCAAAGCGACAGGAAGATAGACCGCAGGGGGCGGGGGGTTGGCTCCCAGCAAGCAGCTGCGCAACAGAGCAAAAATCAGGACTTTTAAAAGTCTGCTCCACGGAGGGACATCACTCCAGAGGCTTAACCGGGGTGAAGCCTACATGGGGTCAACATGGCTCCAGGTCCCGCAGGGTCACAGAAAGATCGGGGGTGTCTGAGTGTCACAGAGCTCACAGGTATTAGAGCAGGGAAGCCAGCTATAGGGACAGAGCCAAGGAGTGAGCTCTCAGCTCGGTTTTACCTTGAACCAGTCGTAGCCTGGGTGAGCTCAGAGTGCAGCCAGAGGCCAGGGAGATGGGAGTGATTGAGCGCTTTTCTCTGAGGGCACACTGAGGAGTGAGGCCCGGAGCTCTCGGCTCCTCTGGGCCAGAGATTGGGAGGTCTCCATTTTCATTCCCGTCCTCCAGAACTCTATGGAAAGTGTTCAGGGAACAAAAGCTCCTGAAAGCGAACCTGAGGGGATTACTTAGCCCGGCCCCTGGTAAGGGCGGGGCAATTCCAACTCTGGCAAAGACACTTGAGAATCACTACAACAGGCTCCTCCCCCAGAAGATCAACAAGAAATCCAGCCAAGACCAAGTTCACTTATCAAGGAGAGGAGTGGAATTCCAGAGAAGGAAAAAGCAAAGCACGGAACTCATGGCTTTCTCCCCATGAATCTTTAGTCTTGCAGTTAATTTAATTTTTTTTTAATTTTATTCTTTTTTTCTTCTGTTAAATTTTTTTAAAACTTTTACCCTTTTCTTTTTAAATGTTTTTTAACTAGTTTATCTTAACAATACCTTTCATAAAAAAATAATAATCTTTTTTGAACCTTCATTATTTTAGTCATATTTTATCCTTCATTGTATTTAACTTTATTTTTTGTATACACATAGGGTTTTTCTTCTAAAAAATTTGGGGTACAACTTCTTCTAATAGATCAAAATATACCCTAAATCTAGCTCTGGCTTGTTCTAGTCTCCAGCCCAAGCAAATTCTCTACACTTTCTTTTTCTTTATTCTCCCAACAAACTTACTTTATCAACTCCTTTTTTAAAAATTAAAAAAAAATTTTTTTCTCATCTTTATAGGCATATTCCATTCCTTCATTGTGTTTACACTTATATACATTTTTCATTCTTTAAAATTTTGGGAG
>NW_019154087.1:58835450-58899060 GCF_002288905.1 Enhydra lutris kenyoni | reverse complement strand
TGTAGTGATTCTCAAGTGTCTTTGCCCCAGGCGGAGTTGCACCGCCCTTACCCGGGGCCGGTCTGTGTAATCCGATCGGGTTTGCTTTGGGGAGCTTTTGTTCCCTGAGCGCTTTCCGTAGAGTTCCGGAGGACAGGAATGAAGATGGCAGCCTCCCGGTCTCCTGCCTGGAGGAGCCAAGAGCCCGGGGCCCCACTCCTCAGTGCGCTCTCAGAGCACAGCGCCCAATTTCTCCCGTCACCCTGGCCTCCGGCCGCGCTCCAAGCTGACCGAGCCTGCGACCGGTTCAAGGTAACCCCAAGCTTAGAGCTTACTCCTCAGCTCTGTCTCTGTAGCCGGCTTCCCCGTTCTAATACCTGTAAGCTCTGCAACACTCAGACACCCCCCATCCTCCTGTGACCCTGTGGGACCTGAGGCCACGCTGACCCTGCGTTGGCTTCACCCCAGTTAAACCTGTGGAGTGATGCCCCTCAGCAGAACAGACTTTTAAAAGTCCCGATTTTGTGCTCTGTTGCTCCGCTTCTTGCCGGGAGCCGGTCCCTCCCCCCGCGGTCTATCTTCCCGTCACTTTGGATTCACTTCTCCGCCAGTCCTGCCTTTCAGAAAGTGGTTGATTTTCTGTTTCTAGAGTTGCTGTTCCACTTCTCTTCGATCTCCCATTGGATTTGTAGGTTTTTGCAATCTTTAGATAAGCTATCTAGCTGATCTCCCGCTACCTGAAGTAGTCTCAGCCTGCTACTTCTCTGCCATCTTGACTCCTCCCTCTACTTGTGGTCTCTTTATCTCTCTGTCAAATAAATAAAATCTCTCTCTCACACGTGCGTGCTCTCTCTCTCTCTCTATGTAGTTTGAACATTATTCTCTTTCCATGTAACATATAATATGGCACAGACATCTTTTCTAGGCTTTGGTAAATCATAATAATCTTTTCTAATTGTAGATCAGTTTCCAACATTTTGCACCTTGTGCTTCCAATGTTATGAAATATCTGCAAGGATTCCTTGAGGGTTGATGGTTTGCAGGCATTACTTTCTCTGGCACATATTGCTCTGTTTTTTGTTTGTTTGTTTTTGGTTACAATGAGTTTCTTCATTCATCTTCACTAAATTCCTCTGGCTATATATCTAAAGTAACACAAATGAAGGCAGTATTAACATTCCCAGAGTCTACTCTTTTTTTCTTTGATTCTATTTATTTCTAATGTAAATTTTGCTTCTTACATTATAACTTTTTGGTTTTTTTGTTGTTGTTGCAGTTTCATTTTTGTTGGCTAATTCCCTTTTCCAATTATCCAGTTTTGAAAATTAATTTGAAAATTAAACATATTTTGGAAAATAAACATAGGTTTATTCAGGTAGACAACTATATGCTTTACTGTCCTGGCATGAACTGAGTAACGAATGTACAGTGACCAGTAATCAACATACTTTGAAAGAAATAATATAATTGATCATTGATCAGGTTGTATATCTGTTATTTACATAGCAATTTTTGAAGAACATAAACAAAAGCTGTACTTTAAAGAGATTCATTCTATTTAATTAAACCATGGTGACTGAAACTTATGCACATTGGAATTGTGCAAAGCAAGAATTGCCTGTATGGAAAGCTCATTTATTATTTTATTACCTAGAAAATTATTAATTTTATTATAGTATTACTTTAATAATTTTTTGGTGCTTAAACTTCTTTTATGTGAATGTAATCATCCTACTAAAACAAATTTCAATCTTTTCTCTTGTTTTAAATATTAAGGCTTCATAGATGGGTTCAAATATTTTTTTAAATGATAACTAACATTGAAAGTTAGACATGAAAGTTGTTTTACATTATATTCGTTAATGTAAGGCTTTTTTATACAGAGGTCTCTCAGTCATGAGAAGACCTCATGGATAAAAGAGGAAGAAAATAGAACATTAAAAGAAAGGGGAAAATAGACAAAGAAAAAGAAAATTGAAATTAAGATAAAGGAGATCCCAAGCCATCAAGCCATGCCTTTCTCCCCTTTTAGTGGGTCTAGAAAAGGGTAAAAGGGGAAAGGTTATTTTCATATGTAATGCAAACATTTTAGCAAGCATGTTCCTAGTAAACATGAACAATTCAACATGCTCAAATTTGAGCAATACAGTGTTCCTTCAGGATAAGGTGTATTGATTTCAATCCTTATGAAGGAAAGGGAAGAAATAAATGTTAAGCAACCCCATAAAAACAACGTTCTTCCACTTTAAAATCCTTACTCTTAAGTAGTTGTCTTCACTGCCAATTTAGTAGTTGAGCAGGGGTGAGATTGTGACCTTCAAAAGAAGAAATTTGAATATTACCAAGGGCTTGTCTATGGGACCATTTCTATCCTATTTTTTCTAATTTATCCATTGGTTGACATCATTATGCACATGAAAAGAAACTCTTGGTTCTCTTTTGCACATGAATTTCAGCTTGGTTTTTTATAGAGATTTGAGCTGCGTACTTTTTCCTACCAAACCTTTGTAAGCATTGCTCCCATATTTTCTGTTATGTTTAAAGTTATTAAGAAAAAAGTCTGAAACTTAGTTGATTTTGTGTGTGTGGGGGGGTAAGTTATGTCTGATATCTGAGTATATGGATAATTTTTTCCTTAACTTTGGGGTTTGATCACTTTACCAATTTACTTATCAAAATTAATTTTTAAAAGTAGTGCCATGTATATAGTGAGCATTTTTATTCCATAGATTCAGACACTTAATTTCCATTAGATCTTTGAATAAGATCTTTACTCCATTTTTTTTACCTTAATTTACTTAGGAAGATCAGTTATTATCATGTTTCCTCCCCATGATTTGTAATTCTATACCTACTGTTTTCCCTACAACTGCTTTCCTCTTTTCATTCCCTTTCACTACATTTTAGAGAATTTTCTCAAGCCTGTATTCCATATCACAGATATAGAATTTTAATGTTTCAATTCTGATCTTTGCTCTTTCTAGTGTCATTTTAATAATATATAATAACATTATTTGCCTCAGTTAATTCTTTCCTTAGTTCTGCCACCTTTAGTTACAATAAATCTTTTATATTGCTTCCTTATCTTATCACATCATTTCATAACAAATTTTTATTTTTTTAAGTTATGAGCTTTTTGGTCAAGTTTTTCTAAGGTATATCTTTTTAAAAACTATATCATCTCAGGATTGCCTAGTTGGCTCAGTCAGTTGAATTTCCAGCTCTTGATTTCAGCTCAGGTCTCCATCTCAGAATCTCAGGTTCCTGAGTTCAAGAACTTAAAAAATAATAATAAAAAATAAATGAACTATATCATCTCCAAAGATAATAAAAATTAAAAACTATCATCTCAAAAAAATAATAAAATTGAAAAAAACTATATCATCTCTTTATTCCCTTAATTTTATGTTAATTTTCTTATCATTGAGGAAATATGGCATAAAGCCCATAAGGTATTCTGTTTTCTGTTTCCTTATCTTTGGGTGGTTTTTATATGTGGTTCTCTTTAATTACCCCTTTCTCTTGCTCTCCTCTTCCATCTGTCTCTAAACATCATTAAAATTCTTATACCATAGAACTTAAGCTGGAAGTAAAGATGGGAGTATATTGTAAAAATGAATATTATTTTAGCTTCTATGCAATAGAGTGAGATTGGTGTTGTGGTGGGGGGCTAGAAAGTAACAGGAAATAACTTAGAAAAGTAATAATTACAGTGAGTACATTTGATTTCACAATCACAACATTTTGTGCTCATATCTATTCATTCATATGTGGAGCATAAGGAATAGAGCATAGGACCACAGGGGAAGGGAGAGAAGACTGAATGGGACAAAATCAGAGAGGGAGACAAACATGAGAGACCCTGGACTCTGGGAAATAAACAGGGTTGCAGATGGAATGGTTTTTACCAGGTGACGGTTATTAAGGAGGACACATGTTGTGATGAACACTGGGTGTTACATGCAACTACTGAATCATTGAACACTACATCAAAAACTAATGATGTGGGGCGCCCGGGTGGCTCAGTTGGTTAAGCGGCTGCCTTCGGCTTGGGTCATGATTCCAGGGTCCTGGGATCGAGCCCCGCATCGGGCCCCCTGCTCAGCAGAGAGCTTGCTTCTCTCTCTCCCCCTCTCCCTGCCACTCTGCTTACTTGTGCTCTCTGTCAAATAAACAAATAAAACATTAAAAAAAAAAACAAAACAAAAAACTATATGTTGGCCAACTGAACATAATAAATAAACAAACAAGCAAAAAAAAAATGGTGCATCTGCTCAGTTAGAGGTATTTTCTCCACTGAAGTTGGAGAATGGATGTTTTCTCGTTTTACTTTTTACTTCGAGATGTTCCACAAACTTTCATTAGGAGTTAGAAAGAAGCACCTAAGTTTGGTTGTATGGGTCCAAACCACTTTCTTTCTTTTAATCATACTGTTATTCAGATTTATAGAAATAGTTCTCTATCATTTTGAAATCTACTACAGCCTCCAGACCTTGGGTGATTTTCTTCTATTTCATGTTGGACCAAAATTGTACCAGTATTAAAAACCATGTCTAAGAAAAAAGATGTAGCATGAGGCCCACGTTTTTATATCATTCCTGCTACTACTACTGCTACTTCGCAGGTCAACTGGGATTTAAATGGTCACCATCTATGCCATTCCATTGCCTGCTCTTCCTTGCAGCACTTTACCGAGGAACTTAGTGCTACTTTTCAGTTTTCCATGAAGTCCTTTACTAATAATTTAAAATCATTTACCACACTTCTTGGAAGGGTAGTTTCATTTTAACTTCTAATGTAATTTTTTGTTTAATTATGATACAAAATATTATGTTTTTAAGAAAGAGTTTTTTGAAGTTTGTGATATGAAGCTAATCCCATGTTTCTAAAAGTTTTTCTTGTCATATGTTTTGTTTATTTCAGTGAATAAACCCATCTTTACACAAATAATTTTAACTTAGCTGAGCATAAACATGGGTAATAATTTATCCTTATCAGCTTGGTATTTCATTAACTGGACCAATATATCGTTGCTTTAAACTTTGCTATTTCACTGCTTAGTCTCTTGTCATTAAAATAAAATGTTCAAACAAAAGTATATTGACTCAGCCATCAGTTTATTTAGAGTAAAAAAATCCATGGAATACTTGTCAAAATGTACACATGGAGAATACAAGATTGTTTTTTAATAGATAACAGTGGTTAGTTTGTTAACAATTATTAACTAAAGCCAGTTAAAGTATTTTAATCTAGATTGCTAATAAACAGTTTGTATTCTACGTAGCAATCTAGTTTACATGCACACATATGGGTATATTATTATCAGAACTTGATTTTTTGTCAAGTAAATGAGAATAGTGATATTGGGCCAATGGGACTTTCTTATAGAACCATGGAATATTTTCACTGAGAAGCATGTTTAATTCTGAGTCTTAATTACAGCTTCAAGTACAGAATTGTTTAAAAGAGTACATCCCAATAGGTCTAGTTAAATCCAAACCTTTTCAAGGTTTAGCCACAAAGAAGTGCTGTCGTGTATGTTTGAGAGTCATATGTTTACTTCTACAGTTCTAGGGATATTGTGTTTTCTTATAGTCATACTTCACTTTCAGCTCAAAAATTTCCTTTTGATACTAACCCTCAGTGACAGATAAAGTTATTTATGATTCATACCGTAAATGAGATTTGCTATTAAAACTCAGACTGACAACTTTAAATAATAGCTCATGCTATTTACAATCTATGAGAGTCCTCTGAAATCACACTCCTATGTCCACCAACAAATGCTGATTTTTTTCAATTCTGTTATTTTATTGAATAACATTTCTGTTATTTTATTGAACAGACATTTCTGAAATTGGTATGGGAATAAAAGATAAAATTCAGATGCTATATATTTAATCTACATGCTCAGTTTGAGTTTAGTATTTGTGCTTGCTTTGAAAACTTTTCAATAGTCTTTCTAACAGTCTTATGTTCAGAATGTTCAAATAATAATATGGTAAAATCATGTGAGTCACCAAAGACCTGAGAAATCAAAATTTTCAGAAGTCTTTCAAGATGTAAACTGAGCCATCAGTCCGTAAATTTCTGTAAAATATTTCCACCATTTCTTTTTCTAGCTGCCTTCAAAAATTTCAAATCCTGGTACCCCATGTTTTAAATACCCCTTATACCATGTCTCATACTCTGGCCTACGCATGCTCAAGATGTTACTGAAGCAACTGTTTCCTGAAAGTATAACCTGACCTCATTTGATTCTTGTTGCACCATTCATCACACTACTTCCTAAACATCCAGGCCTGTCCCTCACAGGACAGTCAAAGGTGCAAGGGAGTTTACAGCACTTGTGGTTATCCTTGGTGGTGGAGGATGGGCACCTGTGAATGCATATTCCCTTCTTTGGTATTTTTTTTTTTTTAAGATTTTATTTATTTATTTGACATAGAGAGAGAGATCACAAGTAGGCAGAGCAGCAGGCAGAGACAGAGGAGAAGCAGGCTCCCTGCTGAGCAGAGAGCCCGATGCGGGGCTCGATCCCAGGACACTGAGATCATGACCTGAGCCGAAGGCAGAGGCTTTAACCCACTGAGCCACCCAGGTTCCCCCCTTCTTTGGTATCTTGAGCAAATAATGCTGAATTGATTCTTTGTGGCTTCTCAGAGGATGCCTGTCCATTTAGCTCCATCTGCCTACAGTGATAACTAGCCTAATAATCCACTATCATTTTGGCTTTCCTATTTCCCTGTCTCTCTGAGACACCTGATTCCTCAGAGAGGAAAACAGACCACTGGTACTCAAGTCCTTGGGTCAAGTTCTACTTTCTGGGGAGAAGTCAAGATAAGAAATTCTGCTTCATATTTCTGAACTCCTGTATGATGAGGATAGTGGAGAGCATAGACTATCCATCTTCAACTCTAATAAAGCTTCCATGAAAGTTTTATCTGGCAGTATTGCCATATCAGATTTTCCTTGGCTTCTATTTCTAAATAGTATATTTTCTTTTATTTTATAGAAAATATTTCCTATTATTTATTTCTATTTTATATCCTTATATTAAATGCGTATCTTTTATAAGTAGTATACAGTTTTTAAAAAAATCTTTTTTGACAGGGTCAGTCATTTATTTGGTTTAGTTATTATGTTTAAATTTAAGATTACTGACATATATTGCATTTCTTATTGGTCTATACTATCAAATTAACTTATTTGACTTTCCCACTGGTCTTAATTTTTCCTATAAGTCTGTGTTTCCATCTGGTATAATTTTCCATTGTTAAACCTATTTTGTATTTATTCAGTGCAGGTCTGTTTATTATGAAATATTTTAATATTCTTCTGAAATAAGTTTATTTCATCTTCAATATTGAAGGATAGTTCCACTTGCTACATATTTTTATTTTGTTTTTTCAATTCAAAGATATATTCAATTGCTCTAGGTTTTCATTGTTTCCACTTAGAAGTTAAATGTCAGTCTTTTTGTTGCTTCTGTGAAAAGAGTCTTTGGTCCATCTTGGAATTTTTAAAGATTTTAATTATAAGAAGTTTTATTATATTTTGCCTAGGTTATACTTTAGTAGTTTTAATTTTTCTTGGGCTTTGTATCACTTTTAATATCTGTTTTCGTATCTTTAAGCAATTTTAGAAAGTTCTATGTCATTATTTTTTTTTTAAGATTTTATTCATTTATTTGAGAGAAAGAGAATGCATAATCAGAGGAGGGGCAGGCAGGGGAATAAGCACTATCCCCACTGAGCAAGGAGCCAAATGTGTGACTCAATTCCAGGACTCTGGATCATGACTTGAGCCAAAGGCAGACACTTCACTGACTGAGTCACCCAAGTGCCCCATGTCGTTATCTCTTTTAGATAATGATAATATTTCATTTTTTTGCCTTTTCTTTTCTATTTTTTTAAAAAAAAGATTTATTTATTCATCCTGGAGAGAGAGCAGGAGTAGGGTGGGGAGAGGGAAAGAGAATCTCAGGCTGACTCCGTGCTGAGCACTGAGCCTGACACAGGGCTAATCCCAAGACCCTGAGGTCACAATCAGAGCTGAGATCAAGAGTTGGAATCTTATCTTACTGCACCACCCAGGCACCCCATTCCTTCAGCTTTTCTTTTGAGAATCAAACCAGTCTTACTTAACACTTTTTCATCATATGCAATGTGCAAATTTCCTGCTGTATTTTCTATCTTTAGCTTTTTCATACTTCATTCTGGGTATTTTAACTTATTATTGAATTCATAAATTCTTTCTCCAGTTGTATCTAATGTGCCACAATAACTATCTGTTGAGTTCTTACTTTGTTATGATACATGAAATTTCCATCTTGCTTTTAATTTCTTAAATATAAAATTATACTAAAGCCCATGGCTAATAATTTTATTTGAATCTTTTATAATTTTTTTTTCTTTTCTTTTTTTCTTTTGTTTTCTGTCAAAATTTGAAATCTTATATGTCTGGTTGTTTATTTTTCTTAAGGATTTTATTTATTTTTTTGAAATAGAGATCACAAGCAGGCAGAGAAGCAGACAGAAAGAGAGGAGGAAGCAGGCTTCCTGCTGAGTGGGGCTTGATCCAGGGCTCCATCCCAGGACCCTGAGATCATGACCTGAGCTGAAGGCAGAGGCTTTAACCCACTGAGCCATCCAGGTGCCCCACCTGGTTATTTTTGATGGAATTTCAGGCACCTTAATTGTTTAAAAATGCAATGATAACGTCATCTTCTTTAGAAAGACTACAATTCTCTCTGCTAGACAACTAGACTAGGGGTTATGGTCAAATTAATCTAATTTGTGTTGAGTGCTACCCTTGGGTTTTTGATGGCTAGTCTGCAGTTTATTTTAAGGAATACATTTTGGAATGCCAGATAAAACCTAAGATATATAACAGGGCTCTTGCTCTTTGGCAATCTCTGAAATCCATGGTACAATGATCTTAGTCTACTGAAAGTTCTGCTCAGCTTCCCAATTCTTCAGATACAGTTTACAGATTATCTCCCAGAAAAAGCAAAAAGTCATTTGAAGTTCTTGGCTGAAGTATTTAAGCTTCTCTTCTTTACAATACTCTTATGCTACAAACCCTCTTTTCATTAGTAACAATTCAGTGTCTTTAAACAAATTTTTTTCATGTTTTTAGACAAAAGATTGAGCCAAAGAATTTTTTCCAGTAATATTAAAAATAGAACAAACATATTTTTATTCTAAATGTAATCACTCTGTGAGTCCTAACCAATTTGCTATTGTTGTTATAAATTTTTTTATAATTAATGTAATCGTGATACTTTTATACAATAATTTAAGGTAGCTATAAACTGGCTTCAGGTATCAGGCAGTTTATCTGTGTTATAATTCCCTGACCTAAAGACCCTAGCAATTATTTTTAATCTGAAAAAAATATATAGATACATACAAATATATATGCATACAAGTACATAAACATGCATATGTATATATTAAAATGTGTATATATGTATATGTGTGTATATATATAAATTTAGTTGATCTACTCTTAATGAAAGCTATAGATTTATATTAAAGCATTGCTTTGCCTTCATGTAAGTAATAACTAAATTTCTTATAAACATTTTTCTTCTCAAATTCAAACAAGGTATGTCTTAAATGTCTACCTTCCTATGTTAGACCTTTCCCATATTTCTCAAATTAAGGAACTTTGTCAACTACAACTATTAAAATAGTTTATACCATTTATTTGATGCAATTCTGCATTATAGTATTAGTATTTAAGTTTCTTATTATATTCCCCACAGTAAGAGACACATTTTTTTAAATTTTTAAATTTTTTGTACAAAAGACACCCAAGAAACTTATTTTGTGTGAATTGATAAATGTATCCTTCAGGCAAAATCTAATGAATCCAGTTAGAATTAAACTTTAAATAAAATAAAGGAGTAACACTTGCTTAAGTATTTCCAGACTGTTCCCCCTGTACCATGGGCATTATGAGTAACTTGGCACTAAGACCTAACCATTATTAGAGGAGATTGCAGGCTGAGTTGTGCTCCTAATTTATCATTGTAATTTTTCTTAACATTTTGTTAAAATCAGCTAAATATTTTATAATATGGAAAATTGTATTAATCATATATTGGTTAGAAAGAAACAAGAATTCTGATCTCCTTTCCATTACAGCCAATTACTCATAATGAGCTATAACTAGCTCAAATGTTTTTGACAAAATGTTTGTTTTATTTTATAATTTTTTAAAGATTTTATTTATTTATTTGACAGAAATCACAAGTAGACAGAGAGGCAGGCAGAGAGAGAGGGGGAAGCAGGTTTCCTGCTGAGCAGAGAGCCTGATGCGGGGCTCAATCCCAGGACCCTGAGACCATGACCTGAACCGAAGGCAGAGGCTTAATCCACTGAGCCACCCAAGCATCCCAAAATGTTTGTTTTAGACAAAAATGTTTTTGCTATATTCCAGATAGCATAAAAAAGTCTTTTTGCATATTTAGTTATTTAGATTTTTGAAGGTGATTTCAGATCCTTGATTTATAGAAAGAAATTCACAGAGGAAAGAGTTTCCAAAAGTTTATACTGGTGCTACATAAAGTTTTCCTAAATTCTGAATAACAATTTGTCTCTAAATTCCCCAATACACCACTATTTATTCTCATAACTTGTGATCTATGTCCCTTAAAAGAAAATTCAGAAACTAAAATTCCTGGATTTGTTGTTGTTGTTGTAATTACTATGATAGTGATTATTCTATGTTCTGTTAATAAGTTGATAATACTGGGATTTAGGCTGATTTTCTACCTTCAATATATTTATCTTAGTTTTGTTTTAGCTTTTTCATTCAAATCCCAAACATTTTTACATTTGTCAGTTTGAGAAATAATGGGTAATACAGGTTTTCATGTTCTTAAGAGAAAGATAATATTTATTTTCAGGACAGATGTCTTTTGTTTTATTTACATTTAATTTTTAATACCAAGATAGATTTGTTTTTCCTTTTCTAGCTATCTTATTTAACTGAGCCTAAGTTATTGTCATCTAGAGAATATCAAATTTTTAATGACTTAGAACAAAACTTAAATTGCACCACTATAAACACCATTACATTTTCTAACACACAAATAAATGTAATTCCATTCCTCTTCTCCTGCTATACAGAACTTTTGGGGAATTACTAATATTCAGTCCTAAATTCATGAAGAGTAGATGGATTACTGAGGCTGGAGCAAAACACTTGTGGATGAAATAGTATTGGGTGAGAATGATCTACAGTGACAGCTAATATAGAGCGATTTGCTCAGAGATAAACAGTCCCTAATTTCCAGTTCATAATTCAAAAAACTTTGAAAAACATCCTGATTTGAGTTAATTTTGTGACAAAACTTGACCTGAATTGACTTAACACCACTTATTCTTTATTGACTATTCATAACCTTACTTTTCTTTATATTGATGATATATTTGATTACGAGTACTCTTGTAAGGGGCATAACATAATTAAAAGCCTATGCATCAGATCACCTTTCTAAAATCTGAAAAAATTTTAATTCCCCCAAAATTTGACTACATACATTTTGTGTAAGGGGTTGTACACTTGGACTTACCAAAAATTGTTACTGAACATTTCAATATACACATCCTGGAACCCATGTGCTCATAATACTTCCATCCCACTATAATGAGCACAATGAAGATAAAGTGTATGCTATATGACTGAATGATAAGGACCTAATGAGTATATACACAGGAAATCAGAAAAACAAGGATTTTGAAGTAAAATATAGGGTAGGAACAATTTAACTTCTGGAAATCCAGTGGAGCAGATATTAAAAAATGAGAGATTATTGCATTTGACTTGGATTTGTCTTGGAAAGACTTGATCCAACACCAATAATTCAATAGTAGTTTGTTAAAAAAGAAAAGCTGAAGGATGGACTGGATTCCTCCAGATATAGATGGTGATATGTTTGTATTAGATATGTTTGTATTAGAGTATAGAACAGTAATATTTTTAGTACACATTCTCTGTTTTGAAGCTGTGATTTCTTTAATATTCTCTCAACTTGAGTCAGCTCTTATAATGTTTTATTCTGTTCTCAGAAATAGTCCTTACAAAATACAGTAATTATCTCTTGGTTATTTGACAGGCTAAATGTTAGGTTTAAGAAATTATATTGTGATAATTTTACACTCAAAGAACTAAATAAAAATTAACATTCTATTTCATGTCTCTACTACAGACAACCTTTTGGTATTACATGTGTTAATTAAATAATTTTGAGTGGCTGTTTTAGATATTCTTTCTTTTTATAAATTTTCTGTTCACCTAAAGACACACTTAAAAACAAAAATAAAAACAGATCTTTTTAGCAATTATTTTTCTTTATTGCAAGAGTTTAGCAATAAATAAAATCACCTTTAGTTGTATTTTAGAAAGGTACTAGCATAACCTCGTTGACTTTTCCTTTGATTTGGACAATTTATAGTTTTCAAATTTGCAGTAACTGCAATGTTTGGGGGACTGCCTAATTACTCTTCTTGTAGAATGACTCCTACATATTGATTTACTTTGAATCTTTTGAAGTGCAAGGTGCTATATAAAATAAATATTGATTTTATATGAACCTAGTAAATGGAAAATCAGGCTATAGAACTACAGTACATAAAATAGAGCTGAAAGAAGCCTAGAAAAGACCTGACTTAGACAATGGCAGTAAAAATCAGTCTCCGCAGCTTGTCTAAAAGAGGCAATTATTCTTGAGTAACCTTTTTGAGATTACCCATTTACAGGGGAGTATGTTAATATATATCACCTCTTGACCATTAGGAATTGACATAATATTTACCAAACTCATTGTGATTTCTCTGGGAAAAAACATTATATATGCATGGAAATATTATTTAAGAATGATGAGTGGATGAAGCCATACTGATGCCGCTATCTCCATGTAAACTGAGAAAACTTTATCAAGTTTTTACCATGTGATCAGTGGGCAGTGAGTTTCTTCTGATGTGAAATAAAAGAGCTAGAAGAAATTCTGGCTTTGATATCATCTATTTATCATCTATCATCTATCTATCTATGTGTGTGTGTGTGTGTGTGTGTATAAAACTATTCTCATGAAGGAAGAAGAAAATTGCCTTTTAGGAAAATCATACAGCATGTCTCCTTTCCTCTATTCATGAATAAAGTTGGGGTAAAAGAACAAAAAGGAAGCCTGAAGAGCAACAACTAATAGGAAACATGTAACTAAAAGCTGTGTTATAGGAGTAAAAAAGAAAAGAAAAATGGTTCTAAGTATTCTGAATTGGTGAAATTGACAAGAGGTTTATAATTTTGAATGACAACCATTTTTAAACACCAATTAGGAGGGCCAATTCCTTCTTGAATCATATAGTTCTCTTGCTTTTACAGTACTGGGATCATTACAAAACATGTGTAATTAAGATAGTAGGAATAATGTTAGCCACAACTAGCTAATTATTTATTGAACTTCACAAAATATAATTTAATTAAAATAGTAGAAAGGAAACATTGTTGGTCTTTCCTGTCATAGATACTTATCTACATATTTTCAAATGTTTTCGCTCACATAAATTTTATTTTTCTATTTCCTGCTCTGAACAAAGGCTATTCTAAAATAGAAATGTCTGGGTATGTTTCATCTTACATTAGGTACTATACTTCTCACCTATGATTTGCAGATATTTTTATTTTTCATACCTACATATTAGAGTTGATTCTAGTATTTCCTTACAGACAAGGGACATGCTTTAAATGGAGCACTTGTTTAGACAATGCCCTGTTTCTGAGCCCTAATAACAACACTGTCAGTATATCTACTGTCAGATGGAATAATAATTCTACACATCATGTCATCCATAAAATGCTAATGGACACAGGGCTTCTAGTGAATATTCTGATAATTTTGCTGTTTGAGCATGTATCTTTGTAACATAAATATTATGAAGCAGGAGAATGTGACTACAACTCTTCATATCAAATAAGAAGTACCTTGATGTTATTGTAGATAGAAAAGATGAGCCTTTGAAATATCTTTTTATGTTTGAAGATACAAACTTTTTTCCTAAGGGACAAATTCAAAGAATCCTTAATATTTAAAGCAATGCATAATAGCAATTGTTTCTAATTGTTTTACATATTCTGTACTTCTGAAAATTATTTCCTTCAGAAATGAGCTGGAGACTCTTAACTAACATATTCATCCAAATCTGAAATCTAATTAGCACTTTGAAAAGCACAGTAACAGGAAGGTTTTTTTTTTTAATTAACATATAATATATTATTTGCTTCAAGGGTACAGGTCTGTGGGTCATTCATCTTATACAATTCACAGCACTCACCATAGCACATACCCTCCCCAGTGTCCGTAACCCAGCCTCCCTTCCCTCCCCACCACACCCTAGCAACCCTCAGTTTGTTTCCTGACATTAAGAGTCTCTTATGGGTTGTCTTCCTCCCCAGGCCCATCTTGTTTCATTTTTCCCCTCCCTTCCCCCTACACCCCCATGTCAAATTCCTGCCTGCCTCAAATTCTTCATATCAGAGAGATCATATGATAATTGTCTTTCTCTAACTGACTTATTTCACTTAGCATACTACCCTTTAGTTCCATCCACGTCATTGCAAATGGCAAGATTTTGGGTTATTTTTGATGGCTGCATGATATTCCATTGTATTTATACACCACATCTTCTTTATCCATTCATCTGTTGATGGACATCTAGGTTCTTTCCATAGTTTGGCTATTGTGGACATTGCTGCTATAAACATTTGGGTGCATGTAAAGATACATTTGTATCTTTAGGGTAAATACCCAGTAGTGTGATTGCTGAATCATAGGGTAGGTCTATTTTCTTTTCTTTTCTTTTCTTTTTTTTTTTTTTTTTTAAGATTCCATTTATTCATTTGACAGAGATCACAAGTAGGCAGAAAAGCAGGCAGAGAGAGGGGGAAACAGGCTCCATGCCAAGCAGAGAGCCTGATGTGGGGCTTGATCCCAGGACCCTGAGATCATGATCTGAGCCGAAGGCAGAGGCTTAACCCACTGAGCCACCCAGGTGCTCTGGGTAGGTCTATTTTCAACTTTTTGAGGATCCTCCATACTGTTTTCCAGAGTGTCTGCACCAGCTTGCATTCCCACCAACAGTGTAGGAGGGTTCCCCTTTCTCTGCATCCTCACCAACATCTGTTGTTCCTGACTTATTAAATGTAGCCATTCCTGACTGGTGTGAAGTGTATCCCATTGTGGTTTTGATTTATATTTTCCTGATGCCCAGTGATGTGGAGCACTCTTTCATGTGTCTGTTGGCCATCTGCATGTCTTCTTTGCAAAAATGTCTGTTCATGTCTTCTGCCCACTTCTTGATTGGATTATTTGTTCTTTGGGTGTTGAGTTTGATAAGTTCTTTATAGATTTTGGATATTAGCCCTTTATCTGTTATATCGTTCGCAAATATCTTTTCCTATTTTGTTGGTTGTCTTTTGGTTTTGATGACTATTTCCTTTGCTGTGCAAAAAGTTTTGATCTTGATGAAGCCTTGATAGTTCATTTTTGCCCTTGCTTTCCTTGTCTCTGGCCATGTTTCTAGGAAAAAGTTGCTGCAGCTGAGGTCGAAGAGATTGCTGCCTGTGTTCTTCTCAAGGATTTTGATGGATTCCTTTCTCACATTGAGGCCTTTCATCCATTTTGAGTCTTTTTTTGTGTGTGGTGTAAGAAAATGGTCCAGTTTCATTCTTCTGTATGTGCCTGTCCAATGTTCCCAATACCATTTGTTGAAGAGACTGTCTTTTTTCTATTGGACATTCTTTCTTGCTTTGTCAAAGATTAGTTGACCATAAAGTTGAGGGTCTATTTCTGGGCTCTCTATTCTGTTCCATTGATCTATGTGTCTGTTTTTGTTCCATTACCATACCGTCTTGATGATGACAGCTTTGTAATAGAGCTTGAAATCAAGAATAGTGATGCTGCCAACTTTGGTTTTCTTTGTCAACATTCCTCTGGCTCTTCGTGGTCTTTTCTGGTTCCATTTAAATTTTAGGATTATTTGTTCCATTTCTTTCAAAAAAAAAATGATGGTATTTTGCTAGGGATTACATTACATGTGTAGATTACTCTAGGTAGCAAAGACATTTTCACAATATTTGTCCTTCCAATTCATTAGAAATCCATGCAGTGTTTTCCATTTCTTTGTGTCTTCCTCAATTTCATTCATGAGTACTTTATAGTTTTCTGAGTACAAATTCTTTGCCTCTTTGGTTAGGCTTTTTTTTTTTTTTTCAAGGTATCTTATGGTTTAGGGTGCAATTGTAAATAGAATAGAGTCCTTAATTTCTCTTTCTTCTGTCCTGCTGTTGGTGTATTGAAATGCAACTGATTTCTGTGCATTGATTTTATATCCTGACACTTTACTGAATTCCTGTATGAGTTCTAACAGAATATGCATTCTTCTCTAGTGCACATGAAATTCTCTGGAATAGATTACATCCTAGGTCACAAATACCGTGTCAACCTGTATCAAAAGACTGGGATCATTCCCGGCATAATGCTTCATATAATGCTTTGAAACTAGAACTCAATCACAGGAGGAAAGTTGAAAAAAGCTCAAATACATGGAGGCTAAAGAGCATCCTACTAAAGAATAAATGGGTCATCTAGGACATTAAAGAAGAATTGAAAAAATCATGGAAACAAATGAAAATGAAAATACAACTGTTCAAAATCTTTGGGACACAGCAAAAGTGAACCCGAGACAAAAGAACCAGTTCCTAGTTTTGTTGATTTGTTCTAATGTTCTTTTGATTTCTATTTCATTGATTTCTGCTCTGATCTGCTGTAATTTGCTCCAGTATACCTTCTGCCCCCCCACTTTCTTCTTCTTCTGGGTTCCCATTTATTCTAATACTGTTTCATCTCATGGTACTACTTATCTCTCATATTCTCCCCTCATGGTCCAGTAGTTGTTTATCTTTTTCTCAACTTCTTTATTCTCCATTATTTAGTCTTCTATATCACTAATTCTCTCTTCTGCCTCATTTATCCTAACAGTAAGTACCTCCATTTTTGATACACCTCATTAATAGCTTTTCTTAAATTTCAACTTGGTTAGATTTTAGGTTTTTTTTTTTTTTTTAATTTCTCCAGAAAGGGATTTTATTTCTCCAGAAAGGGATCCTCTATTATCTTCCATGCTTTTTTTTTTGAGCCCAGCTAGCTCCTTGATAATCTTCATTCTGAACTCTAGTTCTGACTTCTTACTAATGTCCATAGTGATTAGGTCCCTAGCCATTCGTATTGCCTCTTTTTCTTTTCTTTTTTCTTTCTTTTTTAAGGTGAGTTTTTCCATCTTGTCATTTTATTCAGATAATAATAGATGAATGAGAGAACAAAATACTAAAAGGGTAGCAATGACCCCAGGAAAATGTACACTAACCAAATTGGAAGAGACCCAAAACCAGGGGGGAAGAAAAAAGGAAAAAACAAACAACTACATATATATAGTTAATTTTATATATATATATTTTATATATAAATATATATACATATATAGAATATATATAGAATATACATATAGAATATACATATGAATATATATGTATATATAGAATATACATATAGAATATATATACATATACATATAGAATATATATACATATAGAATATACATATGAATACATATAAAATATATATAGAATATACATATTCTATATATATATATATATATATAGAATAAAAAAGGGCCACACACTTGAAATTTGGGTGTATTTTGGTCTGTTGGAAGAAACTGCCTGTCAAAATTTTAAAGAAAGAAGTTTTATATATATATACACACACAAATATAAGCATAAACACGATGAAGGGATGGAATATAATTTAAAGATAAAAATTTCAAAAGATTCTAAAAAAGGAATTGTTAATTATTAAAAAAAAAAAAGAGGAAAGAATGTGATAAGGAGTCTAGAACAAAGCCATGCAGTAGATTTAGAGTATATTTTCATCTGTTAGAAGAAACTGTATCCCAAAATTTTGAAGAAAGAAAAACCTATATGTATACAAAAAAATAAGGTTAAATACAGTGAAAAGATAGAATATGACTATAACAATGAAAATTTAAAAAAAAGATTTTTTAAAAGGTATTGATAAGATAAAATAGTTTAAAAAGGTTAAAATAGGAAAGAGGAAAATTTTTTAAAAATAGAATAAGAGAAATAAAATTTAAAAAATTTAACTTTGAAAGTCTAAAGAATTGTGGGAAAAGAAGCCATTAATTCTATGTGTTATATTCCCATAGCTCTGAATTTTGCAGTTCTCATTGATTGGTGAACTTGGTCTTGGCTGGATGTTCTTGTTGGTCTTCTGGGGGAGGGGCCTGTTGCAGTGATTCTCAAATGTCTTTGCCCAAGGTGGAATTGTATCATCCTTGCCAGGGGCTAGGCTAAGTAATCTGCTTGATTTTGCTCTTGGTAGCTTTTGTTCCCTGAACACTTTCCCTATAGCTTTAAAGGAGGAGAATTAAAATGGTGGCCTCCTCATTTCTGGCCCCATAGGAGCTGAGAGCTTGGGGCCTCACTCCTTACTGCGCCCTGTGAAAAAAGCAATGAATCCTTCCCACCTATCTCCCTGGTCTCTGGCTGTGCTGTGCTCACCTGACCTGTGACCAAGCATTTCTATATCTGATGCACAGCCCCATTTGGAGCTTCAAACCCAGCCAATTCCTCAGTGCACTCCCACACCACTCCTCCCAGAGGAGGAAGGTGAGTCTTGTTGGGTCCCTGCCCAAAAAGTAGTGGCCCAACTGTGTCTTGGATCACAGTTTAAGCTAACCCTGAGCTGAGAGCTGACTCCACAGTCTGGCTCTGCAGCCAGTGTCCCTGCTCCAATACCTGGGAGCTCTGCCACACTCAGCACCCCTGGTCTTTTTGTGACCCCATGGGTCCTGAGACTATACTGTCCCCGTGAAGGCTCCACCCCCCACTTAGCCTCTGGAACAATGAACCTCAGTGGAGCAGACTTCTAAAAGTTCAGATTTTGTGCTCCACTGCTCTATCACTTGCCAGGAGCTGCCCCTCCCCACTGTGGCCTCTCTTCCCTTGCATTGCCTCGGATTCACTTCTCCACATGTCCTACCTTCCAGAAAGTGGTTGCTGTTCTGTTCCTAGGATTGCTGCTCTTCTCTGATCTCCTGTTGAGTTTGTAGGTGTTCAGAATTGTTTGATAACTAACTGAACTCCTGGAACCTGGTGTTATTTAGGTCTCATACTCCTCTGCCATCTTATTCCTCCAGGAAGGGTCTTTATCATACTATAAGCTATTTAAACATGAGATATTTTTCTTTAATTATTTCCACTGAGGAAATTTAGTATTTCAGTTTTCACATTTTATTAATCTTCATTACATAAAATGCACTGAAAGATAGTAATATTGATGCACCATGTAACAGTTTTAAATTGTTTTCATTTTACTCTCATATATATTTACTGATTTTCTTCATTAATTAATTTATGGTCTTAGATGTTGAGAATACAATGCCCTGTACAGAGACTAGCATCTTGCCTTCAGGGAGTGAATGTTCTGTTACAGAGGTAAATAAACATATTAAATATGTAATAAGAAAATTATCAGATATTAATACATTATATGCAAAGCAGTAAAATTCAGTGATGCTTTAGAAAGTGACTTAGTGACTATTTTAGATTCAGAGGTTAAGGAACATTCGTCTTCTTGTTTTAGGTGACAGCATATGAGTGAGATCTGAATGGTCAGAAGGATTATATGTGCCAAGGAGACAAAACATTCTAGAAAGAAGAAATACCTGGAGCAAAGGCTTTAAGGCAGGAGCAAACAAGGTGCATTAAAAGAATAGCCAGAAAACCGAGGTACCTGACATGTAATTGGTGGTCAGGAGAGAGTTACAAAATGAGAATGGCAAAGTTGGGATGGAAAGTGAGGCAGTTGTGTTTAAGTGTGATAGAAAATCACTGGAGACTTGGAAAAAGTAACTTTAAATCTTTTCTATAGTAAATAGATGAATAGAGAATAAATGATAAAGGCAAGGACAGCAGTTGTGAAGCTATTGTTTCAGCAGAAGAAGATTGTAACTCTTTTTAGGGTGGTAGAACTGGAAATGAAAAGAAAAGGATACATTTGGGATACACTTGGGATATGTAGTCAGTGATATCTGCTAATGGATGTGATGTGGGAAATAACAAATGACAAAAGTAAAACTAGACATTTTGGAATAAGCACCTTTATGTGCAAAGCAATTTTGTGGCAAATTATAATGATTCACCAGATTTACTGAACCTCACCATGGCATCTTAATACTTCTAGATTCAATACACTAACACTCAAAACTTAGACAATATTCAACACTTAGATTTAAGACTTAAAATTTTAATTCAGTATATACTATTAATAAGATCTTATTTTATCTTGAAACTGTCTTTTGGTAAAACTAATGCATTCTGTAATTAAAGTTAATATAGACAGTGCCATAATGAGCCTTATTCAGATTAATTTCAATTATAAGACTGAAAAACTGATAAAATTTTTTAAAAACTTATTTCAAGTTTAATTTGGAGAAGCAGCTTCCATGCCTGTTTTTCTAAGTCTCATTGAGGAATATGTACATTTCTACAACATTTCAACTTAGCACAATGTATCTTTACAATGTAAAAAAAAAAAAAAAGTGATATGTGGCTTATTTCTTATTTGGACAAAATATATAGCTAAATTTCTAAAAGGAAAAATAAATTTACATTCACATAATAAACAGAGTATAATATTTAAAAGCAAATTTCAATAACAATTCATGTTAAAACAACACAAAAATGTTTTTAAATCTGTAGTGTTTGTACTTTCTACACGAGTATATACATTTTATAAGTTGGCATAAGAAGGAAATAACAGCCTATCATGATAAAATAACAGTAAAATAATGCTTTAAATATAGATTTCTATCATTGAAAATTATTAATAGCCTTTCACATACAGAATTTCATTTAATAAAATAAGTTTTGAGTGGAAATCACCCAAAATATAAAAGGCTTAAAAATCATATAAGGAGGGCGCCTGGGTGGCTCAGTAGGTTGGGGCCTCTGCCTTCGGCTCAGGTCATGGTCCCAGGGTCCTGGGATCGGGGCCTGCATCGGGCTCTCTACTCAGCGGGGAGCCTGCTTCCTCCTCTCTCTCTGCCTGCCTCTCTGCCTACTTGTGATCTCTCTCTCTGTCAAATAAATAAATAAAATCTTAAAAAAAAAAATATAAGGAAAACTTGGACACAAAGATATATGATTTTAACTGTTAACATGAAGTCTAAAAAGGAAAGTCTTCAACTTTTGTCCAGAAACTCATGCTACTATAAAGTTGTACTACTGTGAGCAACTAGAACTTGATCTTCCTGGAAAATCTGGGATTCAGTTTTGCCTCAGAATTGTTCTGAATAAGATGTGAGAAATCTAGGATGTATGTATCTTCTTCCACTTAAAATTAACTGATGGCTGCCTATGGGAGTGTTGAATCTCTAGCACTCATTACCCCTCATGTGGATCACCAGGGAGCCCTCAGATGGAGAGTCACAAGTGCCATAGGAGGAAGTCATCATCATTAAAAGCGATTTAGTCTTTTTTTTTTTCTCTTAATTGTCCGGGAATCACAATTTACTACAAAACTATCAGAAAGTTATTGCAAAGATTTTAAGATCTGGAATACATAGTAGGCATGAACTGGTAGTAGATTTTGGCTCAGGCTTTAGGTCTTGGTATCTATATAGAAAAGAATATATCACAAGTCTAAATTTTTTAGCATACATGATGAGAAACAACCACCACCATACTTAAATAGCATAATTAAAGTCTACTGAGACATTAAATATGAAGCAAATATAGTTCTCACCTTTTCTTAATCCACTGGGTTGCTATAAGAAAATATCACAGACTAGGCAGTGTATAGAAAATAGAAACGGTTTCTCACAGTTTTGGAGCTTTAAAGTCTGAAAGCAAGTGTACCGGTGTGGTCAGGTGAGGGCCTGTTTCCTGGTCACAGGTCACATCTTTTTGCTATGTTCTCAATGGTAGCAAGGGCCAGGGGTTCTGTGGATTCTCACATGGTAGCAAGGGCCAGGGGTTCTGTGGATTCTCTTTTGTGAGAGCACTAATCACTTTCATAAGGATTCCACTCTCATTGCATAAACACCTCACAAAAGCTCCAACTACATGTACCACGATTTTTGGGGGTGAAGATCTCAATATATAAATTTGGGGGAGGATAGCATAAACATTCAGATCACTGCAAACTTGAAGCATTTAATGTCTTTTATGTGGGTTATATTACAAAACCTAATGATTTAGTGAATTTCTTAACAATCTCTTTCCTTCATTACATATTCAAAAATTGTTTTCTCAAATAAAATGTTTGCTAATTTTTTTCAATACATCAAAGACCAACCCATTTAATGAGTGCAACTACCAAGTTTTGAGTTTCTTCACTCTGAAAGCATTTAAAGATTATATTTATATATATCCTGAAAGTGTATTAGCTCCATTTATATAAGGATATTAAGAGCATTTAAATTCTTTATTGCTGGTTTTTATTATTTAACACAATTATATCCAATTGACATTTTTAAAATCATGGCATTTTTTTATGATAAATAAGTTTTTCTGAAATCATGGAAGTCAAATAAACTAAAAGTCAGGGTATTTGGGTGGCACTTAGATGGCTCAGTCAGTTAGGTGTCTGATTTTTATTTCAGCTCAGGTCATAATATCAGGGTTGTGTGATTGAGCCCCATGTCTGGCTCTGCACTGAGCATGGAGTTTGCCTAAGATTCCCTCTCCCTCTCCCTCTGTCCCTACTCTATCTAAGAGAAAGAAAGAAATGAAAGAAAGAAAGAAAGAGAGCAAGAAAGCGAATGAGAGAAAGAAAAGAAAGGAGAAAAGAAAAGAAAAAAAGAAAATAAAAAAAAAAAAGGAAAGAAATAGGGTATCTGTAAAAACACTTAAGCAAATAAGAAATTAAGAAAGTCTAGAGGGATGCCTGGGTGGCTCAGTCAGTTGTTTGCCTTCAGGTCAGGTCATGATCCTAGGGTCCTGGGATCCAGTCCCTCATTTGGCTCCTTGCTCATTGGGGACCCTGCTTCTCCCTCTGCCTGCTGCTCCCCCTGTTTGTGCTCTGTCTGTGACAAATAAATAAAATATATATATATGTAAAAGAAAAGAAAAGAAAAGATAGGCCTTGGGTTTCCTGGGTGGCTCAGTCAGTTAAGCAGTCAGCACTTGGTTTCAGCTCAAGTCATGATCTCAGGGTCCTGGGAACAAGCCTATCATCAGGCTTCCTGTTCAGTGGGGATTCTACTTCTCTCCTTCTTGCTCTCCCTCTGCTCCTCCTACATGCTTGTGGTCTCTCTGTCTCACTTTCTCTTTCAAATAAGTAAATCTTAAAAAAAAGAAAAGAAAAGATAAAGCTCAGGTATTATTTATTGATAGAGTGAAGATTAACCATAGGAGAAAAAAATAAAAAGATACTGGAATTTATATAGACCTATATTTTATTCATTCTGCAAAAACATATTGAGGGTCTACTATGTGCAAAGAATTTGAAAGATTTATTTGACTATAGGAATGGTGGAATATGGGATGCCTGGGTGACTCAGTGGGTTAAGCTCTGCCTTCGGCTTAGGTCATGATCTCAGGGTCCTGGAATGGAGCTCCGGATCAAGCACCACATCAGGCTCTCTGCTAAGCAGGGAGCCTGCTTTCCCTTCTCTCTCTGCCTGCCTCTTTCCCTACTTGTGATCTCTCTCTGTCAAAATAAATAAAATCTTAAAAAAAAAAGAATGGTGAAATGTTATAATATTCATAATTTTATTTACCAAATTTGTGAGTCTGTCAGAATTTTCCCAGGAATTTCAGAGGTGGCCTTTAAATCTAGGGTGTAAAGCTTTACATAGAAAGAAAAGCAGAGTCTTTGATATAGAAAAATAGGAGACTATTGAAAAGGTTTGAAATAGCCTTCAATTAAAAAAAAAAGATAGTTGCACTTTATTAAATTCAGAAGTAGAAATATGCCAGATAACATATATCAGAGTAAAAAAGAGAGTTCAGTGAGACAAGGTTAATTTTAATATAAGATATTTCTGGAAACATACTATATGGAAATTGGGAATATTGATGCTTGTGTAAGGTTGATATGATATGTGAAAAGTACTCTTAAGGATCATAATTATAAAAGATCAGTGAAACCAGAAAGCATAATAATGAAGCTGATGGATGAATTTGTCAAATGCATTGATATAAGGCCTAAATTTAATGATATCTGAGATACTGCATTTATAAAGAAAAGTATTATCTATAAAGTAGTATTTAGTATCCTGGATTTTCTCATACATGATAATTGTTTATAATTTAAGTTGCACAGTTATAAATTAAGTTTATAATTTAAGATATAATTAAGATATAATTTTATTTTCTTTTTTGAAATGGAGCTAAAGAAATGTAAATGATAGGGAAATCTTGAAAATTATCATTTCAATTTTTAAAATAAGTAGATCTCAAGTTGATATGTTTAATAAGACACTGGAGGGAGGTAGACTAGTCAGTCTTTTTTTTTTTTTTTTTTTAAAGATTTTGTGTATTTGTTTGTCAGAGAGCGCACAAGCAGGGGGGTGGCAGGCAGAGGGAGAAACAGGCTCCCTGCTGTGCAAAGAGCCTGATGTGGGACTTTATCCCAGGACCCTGGGATCATGACCTGAGCCAAAGGTAGATACTTAAACACTGAGCCACCCAGGCATCCTGGTCTAGTCCCTCTTACACACTTCTCCAGCATGATATTTCCCAAACTGTCTGACCATAAGAATCATGTGGGGTGCTTGGTATATCTCTATTTTCCACAAACCATACCATGTACAAATAATGATCAAATAAATTGAACACACTACTTAAATGTCTTTTTTAACCTGAAAACCCATTTCTTTGGTGACAACATTTTTAATACAAAAAAACAATCTTTCATAAAAGATGAGACAATGGGATGGAATACTTTCCCATGGGAATAATTGCCCTTTAATAATTTACTACTTAAAGTTCAAGCAAAAAAGTATACCTCCAATTATACAACATCAGGATGCAACATTTTTTCAAGCAATTCTAAATATTCTAAAATATTTTTTTCAAACCAGTCTTCTAGATTTTTGCTACAAGGACGTGAATGAAATAAAGGGTATTATCACTGGTTTGAAATTGATACACCCTGGTTTCATGTCAAAAGCTCTTAAGAATGTTTCCATGTAATATGTAAATTAATTAAATGTTAACGAGAGCAAATTATTCAGTTTCTCATTGTTAATTGTGTCTGCAATGTCAAAGACAACACCAGTAACAAAGGAGATAATATATGTTTGCTAGATAAATAAATGATGAAACATATTTGTGATATTTGAAATAAACTGGTCAAAGTCAATTGCATGAATGTAGGCCATCAAATGTATCCGCAGATTGAATAGTCCCAGATTTATGGAAAATTATTTTTATGAATGCACAAAAATATTCATGTGTGTATGTTTAAAGAATGGAATTATCTCTAGGTCTTATAAAGAAAAAGGAAGCTGAAGTTTGGGTAGACAATGCTTAAAGCAGAAGATTATGACTGGAATAAAGAATTGTTGCAGAAATAACATAATTAGAGAAAAATAGGAAAAAATACTTTTACGGATAATAGAACATCTTTGAGAGAACGAAGGAGAAGAAGACTTAAAATATTTATAAAAGAGAAAATGGTATGAAGAACTCATTAACTTAGAAAATACAAACCTCTCTCAATAATTTATAACCCCAAAATGATGGCAAGTGGCAGGTGATTCTTCCCACAGCTTTTCTGAAATATAATCGACATATAACTATTGTTATTTTTTGTGGTTTTAAAGTATTTACTTTTGCATAGATAATAAATTCACCTGTTCAAATTTAGAAGGTATATGAACATATAGAGTGAAACATTGTCTCCTACCCACCCCATTCCTTGGCTGCTTCGTTGCCTTCCCCAGGAGCCTCAGGGCCCCAGATAGCTTTTTTTGTATATCCTTCCACACCCATCATGCACTGCAGTATGACTGGTCTTTAAGATTCTAATCCTGTCGTCACCTTTTTCTCCTAGTCAGTTATTTTCTTTTACTTAAAAAATAAGCCCAAATAACATGCTCATTAGTACTAATGAATAATGACTTAATTGCTTTCTTATTTGCATCTAATCATATAAAGATCTTCAGTATATCAAACAGTTTGAGGTTGGCATGTTTGGAGGATTAAAGTTTGTTCTTTTGAAGAACTCTATCATAGTCATCTGTTATTTTGAGAAATTTGTAGTTAGAAGAAAAAAACAATGTTCCCAGAGATAATGAATACTATTAGCATTTAGAGAAGTTAATCTTGAGAACACATATATTTTTTAATATTTATTTTCCCAAACATTTATTAGGTGGCTCTGGTTTGCCAGTCAAACAATTTGAAAAACCAGAAAAGTTTAACCAGAATATTTATGAATTAATAGTCTTTTATTCAAGTGATAGAAACATCAACTGATATTGACCTAAACAAATAAAAATCTGTGTATGAATAATATATATAAACAAAGCTATACCCATGTTTTAATTTAACAGAATAGCCCAGGGGAGGGCAGGACTTAAATGCACCTTTATCAAGAGATTCGTGATATTCTTCTCTAGATCATGTCCTCCCTTTTATCATTTTATGCCCAGGGTAGCTAAACTCTTAGAAGCAATAGTGTTGGGCCCTATTTCATCTGCTCACTCCATACCATTTAGAAAAGAGAGCATCTGTTCTGGTCCTATTATGGAGACAGAGAAAATGCTTTTTTACAAAGCCCCAGCAAATATATCCTCATGTGTCACAAACCCAAGTTGAGCCATGTAGCCTTATTTTCACCAATTAATTAATATGTTAATGTTATGGTGGGGTGTGAAGGAGTGAAAGATTAATTTGAGGCACCCCTGAGCTAATCCTAGAGTTCATTCCACTGGAAACATAAGGCTAAGCATGGGAGAGTAGAGCATTCTCAAAGAAACATGGAGTAGGGGTGCCTGGGTGGCTCAGTGGGTTAAAGCCCCTGCATTCAACTCAGGTAATGATCCCAGGGTCCTGGGATTGAGCCCCTCATCGGGCTCTCTGCTCAGCAGGGAACCTGCTTCCCCCCACCCCTTCTGCCTTCCTCTCTGCCTACTTGTGATCTCTGTCTGTCAAATAAATAAATAAAATCTTAAAAAAAAAAGAGAAAAAGAAACATGTAATAACAAGAAGATGACAATGGCTAATACAGATAGAACAAATGTCCACAAAAAAACTACACAAATAAATTGGAAGTCATTATTTTTAAGGTAAAATTCACGGATATATGTAACAAGCATTTGAACAATGGCAAAAATATAGGCTTTCATGCATATTTTGAAGTTAAGTATATTTCTGTTGTATATATAGGAAAAATTGTTATTTTAATAACATTGGGTGGCCTAGGAGGCCCCAACATGGAACTTTTACAAATAGATTTTTTTCATTGACTTATGATAAATTTAGCAAAGAAATTCAAGTACATGAAAAGTTATTCTTCAAAAGGCTAGGGGCCAGCAATTCTCAATTTCTGCAGAGGATGCAATCATGGTACATGTGTTTAGGTTGGAACACAAATGATTTGTAGGTAATATAAGTTAGACTTTCCTGTAAGTGGAGAGTTATTAAATCCTAGGATGTTATCAAGGAATATTTATCAAGGAATGTTCTGGAATTTACTCTGGAAGTCTCTATGAAATAATTTTTTTCTTATTAATATGATTCAAAGAAATCATCCTTAAAAGATAAACTGGACAACTTTCTAATAAATATTAATAAACTTTTTTTAAGATTGGTATTTTAAGCAGAAAAACATTAGCTAGGAGTAAACAACAAGACAAATCTTCCAAATAGAATTAAACCTCCAAATCCTCATTTGATGTACTAATTCAGCAAAATAGGAGTGATTATATTTTAGAGATTCCAGCAAATGTGACTTAAAATATCAGCTTGAAATCTGATATTTAAATTGCTACCTTTTAAACAAAAATTTTTTAGCATGTAAACACCTTTGGTGCAAAATTTTTTGAACATGGGAGTAATTCCTTCTATGAAATTAAGACCAATAGTTCTTTCTAAAAGCATAAAAGCGATCATTTTTCAGTTCTGTGCAATTTAAGTCATATTAGCATACATTAGTCATATTAGAAACCAAAATTCAATTCTACTAGTCAGGGAACTTGTGTCAAGTAATTATTGGATATAACATTACTGTTATTGCTCATAGCTATGCATGTGTCCCAATGAGAAAGTAGCATTTACTTCAGAAGGAAAATGGAAAGCAAAATATTGCGACTGGCAATCAAAAACCCATTAGAACCAAAATTGTTTTCCTTCTCTTTTAGCTTTGCAATAGTTAAACTTTTTGCCTTTTGTATTCTGACTATGCATAATTTGCACCGTACAGCCAACATTAAATTTTTACCTTGTGATATCAAAGGCCCATAATGTCGGTGAAGTAAATAATGCTTTTTTAACATTAGAAATTATAGGATATCAAAATAAAATTTCTGAATTTACATGATTTACCCATGAAAATCAATATTAGAAATATTTACATGTGGAAATTGGGGGATGGACTTTAAGATTTCCATAGTTAACATAGAAATGGTTCTCTTAAATAATTAATTCAGTACCAGTATAATTCATCTCTATGATTAAATTATAATAAATAAAAGATAAGTCCCTAGATGGGGATTTTGGGTTATAATTAGTAACAGTTTTGTGCACGTGTAGGGGGGGATATCAGCATTCTAGCAAAATTGAATGAAAAGAAAGTGGTAGATTATTATCTTGCTAAACGATGTCTACCCAGAAATGGTTTTGATGAAAACAAATGGAAAACCATAAATATTTATTTTCTATGATTAGTTTAGGTAACCACCATCAACCGTTCTAGGATTCAAATGCATGATAAGCTATTTTGGGTTTCTAAGACCATTAGAACACTGAGAAGACAGCAGTTATTTCTACTCAGAGAAAATGGAGCTATATAGTTGATTCAAGATTACTAAATTATCCTACGACTTACAAACACACAGTTTTAAGAGACTTTGATGCAAAATGATCTGAACAGTAAAAGCAGCACTATCTCATTCTACCTCTTCAGATGATTTCTTAAATCCATTTTATGTAAACAAACCCTGCATTCTTCAACCATAAGCATTAACATTATTTTGGATCTTAAAAATATACCAGTTGCATTTTAGGAATCATATGGGTGGAAAATTTCTGGTGTACTATTGCCAAATAATCAGAGTCACCCCTCCTAAAGAAAACTCTGGACATTTCTCTCTTTTCAGTCTTGGTTTCCTGTACCATAACCAAGAATACTCGCTTTCAAACTCTGTACTGCATAAGTCTGTGTGTGAATTCCCATGTCCTTAAGAATGCTAATTTTCTGGAATTATGCTGCCTCAGAAGTGGTCACCATCATTATGGCTATCCCCTACCTTTGGCATTCTTACTTATGTGCACAGTGTGAGTCTGAGGAAATCTTTGTTTTGGTTGTCCTCATTGATAAATGTCAGGCTTCTACTACTCTGAAGAGCAGTGAGATTCACACTGAAAAACCTATAGTTATATAAGACTCATTTCCTGACCTGTTAAGAAAACCCTAAATATGGCAGCAGGATTATAAATCCTGATTTTGAGAAAGACCTAAACAGAAGATGAAGATACGTTTCACTTCTTTTATACAATTATTTTAGGAATATTGCATTTCAGAATAATATGTGAGTACAAAATAAAACTATGGCAGACAAAGAAATAAAAATTATTATTTGCATAGGACCTTGTAAAAATGTTACTTTTCCTTAATTGAGTAACTTCTTTTAAACTTCTTAATGTGTTTTACTTAATCAGTTATCTTAATTACTCTAAGAAATATGCATTAAAATATTATTTCCAACTTATATTTGAGGAAACCGATTTTAAGAAAAGGTCAAGTGACCAGTTTAAGTTAGACAGATGATAATAACAAAGCACAGTAGAATCAAGGTTTGCTAAAGAGAAACTACAGGATCCATCCATCTGCACAATTTGCAGATTTAATCAATATATTTTAAACCATTTCTTTAAAAATATGACAAATTTTGGGGTATCTGGGTGGCTCAGTTGATTGTCTGCCTTCAGCTCAGGTCATGATGAACAGGGTCCTGAGATGAGACCCCATGTCAGGATCCCTGCTCAGTGTGGAGTCTGCTTCTCCCTCCCTCCCTCACAAAACATTCATGCTCTCTCTTTCTCACTCTCTGTATGAAATAAAGTCTTTTTAAAAAATGATGACTTTTAAAAAATAAGTTTGTGCTATCTACTATGCTATTAAATAATTCTGTATTCTCTCCTACACATTAGTTGTCAACAAATAACAGTTCCCCAATAACTGAGGAAACAGCATGAGCAATGTGTAGAGGTATGAAACATCAAGGATTAGACATCATGGTTCATAAATTTCAGGAGTAATAATTGTGAACGAGAAGGAAGGAATGATTGTAGAAGTCTTATACTTTGGTAAATGTCTTACACTTAATCCTGAAGAAAATGATTAAAAAAAAACTTTATTTATTCTTCTCCTAAATGAAACAAGATGGGATTGGGAGGGAGACAAACCATAAGTGACTCTTAATCTCACAAAACAAACTGAGGGTTAATGGGGGGAGGGGGGTTGGGGGGGTGGGATTATGGACATTGGGGAGGGTATGTGCTATGGTGAGTGCTGTGAAGTGTGTAAACCTGGCGATTCACAGACCTGTACCCCTGGGGATAAAAAGATATTATATGTTTAAAAAAATAAAATTAAAAAAAAAAAAAAGTTAGTACAAGGGGAGTTAGAGAGGAGAAGGGAGTTGAGGGAAATTGGAAGGGGAGGTGAACCATGAGAGACTATGGACTCTGAAAAACAATCTGAGGGTTTTGATGGGGCGGGGGGTGGGAGGTTGGGGGAACCAGGTGGTGGGTATTGGAGAGGGCACGGATTGCATGGAGCACTGGGTGTGGTGCAAAAACAATGAATACTGTTACACTGAAAATAAATTTAAAAATTTTTAAAAAATTAAAAAAAAAAGAATATTAACAAAGAAATACTTACCTCATTAGATGTCAAAATATTTTAGAGAAAGTGCTTGGTCTCACTGCAAAATCTCTATTTTTTGTTTATCTGACCATGTGGGGTTTGGTAAAGACAATAATAAATATTTCAGCAGAAAAAAAAAAAAAACTTTAAAAAGGGGGAAAAAAGGAAGACAATCATGTTTACAATTAGTGTAGATAATTTGCTTATTCTTTGGAGAAGGAGATTGAAGAAGATAAACCTGGAGGTAAAGAGGCCAGGTAGATAGTAGTTGTAATGATTCAAGGCAAGAGCTGCATGATGATTGTGGCAGAAGAGACAGGAGGAAAGCAATTCCAACCTAAACTTGGTCAAAAAAAGAAAAGAAAATATTGCATCTAAAATTATAAATTTTTTATCTTTCTTATTCACTCATTCTTGTTGTTTTTTTTTTTCCAGTTCACCCGTGATATCATGCTTTCATGCTATCATGTTTCATGCTTTCATTTGTGCCATAAATTGTCTTTAGTCTGACGTTTTTCACAGAATTCTTCATCTATAAGATGTAATTGAAACTTAGCTCCCAATACTGCTTCTGTTATAGTAACTCCAAAGGAAATGTTTCTTCTCCACAGCTCGTAACTCAAGAGGCTTGATACTGCCTTCTTCTGGTTATCCATCATTAGTTCCAAGCCATTACTCTTCCTTCCCTTACAAGTCCTTCTAATTTTGAAGTTCACACCCCTGGCATTTCCATTCTCTACCTTTCTCGTTATAGCTGTCCATAACAATGTTTGTCAAAGTATGGACCTTAAATCCCTGGTAGTCTCTAACATTCTAACACGTGATCCCCATCAAGACCAAGATACTACCCCTTTTTTTTAAGGGTTTTTTGTTTTGTTTTGTTTTTGGTTTTTGGGTTTTTTTTGGGGGGGTTGTTTGTTTGTTTGTTTACTTATTTAAGTGATCTCTGCATCCAATGTGGGGCTTGAAATCACAACCCCAAGATGAAGAGTCAGATGCTCTGTCAACTGAACCAGGCAGGCACTCAAGTTGCTACACTTTTAAGGCTGATTGGACAACTAAATTGTATTGACATAGGCATGATTGCTCAAATTTTATTCCTAATTACTCTGGCTAGCCCTTTCAATATTATGTTAAATAAAAGTAGTGGAAGTTGTCTTGTCTTGATCATTGTTGTCTTGATATTAGAGGAAAATTCTTCAGCTTATCGTCATTAAGTATGATGTTAGTGGTGGGTTTGTCGTGTATGGCCTTTATTATATATGTTCCCTTTATACGCAGTTGGTTGAGAGATTTTATTATAAATGGATGCTGAATTTTGTTAAATGCTTTCTTGCCTCTATTGACATGATCATACAATTTTTTTACCTTCATTTTGTTAATGTAGTATATCACATTTATTTGTGGATGTTGAACCATTTGTACACCACTAGAATAAATCCTACTTGATTATGGTGTATGCTCTTTTTAATATATTCTTTAATTTGGTTTGCTAATGCTTTGTTGAGAATTTCTGCATCTATGTTCATCAAGGATTCTGTAATTTTCTCTTTTTTAATACTGTCCTTGTCTAGCTTTGGTATCAGGATAATGCTGAACACATAAAATGAGTTTTGAAGTGTTCCATCCTTTTCTATTTTTGAAGAGTTTGGGAAGGATTGCTATTATTTTCTTTTTTATATGTTTGGTAGAATTCACCACTGAAACTATCTGGGCCTGAACTTCTATTTGTTGGGAATGCTTTTGATTACTTTTTAAATATCCTTATTAATAATCCCTCTGTCAGATTCTTTTTTTTTTTCTTCATGATTCAGTCTTGATAGATAATATAGTTCTAGGAATTTGTCTTTTCTAAGTTGTTTAATTTGTTGACATAAAATTGTTTACAAGTCCCTAATGATCTTTGTATTTCTATGGTATCAGCTGTAACATCTCCTCTTTATTTAGTTTTTCATTTGACTTGAGTTCTCTTTTTTTCTTGGTGACTCTAGCTAAAGGTTTGTAAGGTTTTTTAAATTTTTTTTCCAAAGAAATAGCTCTTAGTGTCATTGATATTTTCTGTTGTTTCCTTTAGTCTCTAGTTTTTTAGTCTCCATTGTATTATTCACACTCTAAGCTGTTATTTCTTTCTTTTTTGCTGACTTTGTTTCCTATCCCTAGTTCCTTAAGGTGCAAAGTTATCTTGTTTGAGATTTTGTTGTTTTTTGAGATAGGAATTAATCACTATGAACTTTCCTCTTAGAATTGCTTTATCTACATCCCATACATTTTGGTATGTTGTATTTTTATTTTCATCTGCTTCAACTTTTTTTTAATCTTTTAATTTTTTCATTGACCCATTGGTTAATCATAGCATATTGTTTAATCTCCACATATATTTGAATTTTTTGTATAATTGATTTCTAGTTCATACCACTATGTTTGGAAAGATGTTTGATATGATTTCAACTTTCTTAAATTTATTAAGATTTGTTTTATGGCCTGCCAAATAATCTTTCCTGGAGAATGTTCTAAGTGCACTTGAGAAGAATGTGTGTTCCATTGCTTTTTTTTTTTTTTTTTAATTTTATTTATTTGACAGAGATGACAAGTAGGCAGAGAAACAGGCAGAGAGAGAGAAAGGAGGAAGCAGGCTCCCTGCTGAGCAGAGAGCCCGATGTGGGCTCGATCCCAGGACCCTAGGATCATGTCCCGAGCCGAAGACAGAGGCTTTAACCCACTGAGCCACCCAGCTGCCCCTCCATTGCTTTTGAATGATATGTTTTGCATGTCTTTTAAGTCCATCTCAAATGTTTAAAGCCAGTGTTTCCTCATTGATTTCCTGTCTGGTTGATCTATTCACTGATGAAAGTGGGACATTAAAATCTTCTCTATTACTTCATCACATGTATTTGCTCCTTTAGGTTTGCTTTATATATTATGATTCTTCTGTGTTTGTTTTTAAATACTTACAAATGTTATATCTTCTTGTTCGACTAACACTTTTATCATTTGTAATGATTTTTTTGGTAATAACCTTTTTTTTTTTGGTCTCTTATTACAGTCTTTGTCTTAAAATCTATTTTGACTGATGTCTGTATAACTATCCCAGCTTTCTTTTAGTCTCCATTTGCATGGAATGTCTTTTTCATCCTTTTACTTTCAGTCTGTTAGTGTTCTTACATCTGAAGTGAGTTCAGTAAGCAGCATATAGACTATTTTTTTTTTGGTTTTACATCCATTTAGTCTTTTAAGTCACCCTTACTCTTTTTCCTTTTTTCTTCCTTTCATTGCTCTGATTGGGTGAGTTACACTTCCTTGTCTTTTGAATTAATTCACCCTTTAATTAGGTTTTATTTTGTCTACTCTTGAACTTTTCCATTGTATCTTTCTGTTATTGTATTTTTCAGCTTTGTGATTTTCCTTTGGTACTTTCTTATAGTTTTACTTTTTTGAAATTATCACTATATTCATCGATTCTTTTCTCAAGTTTGATAAGCATATTTATGACCATTATTTTGACACTTTAACAGGAAAATCACTGATCTTCATTTTATTAAGGTCCTTTTCTGAGGTTTTATCTTGTACCTTCATTTGCAATAATGCTTTTATTTCTCTATTTTTCCTTGAATCTCTGAGCTGGTTTCTATGCATTAAAGAGCCCCCTTTCCCAGTCTTGAAGGAGTGGCCTCACAGGAAGATAAATCTTATTGCTCAACCGTGCCCTAGCTTTTGGTTCAAGTATCTGCAATTTCTCAACCAGTTATTCTCAGTGATTCCCAACAGTGGAGGGTTTGTCAAGATCTGTCAGTGTCCCATAGGGTAGGATTTCAGTCAGCACCTAGATTAGAGTTGTTTGGAACCAGAACCTCAGACAGCAGATTTTAAAGTATGCTGATAAACACCTTTCAGGAGAAGAGTAGAGATGGACACTTCTATCTACTCCTTCTGCATTGAACCCTGGGGTGATAACCAGTAAAGGACTGTTTATTCCCATCCTATTAAACCTTGAACAGAAGATCTGCTGTCTACCAGAGTTAGGCTATCAAGGAATGTGTCCTCTGGGTGACTGCTACAAAAGTTGGAGTGCCAGACTTATACATGAGCTTATTTCTCAGAGATAATGACAACCTAAGTTTGGGCAGACGGAAAGCACCAAGGTGGTGCCAGCTGACTTCTCTGATCTCTGGAGAAAATTGCAGTTAGCCCCTACATGTGTGTTTAATTAGAAGCCTGCCCTATAGTCTGAAGCTTTAAAAATAAGCTGACAGGCTTCTTTCATAGACTGTTTCAGTCTGCCTGCCTCCCTGCTGGGCCCTGGGGTGTAACCAGTTAGAAACTATTTCTTCATTTGTTACAGTCATATGGGATCCGTGATCATAATCCCCCTGGCCTCAAGAGCCATGAAATCTGGAGTGTCCCCTGGGGGTAGTCACAAAAATCAGTTCATGAAACGTGTGCAAGCTGCTTTCCAGGAGAAACCAACAACTTGGGAAGAGTCAGGGGAGAACATGAAGATTTCTTGGTAGGATTATATTTGACCCTTAGATGTGTGTTTAATTAGAAGCCTGCCCCTCAGGCCATAGCTATGAAATAAGCTAATAAGCCTCTTTCACAAAAACAAAACAAAACAAAACAAAAACAAAACAAAACAAAACAAAAAAACCTGGGCATTTTAGTTTGCTGTCTTTCCTCTGAAATATAGCTGGTTAAGGATTCTTTCTTCATTTGTTATAGTCCTATGGGACCTTTGAACATAAGCCCAGCCACCAGAGTATGGTGATCAAGTGTTGTCCCCTGAGTGGCAGCTTAAAAACTGTGGTTGTCAGTTGAGTGCAGAAGCTCCTTTCCAGGAGATACCAGTAACCTGAAGCATGACAGGGAGAGCATGAAGAATACACCTGCCAGATTCAATCTTTGGGAATATTTCAGAAGGCTAGATTTGTGTTAAATTAGATGCCTGCCCCTCAGGCTGAAGACTTAAAATTAACAAAAAGACCTCTGTCACAGAAAGACTGTGCACTTTTCAGTGGCTTCCTTTGGGCTGAGCTCTGGGGTATAGCCAGGTAAGTTTGCATGGGTCCTTTAAGAACTGTTTGTGTTTGCTATAGCCTTATGGATCTTGATGATACAAAGCTAGCATTCAAAGCTAGATGTTTTAAGGGCTCATCTCTCAGAGGTAGGACTTAAAAGTTGGGATGCTAATGTGGGGTTCAAACCCTTCACTCCTCAGGGAGAATCTTGAAATTGTGAATTTCTTCCTGATTGTGGGTCACTATGTAGGGGGTGAGGGGGTAGTCACTATACAGTGAGGTTTGTGATGAGATTGTGTCTCAGCCTTTCCTGTCCATTTTGATATGGGTTTTTCTTATTTGGTCCATGTGTCAGAGTTACTCAGCTAGTTTTGGGTTTCTTTCAGAGAAAATTATTTCAAACATAACTATGAATTCAGTGTGTATGTACTTACACGAGGGGGTGAGTTCAGGATCCTCCTATAGCACCATCTTGAACCAGAACCAGCAGAATAATTTCTTTTTTTTTTTTTTTTTTTAATTTTATTTTTTATAAACATATATTTTTATCCCCAGGGGTACAGGTCTGTGAATCGCCAGGTTTAAACACTTCACAGCACTCATCATAGCACATACCCTCCCCAATGTCCATAATCCCACCCCCCCCTCCCCCCTCCCCCCCTTAACCCTCAGTTTGTTTTGTGAGATTAAGAGTCACTTATGGTTTGTCTCCCTCCCAATCCCATCTTGTTTCATTTACTCTTCTCCTACCCCGTTAAGCCCCCATGTTGCATCTCCTCTCCCTCATATCAGGGAGATCATATGATAGTTGTCTTTCTCCGATTGACTCACTTCGCTAAGCATGATACCCTCTAGTTCCATCCACGTCGTCGCAAATGGCAAGACTTCATTTCTTTTGATGGCTGCATAGTATTCCATTGTGTATATATACCACATCTTCTTTATCCATTCGTCTGTTGATGGACATCTAGGTTCTTTCCATACTTTGGCTATTGTAGACATTGCTGCTATAAACATTCGGGTGCACGTGCCCCTTCGGATCACTATGTTTGTGAATAATTTCTTAATTGAAAATTAAAAGAAATTTTACAATGTCCTTTATAACATTTTTATTATAAAATGTCTCTTGAAACCCTTAATCTTCAAATGAGTGTTTTCTTAAAAAAAAAATAATAATAAGTAATTGATTTAGGACCAGAAATGTGTTTCACCTTATCATTGACCATGGATTCTCCTAAAGTATTATTGTGTGTGTGAATATTGCCTTTTAATAGGTTTATAAACCAAATTGTTTTTCAGAGTTACATTTGGGAATTATTAATCTTATGTATAATTAGATTTAGAAGTAGATCTGCATGGGATGCCTGGGTGGCTCAGTTGGTTAAGCGGCTGCCTTCAGCTCAGGTTATAATCTCCAGGTCCTGGGATGGAGCCCCACATCAGGCTTCCTACTCAGCAGGGAGTCTGCTTCTCACTCTCTCTTTCTCCCCCATGGCCCCTCTCTACTGTTTGTTCTCTTTCTCTCTCTCTCAAATAAATAAATAAAAATATTTTTTAAAAAGTGGATCTACATTCAAAAGCATGTAAGTTACACAATCTGCAAGATAATCTTAGAACTCCTGTGACAAAAACAGTGAGCTAGGATCATAGGTCCCCAGGGGAGTATAAGACATATTCACAAATTTAGAACACCTATCTTCCATTTGAAGATAAGTTTGGGATGATTTAATTATTACCATGTGTTTTTAACCATTTATTTCAGTTCTACATTGCCTTATTATTTTCTATGTTTTGCTAAACTTTTAGAAATCTCTACTAGATACCAAGTATGTATCAGGCATTTAGGAAATCAAACTTGATGAAGATGTCTCATACATATGGTTATAGAGACATACACTTGTGAAATACCAGGTTTTTGTCAGATTGCCAGGTAAATGCACGCTAAAAGCTTGGAGTTTAGGAGCAAGGCCTGGGATGAAAAGAGATTTGGGGATTATTAATGCAGAAAAGTTTTCAAAGTCATAGTTGTGGAAGTAATTGAATAAGTAGAGTGCATAGAATAAGATGAAAAGAATACTAAATATGAAATCACAGGAAATAATTATTAAGGGGTAAACAGAGGAAGCATCTGGAAACAAGACTGAAAAAGTCATCTGACCTTAGTAGGGCCAACTGAGAAGGTGGGCACATCGCTAAGGAAGATAATGTGTTAAGAAGAAAGTGGTAGTTGATAGTGGCAGATTTTGTAAAGAGTCAAGAATGGGAGCCCAAAATATCCATGGACTCAGGTAGTGAAGTCTACTAATTGCTCCAGAACAGTTTGATAGAGTTGTGGGGGCCAAAACTAGCCTCCAGCAATTTGAGGGATAAACTTAGGCAATAAATTAATGATGTTGAATATGAGTTAAATTTCTAAAAGATGAACTGTGAAAAGGGTAATAAAAACTGTATATCTAATGGGGGAATTGAGTTCAAGGAAATATTTTAGTTGTGTGATTGTTTTGATTGCATGTACTAACCTTGAAAACATATAAATGTTAGGTGTCTGTACCAGTAGAGGACTAAATAGATAGGACAGAGAAAGTACAGATGACAAAACATGGTCCAGGAGCAGGTACAGTGTGTATCTCATATCTGAGCTCTCTCATATCATCATATCGCAGACGGTTACAAGTAGAGTGTAGGAATGAGAGTAGTGTTTCTGAATGGAACAGTATCAGTAACTCAAAGTCCTGAAGCATATTCTATTTTCTGAAAGTTCTAAAAGACTGCAAAATCTACATGAAACACAAAGAAGTTTTTGGTCATGTAAAAGTCTGTTCTGCAATGGAAACATTTTAGTTCCTCTCTCTACTTCCCAACCATGTTGAATATTTCTTTACATATGTATGTCTACTGCTGCTTCATTCAGAGTTGTTTAGTTGTAACTGAGACATCATTGCACACTAAGCCTAAAGTATTTTCTTTCAGGCCCTCTACAGGAAAAGTTTGCTAACTGTTGATCTTAGCAGACTTTACAAACTTTAATATTAACAATAGAATCATGGTGGTAAGCCTGACCTCTGTTGTTTAGTGTGTGTGTGTGTGTGTGTGTGTGTGTGTGTGTGTGTGTTTCATAGTTTATGTACTAGGTGTGGTATTGAATTCATGAGAACACCTCCTTCAGCCTTGGCAATATATCAGTTATTGCCTAATCCTTAAAAAATGAATATTTCTAAAATCTAAGTCTTTAAATAGGAAATTATTTATCATGGGTCAGATGGAAAGTAGAAATTTGAATTATTATCATTTACATATAAATTCAACAAATATTTGTTGAGCACCTAGTATGTGTCAGGTATTGTTATCAACACAGGAGAAGCATCATAAACAGCAGCAAATCCCTGCTTTCTTATACCTTGGTTGGTGAATAATTTCAGTAGTATGGATAGGAAGAGACTTTAAGCAGGTAATATGGGTATAGAGATATTAAAGCGAAGGATCCAGTGAACCTTATTAATACTTGGACAATAATCATTTTCCCATATTTCTCATTTAGTTCAAAGTAGAATACTTGGATAGTTTGGTTGTTCTCTCACAGAATGGTTGAAATTAGCCTTAAATCTTAGATTCAAACAGCTATAAACAAAGAAGCAAAATGAACAGTTTTGCCAAACTGACCTGAGAATAGACTCAGTCTCCCACCACAGTTCACCTGCCCCAAAATAAACTATATCAGAAGCTACTCCTCTCTCTCCATTATAAAAGAACTTAAAATTACAGGCTTAAGTTATTTGTTTACATGTTTGAGTTAAAAAAGTTATTGAGTAAAATGCAAAGTTATAAGTTATAAAATTGGGTAAGATTTAGGAAATGTATAACCTGGTATGATCACACTGCAAAATATTACTCCAGAAAACCTCAAGCCCATTTTCAGACAATACCCAGCCTCCACTGACAACCAGCAACCTGATTTCCATTACCATAGATGAATTTTGACTGTTTTTAGACTTCATGTTGATAGAATTACACAGTTTGTACCCTTTTGTGTCACTTTATTTCTCCTTGACATTTTTTAAAATATTCATCATGTCCTATGCATCAGCACTTATATCGTATACTGATGAGAATTATTTTATTACATAGATATAACACAGTTTTCATTTGTATATTTTTATTGACCTAAATTGAAATATAACATTCATAAGCTTGAAGTATACAATGTGTTGGTTTGATAGATTTATATATTACAATGTGATTACTACACTAGCATTAGTTAATACCTTTATCATGTCACATAATTATTTCTATTTTGTGTTAACAATTAAAATGATCTAGTCTCTTAGTTTAAAATTTATAATACAGTAATACCAACTATAATCACTACGTTGTGTGTTAGATCTCCAGAACTTATTTACCTACTGTTTGCAAGTAAGTATTCTTCACAGCATCACAGTTCCTGACTCCTGATAACCACCATACTACCATTTGTTTTTACAAATTCAGATTATTAGATTCCACATATAAGAAATATTTTATAGTATTTGTCTTTCTCTGACTTATCTCACTTCACATAATGCCCTTAGGGCCATCCATATTGTTGCAAATGGCAGATTTCCTTCCTACTCAAGGTAGAATGATATTCCATTGCATTTATATACACCACATCTTTATCCATTCATCCATTGATAAACACAGGTGGTTTCCATATTTTGACTGCTGTGAATAATGCTGTGGTGTACATAGGTATGCAGATATCAAGATGCTGATTTCAGTTTCTTCAGATATATACTAAGGAGTGAGATTGCTAGATTACAAAGTTCTATTTTTAATTTTTTGAGGAATATCTATCCTATTTTCTATAACGGCTGTGCCGATTTATATTCCTAACAACAGTGTTCTTTGCCAACATTTGTTATCTCTTTTCTTTTTGATAAAAGCCATTCCAACACATATGAAGGAATATCTTGTTGGTGGTTTTGATTTGCATTTCCCTGATGATTAGTGATAAGAATCTTTTCATATACATGTTGGCCATTTATATGTCTTCTTAGGAAAAATATTTAGTTTCTCTGATCATTTTTTAGTTAGGTGATTTTTGATATTGAGTTGTATGAAGTATTTATATATATTGAATGTATTAGTCCCTTATCATATATATGCCTTGTAAATATTTTCTTCCATTCTGTATATTGTCTTTTCAATTTATTACTTCATTTACTGTGAAGAAACTCTTTAGTTTTATGTAGTCCCACTAATTTTAGTTTTTGTTTTCTGTGCTTTTGGTAACTTATCCAAAAAAATCAATGCCTAGAGCAATGTCAAGATCTTTTTTCCTTATGTTCTCTTCAAGGAGTTTTACAGTTTTATGTCTTACTTTTACATCTTTGATCTATTTCAAATTAGTTTTTGTAAATGGCATAATATAGGGGTCTATTTTCTTTCTCTTGCAGGAGGATATCCAGTTTTCCCAACATCATTTATCAAAGAGACCATCCTTTTCCCCATTTTGTGTTCTTGAAACCCTTGTTAAAAATTAGTTGATGATATATATAAGGCTTTATGTCTGGGATTGCTATTCTGTTTCACTGATAACATGTGCCTGTATTTATGATAATACACTTTTGTTTAACAACTACAGCTTTGTAATGTAGTTTGAAATCAGATTTTATAATGTCTTTAGCTTTATTCTTTTTTCAGGAAGACTTTTGTTATTCAGGGTCTTTTGTAGTTCCAAACAAATTTTAGGGTAGATTTTACAATCTCTTTGAAAAAATGCCTTTGGAATTTTGCTCAGAATTGCATTGAATTTGTAGATCCTTTTCAGTACTATGGACATTTTCATGATATTAATTCTTCCAATCCAGGAACACAGGAATACTTTTCATTTACTTACATATTCTTTAATTTGTTTCATCAATATGTTACAGTTTTCAGTGTACAGTTCTTTCACCTACTTGGTTAAATTTATTCCTAAATGTTTTATTGTTTTTTGGTGCGATCATAATGGGATTGCTTTCTTAATTTGTTTTTCAGATAGTTAATTGTTAAGTGTCTAGAAATATGACTGATTTCTGTATGTTTATTGTGAATCATATAACTTTGCTAACAGTTTTTTAATGGAATCTTTATAGTTTATATATAAAAGATCATGTCATCAGCAAACAGAGATAATTTTATGTTTTCCTTTCTGATATAAATGCTTTTTGTTTCTTTATTTTGCCTAATTGCTATGGCTAGGACTTCCAGTGCTATGTTGAATAAAAATGGTGAGAGGGGACATCCCTGACCTTTTCCTGATCTTGGAGTTAAGGATTTTAACTTTACACCATTGAGTATGATGATAGCTCTGGGTTTGTCATATACACCCTTTCTTATGCTAAGGAATTTCCTTCCATACCCAATTTGCTGTGCATTTTTATCATAAAAAGATATATTTTGTCAAATGTTTTTTAGGCATCTTTTGAGATAAGCATGTGATTTTTATCTTTCATTCTAATATGGTGTATCATATTTTTCTTTTTTCTTTTTATTTATTTTTATTTATTTGGTGTATCATATTTTTTGATTTGTTTATTTGTTGAACAATGATTGCAACCCAGAGATAAGTTCTACTGAATTGTGGTGAATGATTCTTTTAATATGTGTTCAATTTTGTTTGCTAATATTTTGATAATTTTTGAATCTATATTCATCAGGGATATAGTTCTATATACATTTATTTTAATCTGGCTTTTGTATCAGGGTAATGCTGGTCATGTGAAGTGAGTTTGGAGTTTCTCCTCCTCTTCATTTTTTTGAATGACCTTGGAAAGGATTGGCCTTAATTCTTCTTTAAATGTTGGTAGAAGTCTCCAGTGAAACCATCTGGTCCTGGGCTTTTCTGTGTAGGCAAATTTGGATTAATGATTAGTTTCTTTATTCAATACCAGTTTGTTTAGATTTTCTAGTTCTTCTTTTTTCCTAAGATTTTATTTATTTACTTGAGAGAGAGAGAGAGAGAGCACAGAGGGAGGAGGGGCAGAGGGAGAGGGAGAAGCTGAATCCTTACCGAACAGGGAGTCAGACACAGGGCTTGATCCCAGGACGCCAAAACCATGACTTGACCAGAGGGCAGACACTTAACTGACTGAACCACAGAGGCTCCCCTAGATTTTCTAGTTTTTCATGATTCAGTCTTTGTAGGGCATACATTTCTATGAAACTATTCTTTTTTTTCTATGTTATCTAGTTTGGAATATAATTGTTAATAGTAGTATCTCCTTTGCATTTCTACAATCTAATACTTTCTATTTCTGTGGTATCAGTTGTAATGTCTCTTATTTATGATTTATTTCAACCATTTTTTTCGTAGTTAATATAGCTAAAGTTTTGTCAATTTTGTTCATCTTTAGAAATAACTGGGTCTTACTTTCATTGATCTTTTTGCTTGATTTTCTGGTCTATATTTTACTTATTTCTGCTCTAATTTTTGTTATTTCCTTCCCTGCTGCTAACTTTGAGCTTAATTTGCCCTTTTTCTGCATCCTTTAGATGTAAGGCCAGATTGTTTGAGATCTTTCTTATCTAATGTACACATTTATAAGTATAAATTTCCCTCTTAGAACTGCTTTTGTAGCATCTCATAGGTTTTGAAATGTTGTCTTTCTATTGTCTTTTGATTCAAATTATTTCTTGATTTCCCTTTTGAGTTCTTTTTTGATGTGTTGGCTATTCAGGATCATCTTGTTTAACCTCCACATATTTTTTAATTTTTTATAAAAACTGTAACCAAAAAGGAGGGTATTATATAATGATAAAAGGGTCAATTCATCAAGAGAATATAATAATTATAAATATAAATACACATAATATTGGAGCCTTTATATATAAAGCAAATATGATGTTAATAATTATTAAATACACTTAGGTGCTCCGATATTGGGTGAATTTTTGACTTAGTCTATTTTGTCTTATATAAGTAGAGGTACCCCGATCTCTTTTGGTTTCCATATGTTTGAAATAACATTTTTAAATTTCTTTACTTTCAGCCTGTGAATGTCCTTAAAGCTTAAGTAAGTCTACTGTAGTCAGAATGTAGTTGGCTTTTTTCCCCTAAATTCATTTAGCCACTCTTGTCTTTAAATTGGAGAACTTAAACCATTTATATTTAAAGTAATTACTAATATGTAAGGACTTATCAGGATCATTTTCCTGACAGCTTTATAATTGTTTTGTGTTTCTTTAATTACTTTCTTTTTCTCTTGCTTTGTTGATTTTTGTGTGGTTTGCCTTGATTCTTGCCTTGATTCTTGTCTCTTTATTATTGTGTTTATATTATATATTTTTGCTCTATGGTTACCATGAGGATTTCTAATGCATCTTATAGTTATACCTATCTATTTAAGCTGACAACTACTATTACATTAGAAAGTTCTATCCATTTACTTATACCCCAATTTTTGTTGATGTTCCAAACTATATCTCTCTACAGTTTTTTTTTTTAATTTATTTATTTGATAGAGATCACAAGTAGGCAGAGAGGCAGGCAGAGAGAGGAGGAGGCAGGCTCCCTGCTGAGCAGAGAGCCCGATGTGGGACTCGATCCCAGGATGCTGGGATCATGACCTGAGCCGAAGGCAGAGGCTTTAACCCACTGAGCCACCCAGGTGCCCCACCCTACAGTTATTTTTAAGACTTTTGTCTCATGACCTAAATGCTAGATTTCATAGTGATTTCCACACTATTGAATTATTAAGATATTTTAAATTTGACTATATAGTTAACTTTACCAGTGAATTTTATACTTTCATGTTCATATGTTGCTAAATAGCATTCTTTTTTTCAGCTTGAAGAACTCACTTTAGCATTTCCTGCAAAGCAGATCTCGTGGTAATTTTCTTAGGTTTTGTTAGTTTGGGAATCTTTTTATTTCTTCTTTACTTCTTAATGACAACATTCCTGGGTCAAGTATTCTTGACTAACAGTTTTTTGTTTTTGTTTTTACTTTAAGTACTTTGAATATACCATCCCACTTTCTTCTGGTCTAATATTTCTGCTCAAAAATGCTGGTAGACTTATGAGAATTCCCTTGTATGTGACAGTTCTTTTTTCTTTTGGTGCTTTCAGATTTTTCTTGTCTTTTATCTTTGAGATTATAATTTCTCAGTGAAGATCTCTTCAAATAAACCTGGATCTTTAAGTTTCCCATGTGTGGGTAGACATCTCTCTCCCTAGATTTGGGAAGTTTTCAGGCATTATTTCTGTAAATGAGGTTTCTTCCCCTTTTCCTCTCTCTTCTCTCTTCTAGAATACTTATAATAGATATATTGTTTCTTTTGATCATATCCTATAATTCACATAGGCTTTCTTCTCTCTTTTTTTATCTTAATTTTTTAAATTCTCCTCTGACTAGATAATATCAAGAGAACTGTCTTCAAGCTTACTATTCTTCTGCCAGGTTACATGGGATGTTGAAGCTATCTATTGCATTTTTTAAAAATTCATCCATTGTATTCTTCATCTCCAGAATCTCTGTGAGGTTCTTTTATTGTTTTATTCATGTGGTCTATCTGTATTCTCTTTAATTTTGCTGAGCTTCCTGAATATAATTCTTTTGAATTCTTTATCAGATAACTTGAAGATCTCCATTTCTTTGGGTCAGTTACTGGAATATTGTGTGCCTTTGAATGTGTGATGCTTTCTTTTAGAGTATTTTCCAAGTTGTTTTGCATTGATGCCTACACATTTGAGGACAAAGACACCTCTGTCAGTGAGAACTGGCTTCAGCGAGAAAAGACTTTTACCTGGAGGTGGTTGTAAGTATGCCGGCTGGGCAGAATGCAGCATCTTTGGTTCCAAGGAAGGTACAATGGTGCATTCCATGCTGCTCTTTCAACTAAGTTTAACACTGGCCAGACTTCAGGGTTCTTCTCTGGCCAAGTGTGTGGGTGTGCAGATCTCTATGGAACCAGTACCCTGGGAGACCAGGGCTTACTGAGGCTCCAGCTAGCTAGGGTTGGGTGAACCAACAGTGGCATTGGGCTTAGGATAACGAGGTGTAGCACTGGCCTGGCTCAGGAGACAGAGGTTGCATAGCCTGTGAATTGTGCGTCAAGGTCTCAATTCTGGCCCCAAGGAGCTATCACAAGACAGCAGCAGTATAATTCTAGTAGTAGTCTATTAAAGCCATATGTTGGAACCTGGGAAGGCTGGATGAGAGCAGTGGCAATATGACCCTGTGAATGATGGGTCAGAACCATATCCTTGGAACTGAGGGGAAGCTCCAGAAATGAATCATAAAAGCCTCAACTTAGGACCCAGGAAGTGGGTTCAAGGCAGTTACAGCAAAATCTCAGCAAGAAGGAGGCAGAAATGTGGTCTGGGATGTAGGGGTAGTCTCACAGCAATGGTAGCCAGTTTCCAGGAATGATGGGACAGAGCCACAAACAGAAACTCTGGGGCCAGGGCTCAGAGCAGTGGTAGCAGCCCTGGCAATGGTGGTTCAAAGCATTGATGTGAATGAAGGTATACATCAGGGCACTAGCAGTCCAGTCCCAGTAAGAATGATTTAAAACCTTACCTATCAGAATGGGTGGGGCTTGAGGTAGTGGAAGCAACCCTAATACTGGCTATTCAGAGTTGTGACTTAGAAACAATGTATAGGATTCAGAGTAGTGGCAGTGCCCCTGGCAATAATAACTCAGGGCTGTGACCTAAAATACAGAGGAGTAATAGCCTCATAATGGCAGCCAAAGAATGATGTGGGACCATGGGGGCAGGGCTTTGGGCAGTGGAGGTTGCCCTGATGATGATACAAAGATGTAACATAAGGCCAAGAATGGGAAAAGAGCAGCAGAAGCTCCATCTCAGGTATAATAAGGTACTGTGGTACCTGATCCCTGAGATCAGAAGCCCCTATGGCCCCAGAAGCCAAGTGTCACCATAGAAACAGCTCCAGCCTCTGGGTGTAGAAGCAGGAAGGGGGTTTGTTCTGGGCTGCTCTTTCAGTTGAGATCAATGTCAGTGAAGACTGTGGGGGACCTCCATTGTCATGCATAAAAACATTCACAATGATGAAGTTTGCTGGTGTTCACCTGTTCTTCTTCTCCTTGTGTGATGAACTACCTCCCAAGAGAGTCCTCCCAGTGCAGTGCTGGTCCTGACTAGGGATGAAGTGACACAACCAAAATGCTTCCTGTGCTGTTCTGTATAGCCATGCTTGATTTTTGAACTCTGCACCATTTTTACTGCTGCTCATTTGTAATCCTGAGTTTTTGCTAAGTTCTTTTCTTCAGGTTGTATTTGTTTACTACTTGTATGTGTGTTGGCAGTGGAATGGGGGCGGGGGGCAGATGGCAAAATGGGAAGAAAAAGTGGTGAAACCTCTTAGCCCTTTTGCTGACATAACCCTTATAATAATTTTTAAAATCCATTTTTTTGTTGGTTTTATCTGCATCTTTTGTCCAGTTTCAGACTATTATGAGTAAAGCTGCTGGGAACTATTTTGGAAATCTTTCTGTGCAAATATGTTTTCATTCCTATTAGTTAAAAATTGAGAGGAAATACTCTGGGTCATAGGTTTGATATATATTTAACTTGAAAAGAAAATGCTAGTTTCCAGAAAAAGTTGTACAGTTTTACATAACCGGTATTAATGTCTGAGTAACAAAATTGCATTATATTCTCAGCAACATTTTTTAAGTCATTTTTTAAAAAGATTTTATTTATTTATTTGACAGACAGAGATCACAAGTAGTCAGAGAGGCAGGCAGAGAGAGAGGAGGGGAAGCAGGCTCCCTGCTGAGCAGCAAGCCCAATGTGGGGCTCGGTCCCAGGACCCTGGGACCATGACCTGAGCTGAAGGCAGAGGCTTTAACCCACTGAGCCACCCAGGCACCCCTCTCAGCAACATGTTTTTTAAAAGATTTTACTTATTTATTTGACAGAGAGATCACAAGTAGGCAGAGAGGCAGGCAGAGAGAAAGGGGGAAGCAAGTTACCTGCTGTAAAGAGAGCCTGATGCAGGGATTGATCCAAGAACCTTGAAATCAAGACTTAAGCTGAAGGCAGAGGCTTAACCCACTGAGCCACCCAGGCACCCCTCTCAGAAACATTTGATGTTATCATTTCAGTTATTTGGAAATAGTCATTATTGCTTTAATATGCATTGATCTGATAACTTATAATGTTGAACAGTTTTTTTGTGTGTGTTTATTGGCCATTTGTATATATACTTTTGAAAAGGTCAATGTTCATTTTAATTGGCTGAGTTCTTTTGTTACTTACTTGTACTAGTTCTTTATGTATTCTGGTTAAAGTAGTACCAAGGAAGTACAAATCTTCCATTCTATAGTTGGCCTTTTCACTTGTTTTGACAATATATATTTCATGAATCAAAGTTTATATTCTTATTGAGGTACAATTTATCAATATTTTCTTCCATTCTATTTTATTTCATTTCAGGGTTCCAAAATTCATTGTTTATGCACCACACCCAGTGCTCCATGCAATACGTGCCCTCCATAATACCCACCACCAGGCTAACCCAAACCCTGCCCCTCTCCCCTCCAAAACCCTCAGGTTTGTTTCTCAGAGTCCATAGTCTCTCATGGTTTGTCTCCGCCTCTGATTTTCCCCATCTCACTTCTCCTTTCCATCTCCCAATCTCCCAGTTTATCAACATTTTATCTTTTATGATAAGAGATCTTTGCCTATCTAGCACATTAAATATAATCTCAAGCTTTTTTTTCAAAAATATTATAATTTTAGCTTCTACATTGAGGCCTATCATCTATCTCAAACAAATTTTCATGTATTTGGTGAAATAGTTTATATTTTTGTTGTTTTTTTATGTGTGTTTTCAGTTGTTGAAGAAATATTAGTTGAACATTTCTGAAGTCCTTATTCTGTTGTATTGATTTGTCTATCCTTTCATTAATACTACACTGTCTTAATTGCTGTGTATTTATAGTAAATCCTGCAGTCAGGTAGTAAAGGTTCTCCAACATCATTCTTTTGTTTGACTATTTTAAGTTCCTTGCATTTCCATATCAATTTTACAGTTAATCTCTCATTTTCTACCAAAAAAATCTACTGGAATTTTGAAGATAATTCTAATAAGTTTATATAACAATATAATGAAATGGACAACTTAACAGTATTGGGTCTTCTAGCCAGTAGTCGAGTCTATAACTACTACATGTCTTTCCATTTATTTCAGTTTCGTTGCTTTCTCTCAAAATGAATAATTTTTCATATAGATATTTGCATATTTTCATTAATGTATCATTAAATATTTTATGTTATTTGTGCTATAATGAATGGCTTTAACTTCATTTTATAATTTTTGTTGACAAAAGATAGAATTACAAATTATTTTTTCATATTGATTTTATATTTTACAGCCTTGCTAATATTACATATTTATTTAAAGAGGTATTTCTAGATTCTTTGTGATTTTTCTATCTAAGCAATCATGCTATCTGTTCATAAATTCTTACTTCTTCTTTTCCAGTCTTTAAGATTTTAACTTACTTCCCAATGCCATAGTAAAAGAAGTTTTGTGTGCCAAACTTGAAAATAGCTTACATAAATTTTGTCCATATTTCATAGTTCAGTGACACTCTGCTTTGTTGAACTCCACCTCCCTGAGGTACAAAAAAATAAATTCCTTTTGGGTGTATTATCTCTGGCTTGTGTTTGTGGAATTGAATCCTGAATGTGATTTTTTCTGACAACTCTTTGGATTTTGGACTAGCTTTATCAGTCTCAACAATTGTGTAAGTCAATTCTTTGTAATAAAATAATATATACTCTCTTCTAAAACTATAAAACACTGATTCTGCTTCTCTTGTTAAACACTGACACAGATTTTGCATATATTTTCTCTCAATTACCCTGAGGTCATGGCCTGAGCCAAAGGCAGGTGCTTAACTGACTGAGCCACCCAGGTGCTCCTCATACTTTTTTATTTCCCCTTTCATACATTGGTTGTTCAAGAGATTGTTGTATAATTTCTAAGTATTGTTGAGTTTTTCAGTTTTTCTCCCATTATTGACTTATAATTTAATATCCTTGTGGTCAAAGAAGATACTGTCATGATCTTAATCTTTTTGAATTAGTTGGATCTTGTGACCTGATATATGGTCTGTTCTGAAATATGTTCTATGCAAACTTCGGGAGCATGGGTATTCTGCTTTTGTTGGATAAAATGTTCTGTATAATGTTGTTCAGATTTCCTGTATCGTTATTGATTTTCTCTCTGGATGATCTATCATTATTAAGTTGGGATATTGTAGTCCCCAACTATTATTGTATTGTGTTTATTTCTCCTTTTATTTCTGTGTTTGCTTTGTATGTTATATTTGTATGCTTCAATGTTAGGTATATGAATATTGACAATTGTTAAATCTTGATGGATTGGCCATTTTATATTATATAATGACCTTTGTTTTGTCTCTCTTTACCATTTTTACTTTGATGTTTATTTTGACTCATTTAAGTACAGCTATCCCTCTTTTGTTTGGTTACCCTTTGTTTGAAATACGTCCATCCCTTCACTCTCCGTCTGTGTGTCCTTAAAGCTAAAATGAGTATATTATGTCTGCATCCCATCGGATTTAAAAAAAAAAAAAAAAAAAAGTCTGGTCAGATATTCTGTCTTTCGGTTGGATATTTAAATCCATTTAAATTAAGTAATTACTAATAAGTAAAGACTTACTATGCCATTTTATGTGTTGTCTTTTAACAAACTTAGTAGAACCATTGTTCCTTGCTTCTTATCCTAAAGACATATTTTGTGATTCAATGACTTTCCATCCATATTCTTTGAATTCTTCATCATAATCTTTTTGCTCTTCTGAATAATTTTAAATGTCTTTCCTTCTAGGCTTCTGATTATTCTGTATGATTATTATGGTATTGAAGCTCTCTATTAAATTCTTTATTTCAGTCATTGTATTTTAGAGCTCTTAGATTTCTGTTTTTTTAATGGTTTTTATTTCTTGTTGGACTTCTCATTTTATTCATGTCTTATTCATTTTGTCTATCTGTATGGTCTTATATTGGCTAAACTTATTTAAGAAGATTCTAAATTATTTGACAGTTCATAGATCTCTATTTAGAGTCAATTATTGGAGATTAGTTTTGTTAGGTGGTGTTATGTTTAACTGATTTTTCATGATTCCTGATTTCTTACATTGGTATCAGTGTATTTGATTAAATGGTCTTCTCTTCCAAGCTTTACAAATTTGCTTTGGCAGAGACAGTTTTTCACCAGTCTGCTCATCTTGGAGCTCTTGACACATCAGCTGGTATTGCCTTTGGACAGGTGGGTCTGTTTTTGGGTGAGGGCACTGCCCAAACAGTGAGGCTAGTGGAATAGTGCCATGGTTAGTGGAAGAGTGGAAGAGTGGAAGATAGACTAATAATTTGGTTCTCTGTTCAAGCATGGCTGTAGCATGGGCTCCACAGTTACCTAGGTTTTTGGGTGAGGGCACTGCCCAAACAGTGAAGTTAGTGGAAGAGTGTCAAGGTTAGTGGAAGAGTGGAAGAGTGGAAGATAGACTAATAATTTGGTTCTCTGTTCAAGCATGGCTGTAGCATGGGCTCCACAGTTACCTAGGTTTTCTGGTCAAGCTTTTTAGATAGTTGGTACTGGACACTATGCCCAATAGTAGAGAGGGCTATGAATTAGTTTCTCTGCAATGATGAGACAGCAGAATGGGCCCAAAAGCCTCAAAAAAAAACAAAAAATAAAAAAGGCTTTTTTTTTTTTCTTTAGGACATGTATAGACTATAGGTGGGGGAAGGGGGTTGGGACCTGGACACCTGTAGGGGTAATAGTGACAGAAGGGACAGAGCACCCTCATCACCCTCACTCCACTGGAACCTGCCAAGAGATATCCACTAAGATGGGGAAGGGTGAACCACGCAGCTCTTAGAAGCTCACCACATGCTGAGGGATGGAGAAAAATGGCTGTGGGTTCATGCTCATCCCTTAGGATCTTCTGTAACTTCATCTTATCTGCCACTCTTTGGAAAACTTAACATGGTGCAAATGTGAGAGAGAGAGAGGCCCCTTCTTCCTCCCTTGCAGAAGCTCTGAATACCTGGCTGGACAGGTTCACCAGTTTCATTCCGCAAACAGGGAAGATCACAAGCTAATCTCTCCTTTCAGGTGCCACTATAAACGGAATATAGGATGGGCTACACAGTTTCCCATGCTCTCTGGTTATGTTGTCTAGTTGGACCAGCTGAAGGCTAACTCAGCAGTGGCAGGGCTACAAATTAGTTTCCCTGTTCAACCGGGACTCCTCTACAGGCTCCAAGGCCACTAAATCTTGTTTGGAGATCAAATTAGGCAGAACTGTGCACCAATTTTCCTGATCTGATGGGTCAATATCTTAGCTTTGCAGATGTGTAGGACCATGTGTTGGGAACTCTCATTAGGCTTTCTTGTCAGATTGGGCTGGAGTCTGTGTTCAGCTTTTGTCAGGGCTTCAGAACTGGTCCTGGGGAGAGCAAACTAGGCTGTTATTTAGAGGATAAAATCAGACAGAATCAAATGCTAACCTCCCTGGAAAATAGGCATTTTCCTGGCTCTGTGGATGCAGTGATTCTCATCAGGATCTTTGCTCAAGTGCCACTATAATCAGAGAGACAGGGCAAGCTACTGAGATTCCTGGGATCTCTGGTTAGGTTTCCTTGGAGGCAGAGTTGCACATTGTATTCAGCAGCAGGAAGGGACACAGATTTGTGCCTCTTCCAGGAAGTTGGGGACAGGCACACAGAATAGGCCTCAGGGCTGGCAAGACTTTCGGAAAATTAATCAGGCAGAATTGTGCATTACTCTCTGGCCAATTGGAGTTGCTCATTTGGCTTTATGTTGCTTGTTCTCAGGGTCGGCTTTCTGTTTGAAAGAGCCTGTGAGTTACACTCTGCAGTTTGTGGCTGTGAATTAGCAAAGCTGCCTAGGTTAATTTGCAGAACTAGCTTCCAGGCCAGGAAGGATCTTTTTTGGGGTGTTTACTTGAGTGGAATCAAGCCCTATATTCCCTGGGCAAACAGAGTCACTGGGTTTGCTCTGCAGACAGCACTGCCTGCCAGTCTCTCTGCTCAAGTGGTGTTAAGAAGCTTTCCAGGCCCAGCTTTCTGGTTACTTGGGGCTATGATCCACATTCAGCAATGGTGGAGGTCATGACCTAGTTATCTTCCTTAGCAGAGGGGCAGCCTAAGGTTTCAGGTTCAGTCAGGATCTTTGATTTCTGAAATTAGACCTACATCATGCTGAATTCCTTGGTCAAACTATTGTTTTGGTTCTGCAATTTAGGAAACTTTTGGTTGGGCCTTTTTTAAATATCACAGATAGGAACTTGGTCTACCAAGATCTGAGAGCTAGTTGCTATAAATCTCTGCCCCATCTTTGTCATAATCCAATTCCTAATGATCAAGCCCTGCAGAGTCCCCTATGATCTATGAGGTGAGAACACATTGGATCTATTGAGAAGGGGCTTAAAATGCTGGGGAAGCTGAATGTCCACACTGGGCTCTTTTACACCACTGAGACCTCTCCATGTGGTGATGTCTTGGTCTGGAAGAGGGGCAGTCAGTTTGCAACTACTGTTCTTATTTCTTAATGCTGTCCATCTTGGTCTCTGGGTTGGAGGGAGGATCCTTCAGCTTCACCAATGTTCTAGGATTTTAACAGTGACGTCTTGTCCATGAATACTTCTTGTCTTTGTGAGGAGGACTAAAGTTGGGAATGACCTATATTACCATCTTGGTGATGTCACTCCTCTCTACTGCTTTAATTTTAATATGAGCCTTTGAAAAGTATCATGTTCATTTTGAACAATTAATTTTCCTGAGAGTAGGTATCATAATTATAAAATTTAGATGTCTTTGATATTTTGAAATAAAGGCAACACTTTAAAGAAGTTTAAAATAATTGTTAAGAACAAATATGTGTTTATTAAATAAAGAGTTCACTGAAATATAGATTATAACTTTTTTTAAAAAAATTCCCTCTTTTGTAGTTGTATTTCAAAGTTTAATTTGATAACCAAATAATTTTTAATTTCCCTGTTGATTAGTTCTTGATCAAATCCATCTTAACCAATCTTTAAGTCCCTTAGATAGTTCATTTCATTTATCTAGGCCACATTTTGCTCATCAGTTGAAAAAAGCAGAAGGATTATACTAGTGATTTAAAACTGGGTTCCCCCAAACTACAAAATTCAAAAGAAATTTAATGTTTCACCAACACCTTATTTGCATTTCAAATGAAATTAAACTACTTCAATTAACACTTTAATAAGTTACTAGAACAATGGGAGACTAACTACATGTTCATATTAACCTTATGGTTAGACTTCAAAATAAAACACCCTAGTGTACATATTGAAAATCCTATAAATGTGTCCTTGATTTAAGAGGTAGGGGTTTGGAATTTGTTTTCTTTTTAAAAGCCAAACCTGCAAATTTGCTTAGTGCAAATTGTACAAGCCAGTGCAGTGTTGTAAACACACATGCGCTACACTTGTGTGACTTCTAGGAAAGTGCATAAGCTATATTTTTGCTTTCATCAAACCAAAATATACAGTTGCAAACAGTATGTAATCAGATGATAGTAGTTATAATGTTAAATAACTATAAAATAGTAGTTGTAATGTTAAAATTGAAACATTCTTATCTAACTTTCAACTGGTGAAAAAGTAAATATCAGCCATTTGATACCTAGGGATTCTGCTATTAAAAAGACAGAGGAAAGCCAGGAAAATGGCAAAGTAGGTGGATCCTAAGTGCTCCTTGTCCCAGGGACTCACTGAAGCACAACTGTATGCATTGCACCTAACTCTGAAAATGACTTGAAGACTAGCAGAACAGATTTTCCACAGCTAGTCATGGAGAGAAAGCTATACATACAGATGAAAGTGAAATGGCGGGAAAATTTATTATATGCAAAGTAAAGCAAAAACAAGCCAGAATTGCAATTCCTACAGACAAAGTAGACTTTAAAACAGACTATAGCAAGAATAAAAAGAAGGGCATTACCTTATGACAAAAGGGATCAATCCAATCAGATGATATAATAATTGTAAATCTCTGTGGACTCAACATAGAAGCATTCAAATACATAAAGCAAATATTAACAAACATGAAGGGAGATATTTATAGTAACGCAATACTAGTGGGGAACTTTAACACTCAATTTGCATCAATAGATTGTCAGACAGAAAATCAATAAGAAAACAGTAGCTTTGAATGACAGATGAAGTAGATGTTTTCTATATATCTGTTAAGTCTATCTAATAATAGTAAAATAAACACTCTTTTCAAGTGCATGTGGAACATTCTTCAGGAGCGATCACATGTTAGGCCATACAAAAAGTCTCAGGAAATTTAAGAAAACTAAAATGATATTAGGTGTCTTTTCTGAACATAAAGACCTGAAACTAGAAATCAATTCCAAGTAAAAAAATGTAAAGAACATAAACACATGGAGGTTAAAACTTGCTACTTTAAAACTTTAAAAAACCGGTGTGTCAACAAAGAAATCTAAGAGGAAATTTAAAATATATACATGGAGGCAAATGAAAATGCTCAGTCGTCAAAAATCATTGGAACACAGCAAAAGCAGTTCTCAGAGGAGTGGGCAGAAATAATATTATTAAAATGTTCAGACTACCCAAAGCAATCCACAGATTCAATGCAATCCCTATCAAACCATCAATAGTATTTTTCACAGAACTAGAGCAAATAACTTTAAAAAAAATTGTATAGAACCACAAAAGACCCTGAATTGCCAAAACAATCTTGAAAAAGAAGAATAAAATTGAAGATATCACAATCCCAGATTTCTGGATATACTACAAAGATATGGTAATGAAAATAGTACAGTACTAACACAAAAAGAGACATAAGATCAATGGATCAGAATAGTGAGACCCGAAATAAACTTACGTTTATATAGTCAATTAATCTGTGACAAAGAAACAAGAATATACAATGGGGAAAATACTGCCTATTCAATAAATGATATTGGGAAAACCTGATAGCTACATGCAAAAGAATACAACCAACCACTTTCTTACACCACACACCAAAATAAACTCAAAATGGATTCAAGACCCAATCATGAAACCTGAAATTATTAAACTCCTGAAGGAAAACATAGGCAATAATCTCTTGGCTATCATCAACCTTAGCAGCATACTTATGGATATGTCTCTTTAGGCAAGAAAAACAAAGGAAAATTAAACTCTTGGAACTATACCAAAATAAAAATACTTTGCACAGCAAAGGAAACCATCAACAATATGGAAAGGTAACCTACTCAATGGGAGAAGATTTTTGCAAATGATATATCTGATAAAGAGTTAGTATCCAAAATCTATAAAGAACTTATACAACAACAAAATACAAAGAACCTGACTAAAAAATGGGCAGAGGACCTGAATAGACATTTGTCCAAACAAGACATACAGATGTCCAACAGACACATGAAAAGATGCTCAATATCACTAATCATCAGGGAAAGGCAAATCAAAATTACAATGGGATATCACCTATCAGAATGGCTAGTATCAAAAGGGCAAATATAACAAATGTCAGCTGGGATGTGGAGGAAAGGAAACTCTTAATCACTGTTGGTGAGGATGTAAATTGGTGTAGCATCTCTGGAAAGCAGTATGGAAGTTTCTAAAAAAGTGACAATACAAATATCCTATAATGCTGTCATTCCACTACTGGGTATATACCCAAGGAAAACGAAAACACCAATTTGGAGGGAAATATCCACCCCTATGTTTATTAGAGTATTATTTACAATAGCCAAGTATTGGAAGCAACCTAGATATCCATTTATAGATGAATAGATAAAGTTGTGGTATATATATGCAGTGGAATATTACCTAGCCATTTATATGAATGAGATCATGCCATTTTCAACAATGTGAATGGATCTACAGGGTATTATGCTAAATGAAATAGATAACACAGAGAAAGACAAATACCATATGATTTCATTTAAATAGGGAATTGAAAAACAACAACAATAACAGAACAGATACAGACTCGTAACTACAGAGAACAAACTGGTGGTTGCCAGAGCATAGGGAGTGAGGGATAGGTGAAATAACTGAGAGGGATTAAGAGGTACAAGCTTCCAGTTGCATAATAAGTCATGGAGATGAAAAGTATAGCATAAGAAATATAGTCAATAATATTATAATATTTTATGGTGACAGTTACTACATTTATCTTTATGAGCATAAGTCATGTATAGAATTGCCAGCATAAGTCATGTATAACTATGTTATATACCTGAAACTAATAAAATTTTGCATGTCAAATATACTTTAATAATAATAAAATTTGGAAGGAGGAGATAAGTAGGTTTGGCCATATTATGTCCAGAAAAGAGTCAAGATTTTTAAAAATAAAGTGGAGTATAATTTTCAAAAAAGAAAAGCAAGCTTCCTGTATTTTTTATCAAACTTCCAAATCAATTGAATTGAAATGCATTTTTGAAATTTCATAGAGAATTTGTAAGGACAAAAACAGATATAAAAAGATGGGGAGATAAAGCAATGGATAAAGGGGTAGAATATGAAAGGGAGAGAAACTATTTGTATTTGCAACTCTTTATATTAATAAGGACTTTTTCTGCACAATGCAGCTAAAGAAAATTCAAAAGTCAGTTGTTGAGGCTGGCATCACACTACAAATTGTAGCCATACATTATGTTTCGATTTGGAGTATTGCTGACTAAAAAATATGTTCACATCTCCTAATCTGTGGAATTTTTGTTTAAGAGAGTTATGTAAGCAAGTAATATTTGCTGAATAGGATTTAAAAACCTGGAAAAACATGTAATATTAACTAACTTTAGAAACTTTTTGAAAGAAAGACTAAACTAAATGAAATTATAAGCTGAAGCACTTAACAGTGTTCTCTTTCCTGTAATCTGGAAACTTTGGGGCAGTCTGTAAACTTTCAACATGGAAAGGGATGGAGAGCTGATCTCACACACTTGAGGAACAAGCTCCATTTTGTCTTGACCAAGTGTGTTTTATGGCATTGGAGTGGGAAATAAAATTGGCAGGACAAACTCTTATTTCTATGATCTGTGTCTCACCCACTAGTCTAACAGGACCCAACCAATACCTCAGATTCTTATCAATTAGGTTTGTAACTTTTCCTTCTCAACTTGAGCTAGTGAGAATGGAAGGGGGACATTTAAAAAAAAAAAAAAGAAAGAAAAGAAAGAAATTTGGACAGAACTACTACTCTCTTCACCCAAACAAATGACCATAATTTCCAACTTTTGAGTGTATCAAAGAAGCTTCACTTTTTTTTACTGATTTTTTAAAATGTGATTTTTACTTAAATTATTCATTTATCGTCATAAGTCAAAGTGCTAATAAAAACAAAACATCAACTACTTCCTTACCTCTTTTAATAAAAAAAATCTTCAGAAAATATAATTTTCTCTCTCTTTTTTTTTTAAAGATTTATTTATTTGAGAGAGAGAGAGAGAGTGAGCCAGTTGGGGATGGGCAGAAGGAGAGAATCTTCAAGCAGATTCCCCACAGGGTTCCATCTCACTACAGATGAGATCATGACCTGAGCCAAAACCTAAGAGTTGGAGGCTTCACCAACAAAACCACATAGATGCTCTAGAGAATTGCATTATCTGTTCTATTACCTGTTTATCATGGTTTTTACTTCCATTCTCCAAATGCCTGCTGACACTTACACTTTTTAGATATTATCTATTGACTTTTTCATGGAAAGGATGGAAGTTTAGCCATCTTGTACCATGACTCCAATTTTGTATGTCCCCAATATAAAAAAATATAGAACTGATGTAATATTAGGTTGACTCAATATTCAGTTTTTGCAGCCTCATATCTATGTAAATGTCATTTTCATTTGAGCCATAATGTATTTCATAACTAAATTTGCTTTCTACAACTTGTTTTTCTATCTTCAGTTAGAATTGTCTTTAAAAAATTATTTGCTTAGTTTGTATGTATTTATTGGTAATTTGTTGTCAAACTCTTAGATCATAAATCTCAAAATAGGAAAGTCAGCTTTATTTTGGTCTTGGTGCCAAGGGTCTTAAAAATGTGCATTTCCCCAGTCATAGCTATACTTATTGGTCCTTGGTCTGGCATAGGAATTTCCTTTTATCTCTTTATCAGATCTTCTGTTACTTGCTGTTTACATTCTTGGACTATTTTTCCATTTCAATGAAACAGTGTCTTCAGTTTCTTCTTAAAAAAAAAATGTCAAAAGACCTTTTGTCATATCCCAATATTTTTACTACCTGATTATATTTAATTAATGTTTGCCTTAATATGGATTTCTATCTTGAATATCATTTTTACTCAAAATTACTAAGGCATTGCCCTGTTTTTAATCTTTCTCATGAGCACATAGTGAAGTCCATGCAGAAGAACTAGTGAGCTCATACTCTCATTGTGTTTGAGGTCATAGGTGTTCCCAGCTTTCATAATAGCCACCATTCAGCTATTAGCAATTTATTATATTTTTGTTTCTTATTTTTTCTTTCAGTGTATGTAGTGGCCAAGTCTTCCTCCCCCTACCATGCAGGAGCCAGAGTTCACATCCTGTCTCACCTTGAAAATTTCTGTCATTCCCTAGATTTCAGATTACTTGGTTGAACTGAAATATCTGTTCTCTGATGGGTTCACAAAAATTATAATTTTCAGAATTAGTTGAGGCACCTGGATGACTCAGTCAGTTAAGCATCTGTCTTTGATTCAGGTCTCAAGGTTCTGGAATTGAGTCCCACATCAGCCTTCTTGCTTAGTGGGGAGCCTGCTTGTCTCTCTGCCTGCCAATCCCCCTGTTTATGTGCTATCTCTCTCTCTCTCTAATAAATAGATAAAATCTTAAATTTTTTTTTTCTTGTTGCTAAAGCAGGCAACATGCCCTCTCTAGCTTTCTCTAGGCAGAATCCAGAAGTTCATTTTTTAGTTTTTTTGAAAATTATATTTTGACAGAACTAATAAAATGAATTCCCATTAGTAAAATATAACTTTTTGATTCAACTTGCAGACCATACTGGTGTATATGTGTTCATTTAAAAAATAAAAATGGATGGCATGATTGACACATTATGTGAATACTTAGAATATTAGGTGATGGGATGCCTGGGTGGCTCAGTCAGTTATGCATCTGCCTTCAGCTCAGGTCATGATCTCAGGGTCCTGGGATGTCTGATTCCCTGCTCAGTGGGGAGTCTGCATCTCCCTCTCCCTCTGGGCTCGTTCACTTGCTTTCTCAAAGAAAGAAGGAAAAAAAGAATGGAAGGAAAGGAAGGGAAAGGAAAGGAGAAAAGGAAGGAAGGAAGGATGGAAGGAAGGAAAGGAAAGAAAGAAAGAATGAATATTAGGTGATAACTAAATTTTAAACTAAGCATACTGGGATGCCTAGGTGGCTCAGTTGGTTAAATGTCTGCCTTTGACTCAGGTCATGATCCTAGGGTCCTGGGATTCAGTCCCACACTGGGCTCCTTGCTCAGCAAGGAGCCTGCTTCTGTCTCCTGCTCCCCTTGTTTGTGTGCTCTGTCACTCCTCCCTCTTTCTCTCTCTCTCACACACACAAATAAATAAATAAAAACTTTTAAAAAGCCTGTTAATTTGTATCTAAAGATGTTCAAAAATTAGTGTTGTAATCTGTAGTCTGTCAAATTCAGGCTGCAAATTCAGATCTAGTTAGTATCTATTATTCCTTTCTATTTTGGGGTATTTTTCCCAACAAGATTGTCACCCTAGAATATTTCTACAGCTGCACTGGAGGAAGGAGTTTATCCCCATGTATATATTTGTAAGTGATGTATGATTCTTCTTCTGAGGGACATGGCTTAACCTTGAATTAAGGGGACCCTGAAATCAACTCTGATCTCTGAAGGGACTATGATCTGAAAAATGAGTGAGAGCTATTTAATCTCCATTTTGGTGACTCATGATAAGATTCAAGTCATCTAACTGAAGCATTTAGTTGTGTAAACTAAGATTTTACTACTTGGCTGATGAATTTCATTATAATGATCAATTAACCACTGATTTCTTTAAATCATTCCTATTACCACTTTTCCTGCTACTCATTTGTAGTATAAATTTTATGTAATTTGCATATATATGAATATTAATGTATATAAAATACCAATGTGCCTGTAAATAGTAGCTATTTTCAGATAGTATAAAGCATGTTATGAAGCTGGATTAAGAGCCTTTAAGAATTAAAAAAAAAAAAAGGCATATTATTATTGTGTTAATGCCCTTACTTAGAAATGAGTATCTGTTGCTCTACCAAAACAATGTTTCCTGAAGCACTTTCTTTTTTTTTTTTTACTGTTTTTTTTTTTTAATTTTATTTTTTATAAACATATATTTTTATCCCCAGGGGTATAGGTCTGTGGATCGCCAGGTTTACACACTTCACAGCACTCACCATAGCACATACCCTCCCCAATGTCCATAATCCCAACCCCCCAACCTCCCTCCCCCCATCAACCCTCAGTTTGTTTTGTGAGATTAAGAGTCACTTATGGTTTGTCTCCCTCCCAATCCCATCTTGTTTCATTTACTCTTCTCCTACCCCCTTAACCCCTCATGTTGCATCTCCTCTCCCTCATATCAGGGAGATCATGTGATAGTTGTCTTTCTCCGATTGACTTATTTCACTAAGCATGATACCCTCTAGTTCCACCCACGTCATCGCAAATGGCAAGATTTCATTTCTTTTGATGGCTGCATAGTATTCCATTGTGTATATATACCACATCTTCTTTATCCATTCGTCTGTTGATGGACATCTAGGTTCTTTCCATAGTTTGGCTATTGTAGACATTGCTGCTATAAACATTCGGGTGCACGTGCCCCTTCGGATCACTACGTTTGTATCTTTAGGGTAAATACCCAGCAGTGCAATTGCTGGGTCATAGGGTAGTTCTATTTTCAACATTTTGAGGAACCTCCATGCTGTTCTCCAGAGTGGTTGCACCAGCTTGCATTCCAACCAACAGTGTAGGAGGGTTCCCCTTTCTCCGCATCCTCGCCAGCATCTGTCATTTCCTGACTTGTTAATTTTAGCCATTTTGACTGGTGTGAGGTGATATCTCATTGTGGTTTTGATTTGTATTTCCCTGATGCCGAGTGATGTGGAGCACTTTTTCATGTGTCTGTTGGCCATCTGGATGTCTTCTTTGCAGAAATGTCTGTTCATGTCCTCTGCCCATTTCTTGATTGGATTTTTTGTTCTTTAGGTGTTGAGTTTGCTAAGTTCTTTATAGATTTTGGACACTAGCCCTTTATCTGATATGTCGTTTGCAAATATCTTCTCCCATTCTGTCAGTTGTCTTTTGGTTTTGTTAACTGTTTCCTTTGCTGTGCAAAAGCTTTTGATCTTGATGAAATCCCAATAGTTCATTTTTGCCCTGGCTTCCCTTGCCTTTGGCGATGTTCCTAGGAAGATGTTGTTGTGGCTGAGGTTGAAGAGGTTGCTGCCTGGGTTCTCCTCAAGGATTTTGATGGATTCCTTTCTCACATTGAGGTCCTTCATCCATTTTGACTCTATTTTCGTGTGTGGTGTAAGGAAATGACCCAATTTCATTTTTCTGCATGTGGCTGTCCAATTTGCCCAACACCATTTATTGAAGAGGCTGTCTTTTTTCCATTGGACATTCTTTCCTGCTTTGTCGAAGATCAGTTGACCATAGAGTTTAGGGTCTATTTCTGGGCTCTCTATTCTGTTCCATTGATCTATGTGTCTGTTTTTGTGCCAGTACCATGCTGTCTTGATGATGACAGCTTTGTAATAGAGCTTGAAGTCCGGAATTGTGATGCCACCGACTTTGGCTTTCTTTTTCAATATTCCTTTGGCTATTCGAGGTCTTTTCTGGTTCCATATAAATTTTAGGATTATTTGTTCCATTTCTTTGAAAAAAAATGGATGGTACTTTGATAGGAATTGCATTAAATGTGTAGATTGTTGGCGTAGAGTTGCTCATAGTATGTTCTTATAATTGTTTGTATTTCTTTGGTGTTAGTTGTGATCTTTCCTCTTTCATTCATGATTTTATTTATTTGGGTCCTTTCTCTTTTCTTTTTGATAAGTCTGGCCAGGGGTTTATCAATCTTATTAATTCTTTCAAAGAACCAGCTCCTAGTTTCATTGATTTGTTCTATTGTTTTTTTGGTTTCTATTTCATTGATTTCTGCTCTGATCTTTATGATTTCTCTTCTCCTGCTGGGTTTAGGGTTTCTTTCTTGTTCTTTCTCTAGCTCTTTTAGGTGTAGGGTTAGGTTGTGTACCTGAGACCTTTCTTGTTTCTTGAGAAAGGCTTGTACCGCTATATATTTTCCTCTCAGGACTGCCTTTGTTGTGTCCCACAGATTTTGAACCATTGTGTTTTCATTATCATTTGTTT
>NW_019154087.1:58834764-58835350 GCF_002288905.1 Enhydra lutris kenyoni | reverse complement strand
TTTTTTTTTTTTTTTTTTTTTTTTTGGTTTCTCTTTCATTGATTTCTGCTCTGATCTTTATGATTTCTCTTCTCCTGCTGGGTTAAGGGTTTCTTTCTTGTTCTTTCTCCAGCTCTTTTAGGTGTAGGGTTAGGTTGTGTACCTGAGACCTTTCTTGTTTCTTGAGAAAGGCTTGTACCGCTATATATTTTCCTCTCAGGACTGCCTTTGTTGTGTCCCACAGATTTTGAACCGTTGTGTTTTCATTATCATTTGTTTCCATGAATTTTTTCAATTCTTCTTTAATTTCCTGGTTGACCCATTCATTCTTTAGAAGGATGCTGTTTAGTCTCCATGTATTTGGGTTCTTTCCAAATTTCCTCTTGTGATTGAGTTCTAGCTTCAGAGCATTGTGGTCTGAAAATATGCAGGGAATGATTCCAATCTTTTGATAACGGTTGAGACCTGATTTAGGACCAAGAATGTGATCTATTCTGGAGAATGTTCCATGTGCACTAGAGAAGAATGTGTATTCTGTTGCTTTGGGATGAAATGTTCTGAATATATCTGTGATGTCCATCTGGTCCAGTGTGTCATTTAAGGCCTT
>NW_019154087.1:58610696-58829764 GCF_002288905.1 Enhydra lutris kenyoni | reverse complement strand
TTGATTTTGAGGGGGGTTCTCTGAACCTCCTGGATTTTGATGCTTGTTCCCTTTGCCATATTGGGGAAATTCTCCCCAATAATTCTCTCCAATATACCTTCTGCTCCCCTCTCTGTTTCCTCTTCTTCTGGAATCCCAATTATTCTAATGTTGTTTCGTCTTATGGTGTCACTTATCTCTCGAATTCTCCCCTCATGGTCCAGTAGCTGTTTGTCCCTCTTTTGCTCAGCTTCTTTATTCTCTGTTATTTGGTCTTCTATATCGCTAATTCTTTCTTCTGCCTCATTTTTCCTAGCAGTGAGAGCCTCCATTTTTTATTGCACCTCATTAATAGCTTTTTTTATTTCAACTTGGTTAGATTTTAGTTCTTTTATTTCTCCAGAAAGGGCTTTTATATCTCTCCAGAGAGGGTTTCTCTAATATCTTCCATGCCTTTTTCAAGCCCGGCTAGAACCTTGAGAATCGTCATTCTGAACTCTAGATCTGACATATTACCAATGTCTGTATTGATTAGGTCCCTAGCCTTTGGTACTGCCTCTTGTTCTTTTTTTTTTTTGTGGTGAATTTATCTGCCTTGTCATTTTGTCCAGATAGGAGTATATGAAGGAGCAAGTAAAATACTAAAAGGGTGGCAACAACCCCAGGAAAATATGCTTTAGCCAAATCAGAAGAGATCCCAAATCGTGAGGGGGGAGAAAAGGGATAAAAAGAGGTTCAGAAAGAAAAAACAAAAAAAAGAAACAATTAAAAAAAGAAAACCAATAAAGAAAAAATATAGAAAGGGAAAAAACATATATATATTAGATAAACTAGTTAAAAAACGTTAAAAAAGAAAAGGGTAAAAGTTAAAAAATTTAGCAGACGAAGAAAAAAAAATTGAAAAAGAAAAAAAATTAAATTAACTGCAAGGCTAAATAATCATGGGGAGAAAGCCATGAGTTCCGTGCTTTGCTTTCTCCTCCTCTGGAATTCTGCTACTGTCCTTGGTATTGAAACTGCACTCCTTGGTAGGTGAACTTGGTCCTGGCTTCGTTTCTTGTTGATCTTCTGGGGGAGGGGCCTGTTGTAGTGATTCTCAAGTGTCTTTGCCCCAGGCGGAGTTGCACCGCCCTTACCCGGGGCCGGTCTGAGTAATCTGATCGGGTTTGCTTTCGGGAGCTTTTGTTCCCTGAGCGCTTACCATAGAGTTCCGGAGGGCAGGAATGAAGATGGCGGCCTCCTGGTCTCCGGCCCGGAGGAGCCGAGAGCCCAGGGCCCCACTCCTCAGTGCACCCTCAGAGAACAGCGCCCAATTACTCCCGTCACCCTGGCCTCTGGCCGTGCTCTGAGCTGACCGAGCCTGCAACCGGTTCAAGGTAACCCCGAGCTGAGAGCTTACTCCTCGGCTCTGTCTCTGTAGCCGGCTTCCTTGTTCTAATATCTGTAAGCTCTGCGACACTCAGACACCCCCGATCCTTCTGTGACCCTGCGGGACCTGAGGCCACGCTGACCCTGCGTGGGCTTCACCCCGGTTAAGCCTCTGGAGTGATGTCCCTCAGCGGAACAGACTTTTAAAAGTCCCGATTTTGTGCTCTGTTGCTCCGCTGCTTGCCGGGACCAGGCCCCTCCCCCCGCGGTCTATCTTCCCGTCGCTTTGGATTCACTTCTCCGCCAGTCCTACCTTTCAGAAAGTGGTTGATTTTCTGTTTCTAGAGTTGCTGTTCTTCTTCTCTTCCATCTCCCGTTGGATTTGTAGGTGTTTGCAATCTTTAGATAAGCTATCTAGCTGATCTCCCGCTACCTGAAGTAGTCTCAGCCTGCTACTTCTCCGCCATCTTGACTCCCTCACCTCTGAAGCACTTTCTTACCTGGGAGATTCTGATATTAGAGAAGAGTTTTAAGGGTGTTTCAGTTCATGTATAGGAGTAATATAATTGTAAAAAGTTATTAGCAAAATTTAACTACAAATAACACTTTCTTTTACTTTGTTTACATTCAGATTCCATAGATTCTATTGTCCTTCCTCCTCCAACACCTGAACATAACTTTTTTCTTATATAAAAGTAACTGAAGGAAAAAAAATATATACATTATCAGAAAGAGCAGTTAGCCAAAGACCCAATTTAGTAAGTTAATAATAAAAATTGCCTACGATAAAATTTTGAACAAATTTTAGGATGAGATGATGACCAAATTACTGAAAATGTGGAAATAAAATGTTTTTGTAATTATGCAAACCTTGTGAATACATTATAGATAAGGTATTCAAAAAACAAAAACAATAAGATATTTCCATGGCAACCTCTGGATCATAATACATTTGGTCCTTTAGAGATTTCAAAAATATCCTTGTAGAAAAATGCAAACTCTTAATGTTGTAAAAACCCAGGAGGCAAAAATATGTTACAGCAAACTATCACAGTTTAAAATTACATTTAGCTTAATGTTTATAAATATTTACTGTCTATTAAAAATAAAGTTTCTTTAGGAAAATATATACAAACATGTATATTTGGCAGCTCCTTTTTATCTTAGCATGTTTCATGACACTAAACAATATAAAAAATGACAAATCATGCAACTATAATAAGTAAATAAATATAACTATATTTTCCCAGGAAGAACTGGTAGAAACAGTACCTTTATCAATGTTAATCAATTTCCTTTTTGGGTCTCAGTTTATTTTATCTATGAAATTCAGAATGTTCTAGCAATGTATCTTTAATATATTTTGGCACTCACTTGTTCAGGCAATCTACACAAATCATTAAATTCTCAAGTTGGCTATATTGCATGTAAAATGAAGGGACATTTAGGCAAGCATTCTAGTAAACTTTATAAATTTAGTTGTTAAGAACAATTTTTATACTCAAATGACCAATAATACTTTATCTTTTAAAATCCTAAAGTAAAAAAAAAAAATGCTATTAAATAAATGAACCCAAAGAAACAAATGACTAAGTCTATCAGGTGCTGAAAATATTTTTTTTGCAGTCACAGTTTGTTTTTTTCCTCCTTATAATTTGTTGACCATGTTATTCAGTTGCTATGTAACAGCTCTAAATACAAACACATATTGCAGCATCTCTCATTATACAGAAAATATTGAGGTTATAGTAATAGAAAGTTTTAAAAATGGACAATAAGTGGAAAAGTAACATTATTTTTAACATTACATAGACCAAAACACAACCCTATGTTGATCACTTACTGATTAAAATATTATTGTATAACCATATGACAAAAATATCAGATCAGCAGAGTGACATGAAAAAAATATGGTGGAGGGATAGCGGGCTGGCTCATTAGTAGAACAAATGACTCTTGATCTTGAAGTGATGAATTTGAGCCCCATGTTGAACATAGAGTTTACTAAAAATAAGATAAAATAAAATAAAAAATTAAAAAAATATGATGGGGAAGAAAGTATCAGGAATCTGCTTCTTCACCTAGAAAATAATTATATGTCACAAATTGGCTGAAGTGACTATTCTGAAACACAGGGCTCTGTATGAATGCTTATAGTTACCAGTGAAAGTTATACTGACTATTGGTGGATTTAAGTCTTCAATATGGTAGTGGATATCCATCCAACATCCCTCATCCCTGTAACAGGCAGTTGTGGTGAGGACAACTTGTCTTTCTTGAATGGCTTTTTGGAGCCACTGTGGGCAATAAGGGCTTTGTCTTCCAAATACTGGGCTTATGAGTTCTGATTGCTGATAGCTGCTTCTTATTACCAAGATGTAGGTACAGAGTCTGGCCATCATTGTGTCACCCTACCAGCTGAAGCAGTCTCCAGGAGATCTGAAGGAGCCACATTTTTGTTTGTTTGTTTTGCTTTTTGTTTTGTTTTGTTTAGACATTCAAAAACAACAAGGTATGTAGGGATATTTTGAAAGCCCATGTACATTCCCAAAAGAGAGGGTCAGTGTTAGAAAAGATCTGAGAAGACTGTAAGCTTTCACCTCAGTCTGGTTACTAGCTGGAAACAAAACAAACAAAGAACCCAAACAAACAAAAAAACCCCCAAAACTTTTCAGGGGCACCTGGGTGGCTCAATCATTAAGTGCCTGCTTTTGGCCCAGGTCATGATCCCAGGGTCCTGGGATTGAGCCCTGCATAGGGCTCCTACTTGGCAGGAAGCCTGTTTTTCCTCCTCCCTCTGCTACTCCCCCTGCTTATGCTCTCACTCTCTCTCAAATAAATAAATAAAATCTTAAAAAAGCCCACAAACTTTCCAACACTGAAATAAACAGAAAACCCACTGGGAGGGAAATAATACAAGTTTGAGTTACCACATTATAAGACTGAAATACAATTTTTTTTTTTTTTAAACAACACCACAAGACATACAAGGAAACAGAAAAACATGGCTTAGTCAAAAGAACAAAATAAGTTGACAGAGAACATACCTGAGGAAGACATTAGACTTAATGGACAAAATTTCAAATAACTGTCTTTAAATTGCTCAAAGAGATAAAGGAAGACATCATAGGAAAAGATATATGAAGGAAATGAGAAAAAATAAAGTTATAAAAGGCACCAGAAAGAAATTCTGGATCTTAAAAGCACAATAATTAAAATTAAAAATGCACTAGAGGGATTCAAAAACAGATTTAACAAGCAAGAGAAGGAGTCAGCAAACTTAAAGATAGGAAATTTTTAATTATTGAGTCAGAAAATAGAATAAAAATGAAGAAAAATTATATATAAAGGGTCATCATTAAATTTATCAATTTATCATTAGAAACCCTGGAAGCCAAAAGGTTGATATATTAACAGTTCTTCACAGACAAAAACAAAAACAAAAACAAAAACTATCAAAGGAGGATTCTATATCCATCAAAATTATCTTTCAAAAATGTGGAATATATTAAGACAGTTGTAGATAAAAGCTAAAAGAGTTCACTGAAATTTTATCTATCTTGAAAGAAATGCTAAGAGGAGTCTTTCAGGTTAAAATGAAAGAAAACTAAAAACAGTAAATTTAAGTCATAGAAAGAATTAAAAATGTACATTAAAGGTAAGTACATGGACAGTTAAAATTAATTTTATTGTAGTTTTGAATATATAGCTCCACTTTTTATTTTCTACATCATCTATGGAAATTAAAAACATATATATAAATCTATTATTATGAATCCAATGTCTAGTCATAATCTGTGACATCAGTTACAGAAAGGTCCTATTTAAATTAAGTTGATATAAATTCAATTAATTTGTTTTAACATAAAGATGTAATTGTAATCCTCATGTTAACCGATAAGAAAATATCTGTAGTTTATACTGTAGGGAACCATATTGTCTGACAAGATAATATTTAATAAACACATGCCTCCCTGAATGAGACTAGCTGAAAAGCAAAGAAGGAGTGTACAAGAAAATGAGCCTCCTTTAAATTTTCTGGACTGAAAACAGCTAGATCCTTATTGCGACTCAATACATTCATCCAAGGAGCATTAGGAAAAGCATTTATCTTTGGTGGTCACACACTCCATGTACACCCTGCCTACATGTGCATTACAGACATGTGCCCCATGTACTCCCTGTCTGCACCCACCTCACAAGCAGAGTTTGCTCTAATCATACCATACTCACTGCGTCACTGTCCTGATTATTAAGGCTTATTGCTCCTTTTTGTTTTTCTTATTCCCTCGTTGTTTTGATAACATTCACAATAAAAGTAGAGGCAAAGCTTAGTTTGAGGTCTTTCCCCAGTAGAGTACCTGGTCCTCAGGCCCTCTCCTTTCTTCTACTTAGGTGTCTAGCTTTGTTGTTGTTGTTGTTGTTGTTGTTTTGACACCTCAGGGTTAATTTTCCATCTCAGGATTTGCTGACGAAACCTGACATTATACCCAATAGGAAATAGATGGCAATTAAAATGTTTCACCATAAAACACACAAACAAACAAAAACCTAAAATCAAAAGTAAGCAGTAGTGGAGTAAATGAGCAACAAGAAAGCTATAAGGCATAATGAAAAAAAAAAAAAAGTTCCTCTTTGTCAGTAGTTTCTTTAAATATAAATGGATTACACTCTCCAACTAAGAGACAGATTGGAAAAATGAGTTATAATAAAAGGAAAAGATCCAACTATATGCTGCCTATGAGAGATTCACTTTACACCCAAAGATACAAAGAAAATTGAAAGAGAAAGTACAGAAGAGATATTCCAAGCAAAGAGCAACCAAAAGAGAATTGGAGTGGCTATCCTAACATTAGACAAAATAAGGTTAAAATCCAAAACAGAAGAGAGAAGATATTACTTAATATTAATTTAACAAGATAATATTAGTAATAAACATGACAAATCAAAAAAAAACTTCAAAATATGTGAAATAAAAATGGAATTCAAGTCTTCAATTCCCTACTTTCAACAATTGATAGATCAACCTGAGGAATCTGGGTGGTTCAGTCATTTAAGCACCTGCTTTTAGCTCAGGTCATGATCCCAGTGTCCTAAGATTGAGCCCCATGTTGGGCTCCTGCTCAGTGGTAAGCCTCAGCCTGCTCAGCGTGCTCCACCACCACCACCCTCCCCCACTTGCTTATGCACTCTTTCTCACCCTGTCAAATAAATAAACTCTGAAAAGAGAGAGATCAACCAGACCAGACAGATAAAGATAAGATAGATAAAGATAGATAAAGAAATAGAGGACTTGAATAACATACGAAGGGTTAACAGACACATATGGAACACTCTACCCAACTGAAGAAGAATACAGGTCCCTTTTAAGTTCACATGGGACATTCTCCACATTAGAACATATATTAGACCATAAACAACTCCCAATACATATATTATTACATATATTATATACATATGTACATATTACATATATACATATATTACATATATTATATACAAACTATTATCTCAGAGCACAAAGGGATGAAGTTAGAAAAAGTAACAGAATGAAACTTGGAATTCACACACACACAGCCTCCTAAATCAATGGGTCAAAGAAAAATCAAGAGGAAAATTAGACTGATTACAGATGAATTAAAATAAAAACACATCTTGGGGCACCCAGTCAGTTAAGCCTCCAACTCTTGCTTTCAACTCAGGTCACAATCTCAGGGTCCTGGGATTGAGCCCCAGGAAAGGGGCTCTGTGGGGAGTCTGCTTTAGGATTTCTTTCTTTTTCCCTCTGCTCCTCCCCCTCCTCTCTCCCTCCTCAAATAAATAAATCTTTAAAAAAATAAAATATAAATAAATAAAAACACATCTTCAAACTTACGGGATGCAGTGAAAATAGGGTTTAGAGCAAAACTTAAAACTGTAAATGATTACATTTAAAAATTTTAATAACCTAATTTTATACTTGAAGTAACTAAATAACATCATACTAAAATCAAAGCTAGTGGAAGGAAGAAAACAATAGATGTAATAGAGATAAACAAAATAGACAATAGAAAAATAGAGACTATGAGACTATCGATGAACCCAAAATTTGGTTAATTGAAAGATCAACAAAATTAACTAGCTAGCTTAAGTAATGATAAAATAGAGAAGATGCAAATAACTGAAATCAGAAATGAAAATAGAGACATAACCACCAACTTTAGATATAAAAAGTATAATAATAATAATATATTATATAATATATATAATAATACATAGTAATATAATTATATATTATATATAATATATATACATATATGTATATATAAATAATAATATGAACCATTGTACATCAAGTTAGATAACCCAGAAGTGGAAAAATTCCTTGAAACAAATTACCTAAAATGACTCAAATGAAATAGAAAATCTCAACAGACCCGTAACAAATAAAAAGAATGAATCAGTAATAAAAAGTTCCAAAATGGAAATATCCTGGAACAGGTAGTTTTATTTGTGAGTTATACCAAACAGTTAAAGAATTAACATCAGTCCTTCTCAAACACTTAAAAAACAAACAAAACAACAACAGCAACAACAACAATCTGAAGAAGGGAAAACACTTTAAAAAAATACATTTTATTCATTTGTTTATTTGAGAGAGAGAGAGAGATAGTGGGAACAGGGGGAGGGGCAAAGGGAGAGGAAGAGAGAAAATATAAAGCAGACTCCCCACTGAGCTCAAAGCCAGTTGTGGGGTTCCATCTCACAGCCCTGGGATCATGACCTGAGCTGTAATCAAGAATCAGATGCTTAACTGACTGAGCTACCTAGGTGCCCACAAAATTCTAGCCACAGTTATTAGAATAGAAATAAAATATATCCACATTGTAAAGAATAAGTTAAACCATATCTATTTGCAGACTACAAGATCCTGTACATAGAAAATTTTCCCAAATCCACAAGAAAAATACTAAACCTAATAAAGTCATCAAAGTTACAAGGTATAAGACACTTTCTCTACATCAACAATGAACAATAAAAAATAAATTAATACAATAGTCAGGATGTATATACAAACTGATAGTTTTTGGTTTCCAAGTGCATATGGAAGTTATGTTTATACTGTACTATTCTATTAAGTATACAATAACATTATATTTAAAAAACAACATACATACCTTAACTTAAAAATACTTTATTGCTAAAAATTCTAACCATCATCTGTGATTTCAGCAATTTGAACTTTTTTCTGACCTTGCAGGAAATATATCTAAGACTTGCAGCATTTGTACCCAACAAATTTTGAATAATAGCTTCAAATGACCTAAGATTTGCACCTACATTTACACTCTGCTTATTACTATGAATATCCCTGTTCCCAGAAGGCAAGTTTTGAAATGGCTCAGACTAATTTGTCCCTTGAGAACCTATGTGCTCCATGGGAATTTTTTTTTCTTTCAAGTTTTTATTTAAATTCTAGTTAGGTAACATATAGTGTAATACTGGTTTCAGAACAAAATTTACTGATTTATCACTAACATATAGCTCCCAGAGCTCATCACAACAAGTACTCTCCTTAATACCCATCACCCATTCAGCCCATTTCCCACCTCCCCTCCATCAAGCCTCAGTTTTTTCCTAATAGTTAAGTCTCTTGTGATTTGCCTTCTTCTCTTTTGACAATCTAACACATCTTAAAATATGAGAAAGTAATGGGGTAGGCTGCAACATTATTATACTTATCAGTCTCCATCCAGATTGTTCCACCTAGACTCCTACTTTCTAGATTCTCAAGGTGAGGAACAGGGATCATTCTCTATATCTGTATATCCCCCCAAACTCCCAGAATTTTTTTTCAAGTTTTCTCAAGAATCATCATTACATTTCACTTCATAAGCCACATTTAATGGGCACATATGCTTCAGCGTACTTTTAAATATCCAGTTGTCAAGAAGGTGATTCAAGTCTCAATCTGGTGGCCACCACTAAACTTAAGGAGCTCTCTTATTTGGCTCAGTGAAAGAACAACTCCATGAATGAGAAAAGGGAAAAGTTATAATACTAATCCCAACCTCCGCCAGGACTCCTTAAAACTCTCACATTTTCAGCTTTCTCTTTATATTGACTATTTTAGAGTGGTGGCTAATCATCACAGCACTGGAATGTTATATTCTGAAAATCCCTGGAGGGAGTATCTGGAATTTTCTGCATGCTTTCTGAAGCATGGGAGTATACTTAACAACTATAATTTTTTTAGATTTTGGACCAAAGTAAAATATCAATACCAAATATTTTAAGTGCACATCCTTCAGAATAAATCATATAATAAGCCCCATTAAATTTAAGAAAATTGAAATCCTGTTAGACATTTTTCCAGCCATAATGGTATGAAAATAGAAACCAATTTTTTAAAAAAAGGGTGGAAAAATCCCACAAATACATGGAGCAAAACAACATAGTACCAAATAATAATTGGGTTGCCAAACAAAAGAGAAAATGAAAAACAAAAACCCTTGAGATAAATTACAATGAAAACATAATATTCCATAATCTGTGGGATGCAGCAAAAGCATTTCTAAGAGGGACATTCAAAGTGATCCAGCTCAAGAAGCAAGAAGATTCCCAATCTAGCCTAAGAAAGTAGAAAATAAGATAGAAAAAGAAATGCAAAATAATTCTGAAGTTTACTAGAAGAAATAATAAAGTTCAGAGTAGAAATTAATAGAAGAGAATAAAAAAATACAAAATATAAATGAATAAGAGATAATTCTTTGAAAAGATAAATAAAATTGATATACCCTTAGATTCATCAAGCAAAATATGGGGGGATCTAAAATAAATAAAATCATTAATGAAAGAGAAGTTATAACTGACATCACAGAAATACAGACGATTCAAGAGACAACTATGAAAAATTTATGTCAACAAATTGGACAACCTAAAATAAAACACATAAATTACTAGAAACATACAATCTTCCAAGACTGAATAAAGAAGAAAATTAAATTCTGAACAGGCCAATTACTAGTAATAAAATTCAATCAGTAATCAAATCTTATGAGCAAACAAAAGCCCAGGACCAGAGGGCTTTACAGGTGAATTGTTTTGAATATTTAAGTAAGAATTAACACTCATCCTTCTCAAATTACTCTTAAAAAATGATGAAAAAGAATGCTTCCAAGTTCATTCTAAGAAGCATGAATTACCCTGATACCAAAATCAGAAAAAGTCACCAAAGCAACAAAAATATTGAAATCTAGTATCTCTGATGAACATAGATACAGAAAATTATCATCAAAATATCAGCAAATTGAATTCAAAAATATATTGAAAGGATCATTTGCCACAATCAGGTAGGATCTATTAAAGGAATTCAAGGATGTTTCAATATCCACAAATTAATCAGTGTCATACATCATATTAACAGAGTTAAGGATAAAAATTTTACAATTATCACAATAAATGCAGCGAAAGCACTTGAAAAAATACCCAACATCCACTCATAATAAAGCTCCCAGAAAAGTGGGTAGAAAGGTAACAAACCTCAATATAATATAATATAATATAATATAATATAATATAATAAAGGCCATCTGACAAACCCACAGCTAACATCATCCTCAATGGTGAAAAGCTGAAAACTTTTCCTCTAAGAAAAGGAATAAGACAAGAATGCTCAATTCTACCACTTATTTAGCACAGTATTGGATTTCTAGTCACACCAATCAAATGAGAAAAAGTAAAAGTCATCCAAATTGGTAAGAAAGAAGTAAAAGTGTCACTATTTTGAGATGACATAATATATACAGAAAATCCTAAAGACTCCACCAAAATACTATTAACAATAATGAATTCAGTAAAGTTGCAGGATATAAAATTAATATACTTAACTTTGTTGTGTTGTTGTATTTCAGTGTACTATCAGAGACAGAAATTAAGAAAAAAATCCCAGTTACAATTGCACTGTAATAAAATACCTAAGCATAAATTTAGCCAAGGAGATGAAAGACCTATACTCTAAAAACTATAAAACATTGATGAAAAAAATTGAAGATGACACCAATAAATGGAAAGATATACCTTGCTCATGGACTAGAAGAATTAATATTGTTATAATGTACATATTACCCAGAACAATTCATATAAATTCAGTGCAATCCTTACCAAAATACCAATGGCATTTTTCAAAGAACTACAACAAGTAACCTAAAATCTGTATGGATCTACATATAAGACTGCATAGCTGAAGCAATCTTGAAAAAGAAGAACAAAGCTGGAAATATCACACTCCAATATATTAAACTATACTACAAAGTTATGTTACCAAACAGTTTAGTATTGACACACAAAAAAACACATGGCCACTGAAACAAAATAGCCCGGAAATAAACCCACACATATTGATTAATCATTATGTAATTCATTATGTCATTATGTTGTCAATTAACCACAAAACAGGCAAGAATATGGAATTTAAAAAAGGAGAATCTCTTCAATAAATGGTGCTTGGAAAACTGGACAGCTACATGCAAAAATAATTAAACTGGACCAGTTTCTTACACCATATGCAAATGTAAACCCAAATGGGTTAGAGACCTAAATATAAGACCTGAAATCATAAAACCCCTAGAAGTAAACATTGGCAGTAAACTCTTAGACATTAGCCTTAGTAATATTTTTAGGGATCTGTCTTCTCAAACAAGGGCAACAAAAACAAATATATAGAATTGAGACTACATTAAACTAAAAAGCTTTTGCCCAATGAGAGAAAAGATCAACAAAATGAAAAGGTAATGTATTGAATGGGACAGAGATTGTCAAATCTCTCTGATAAGCAAAAACACACACACAAAAAGTCTAATTGAGAACTGGGGAGAACACTTGAATAGATAGTTTTAAAAACATACAGATTGCCATCAGACACATGAAAAGATGCTCAAAATCATTAATCATCAGGCAAATGCAAATCAGAACCTCAATGGGATATCACCTCATATCTGTCAGAATGGTTAATATCAAAAAGACAAAAAATAACAATTGGTAAACAAGTGAAGAAAAAGGAATGCTTGGGTATTGATTGTAGGTATGTAAATTATTGAAGTCACTATAGAAGCAGTATGGAGTTTCCTCAGAAAATTAAAAACAGAAGTACCACATGATCCAGCAATTTCAATTCTGGTTATATATCCAAAGAAACCCAAAAACACTAATCTGAAAAAAAAATTATATGACTTACTATGTTCTTTGTAACCTTATTTATAATAGCCAAGATATGAAAGCAGCCTAACTTTCCATCAGTAGATGAATTGAAAAGAAAATGTGAACACACACACACACACACACACACACACACACACACACACTTAGAATATTACTCAGCCATAAAAAAGAATTAAAGCTTGCCATTTGTGACAACATGGATGGACCTAGAAGATATTATGCTAAATGAAATTAGAGAAAGACAAATACCTTATCATTTCACATATATGTGGAATCTAAAACAAAACAAAACAAACAAAAAGCAGAAACAGACCTGTAAATACATAAACAGACAGATGGGTGGTAGTTGCCAGACAAAAGGGAGGTGAGAGGATGGGCAAAATAGGTAAAGGGGTGAAGAAGCATAAACTTCTAGTTATGAAATAAGTAAGTCACAGAGCTGTGAAGTAGTCAATGCTATTGTAATAAACATATGGTGACAGTAATGAGACTTACTGTGGTGATTATTTTATAATGTATATAAATGTTGAATCAGTGTGTTGTATAGCTGAAACTAACATAAATAGTGATTTTCAACTTTATTAGAAAAAATCTAAAGGAAAAATTCAACATCTAGTCACATGCACACTTATTTTGATGTAATAATTGCATAAAATAAAAACACAGTTTAGGGGTGCCTGGGTGGCTCAGTGGATTAAAGCCTCTGCCTTTGGCTCAGGTCATGATCCCAGGGTCCTGGGATCAAGCCCCACATTGGGTTCTCTGCTCTGCAGGGAGCCTGCTTCCCAACCCCCCCTCTGCCTGCCTCTCTGCCTACTTGTGATCTCTGTCTGTCAAATAAATAAATAAAATCTTAAAAAAAAAAAACATAGTTTATAGTGTCTGATATGCAAGGGTATGGCAAAAACAAAACAACATAAACTGGAAATTACCTGAATTTACTAAACTGGAGGATAATTGACTAAATGGTTGAATTGGCACAATGAAATATTTATGCTACTCTTAAAATAATGTAGATCAAGATCTATGAATCTGAAGGAAATTTTACACTGCATTTAAAATAAAAGAAAGATGTAGAGAGTTATTGGAGGGTGATCTCACTTTTCAGAAAACAAGCAAAGAAAGTCACCTTTATATTCATATATAATTGTATAATCATAGAAAATAGGGTGGAAAGATACATGCCAAACTTTTATCCTATTTTATCAGTAAGAGTTGCCATGAAGAGAAAAAAAGAAAAATACTTCATAAAATAGAAATAAAATCGCACAGTATATTAATAGAAAATATATATTTTATATTATTTATAATATAAATGTATATTATAAAATAAATATAATATAAATAAATAAAATAAACATAATATAATATAAATTTATATAAATTATATATTATATATATTAACAGAAAATATGTTTCTTTGTATGAAAACACAATAAGAAAGATTAAATAATATGAAAATACCAGAAAGCAAAAAGGAAAAAATAACATTAATTTGATTTTGCTTTGGGATTGTGACCAAGTTGGAATTTTGTTAATTTTCATATAGCTTCTTCAGTAAAGTAATTGGGGAAAATGCCCGAGGTTTGTTTTGTGTAGATATTTCTTAGCTTTTCTTTCGATTGTAATTTCTCTATTAAATCTTCCTTTCAAATTAAAATACTTAGTTCCCTTTCTAAAATATTATAGCAATTATGTTCTGCATAATGAAACAATTAAAACTATTAATCACCTACTGTCTCATGATATAACTTCTTTTCCTTTATGACCTATATACATTTCAAATTTGTATTGAAGTTTAAATATTTATTGTATTATCCAATTAGATTTTAAAATTCCTTGTGGTTAGAAAATCTCTCTAATAAATCTGGGGTTTCTCTAATCATTCACAACTTTGTGTTGCATGTACAGATGCCCAGAATAAAGGTTGGGGAATTAATTTAAGAGTAAGGGCTTTTTTTTTTTTTTAAGATTTTATTTATTTATTTGACAGAAAGAGAGAGAGATCACAGGTAGGCATAGAGGCAGGCAGAGAGAGGGGGAAGCAGGCTCCCAGCTGAGCAGAGAGCCCGACATGGGGCTCGATCCCAGAACCCTGAGATCATGACCTGGGCCGAAGGCAGAGGCTTAACCCACTGAGCCACCCAGGTGCCCCAAGAGTAAGGGCTTTTGACTTAAGCAGAGCAATCTACTTAATTTTCCACCCCATTCTCTCACTCAACAAATATTTACTTAATTGGCATTTGAGTAAAAAGTGCTTTTGTGGGCCTTTGGATTATTAGGTAGAAAACTGTCAACTATTACCACCAATAAATAAAAACACAATATAATAATAGACACTATTATTGTCTGTGAAGAACAAATAAGGCAGGGTAAGAGGGAGAAAAGGGAAAAAGAAAAATAATTTCTATTTTGATGAGGTACTATTTGAGCAGAGATCTAAATTCTGTGAGAAAAGAACCTATATGGATAACTGAGAGATTGATTCAGACAGAATGAGTAATGCTGACCAGGTTCCAGGAAAGAAAGGAAGCCTCTGTAGTTTTGAGTATTTATGAGCAAGAAGAAATTTGGTAAAGAAAAAAGTCGGGCAGTTAGCAAAGAGTCAGATCATGCAGGTGCTTCTATGATTTAGGATTTCTGAAGTGTTAGGAAACCATTAGAATGAAGAAGTGACATAATCACATTTATATTTAGAAATCATTCTTCTGGGTTGTTCAGAACACACTGTGGATATATAAGAAGAGAAACTGGGAGAAGAGTTAGGTAGTATTATGGTAAACAAGGCAAGAGGTAGTGGCAGGATAAACTACCCATAGAAGTAATAAGAAATGATCAGAATTAAAATATTTTTGGAGGGCACCTGGGTGGCTCAGTGGGTTAAAGCCTCTGCCTTCGGCTCAGGTCATGGTCTCTGGGTCCTGGGATCAAGCCCTGCATCGGGCTCTCTGCTCAGTGGGAAATCTGCTTCCTCCTGTCTCCCTGCCTGCCTCTCTGACTACTTGTAATCTCTGTCTATCAAATAAATAAATAAAATCTTAAAAAAAAAAAGAAATCTATTATAAAAAAATATTTTTGGAAAGGAATTGTTCACAGATTCCATGTGGCATATGATTAATAGAAAAGGTTAAAAAATTATTTCAGATTTAAGGCTTGTAAAGCTAGGTGATTAATGTACCCTACAATAAAATGGAGAATATTTGGAGAAAGTAAGTTTGGCATACAGAAATGAACAATTTTGTTTACAACATATTATGTTTCAGATGAATACTAAAGAGCAGTATTAGGTAAGTTAATTACATTAATACATAATTCTAAAATATCCATGGCTTAAGCCAACTAACAGCATTTATTTCTTGCTTATGTAATACTCCAACCTAGCTTGGTGATAGTGAGGGAGTAAGAAAGGTCATTCAGAAATTCAGATTCCTACTCTACCCTTCTCCTTCCAGAAAAATCAGTTATACATACATTAGTTGTTCAAAAATCTGTTTTTAACTAGATGAAGGGAAGCTTTAGTGCTCCAGGTAAGTTTGTTAGGACCTAAGTAGAGTGAGGAGGATGTCTTATCAGAAGTACAACCCAGCAAAGGGTGTCAGAATCTGACTGGATTAAGGAGGGTATCCTCAGGCATGATTTCCCTTGCATGAAGTATGAGAACCAAAGCAGAATGAAAAAAGCATCTACATAGCAGGTAGAATTAAATGAGATGTCCCAATCCACACACAGGGTATATGTGGTGGGAGGACAGTGGCAACATGGAGTGGGTTGTTGAAGCATGGGTAGGTTGAGAAAAGAGTTACATGATTTGAGTCTAATGGGAGAGGCAACAGACTGGTTCAAGGTGTTAGATTCTAATTGGAGTAGGAGGACATATTCTCAAGACAGAGCAGATGGTAGAAATAGGAAACAGTTACTGTGGCACAACAATGTGATCCCTGACTCGTAGTGTTTATGCTATTGTGTGATTCCTTTACTTCGAATGTCACTGGAAACTGTGACTTGCTTCTAACAAGTATAATACAGAAAAGGTGCAAGATGTGTATGATTATTTATAATTTATCATAAGAATGTGGTACTCATCTTGCTGATATTTCTATCTTGCTTTCTAACTTTGAGGAATAAAGCAAAACCCATATAATAAGGAACTTCAGGGTAAAAATTAAGGATGGCTTGTAGGCAACATCCAGCAAGAAAATGAGTTTTTCAGTCTGACAAGTATAAGAAAAATAATTTCTCCAACAACATGAATGAGCTTGGAAGTAGATCCTTCCTCACGTAAGAATTTAGATGAGACCACCATTCCAATGTTTAACTAGATTGCACCTTGATTGCAGCCTCACAGAAGACCCAGCTAACCGGTGTCTGGACTTCTGATCCACAGAAAATGGAACACAATAAATATGTAGTGTTTAAAGATGTTAAATTTTTAGTAATACTGTTACACAACAAGAGTTACCTATGCAGTTACATACAGGGTAATTAATCAAATAGTTAAATATATTCAGGAAAATGAAAGCCAGGTCTCTTACTGTCACATGGGAGTTAAAAATATGGAAATATACTAGAAAGCTGGGGGAGTTATACTTACATCAGAAAAAAAAACAGACTTTAAAACAAATACTGTAAAAAGGTATTACATAATGATAGAGGGGTCAAGCCAACAAGAAGATATAACATTTGCAAATCTTTATTCACTCAACAGAGGAGTACATAAATATACTGAGCACACATATTAACATATCTAAAAGGAGACATAGAAAGATACAATAATAGTGGGGGACTTTAATACCCCACTTACAGGGGCGCCTGGGTGGCTCAGTGGGTTAAGCCGCTGCCTTCGGCTCAGGTCATGATCCCTAGATCCTGGGTTCGAGCCCCACGTCGGGCTTTCTGCTCAGCAGGGAGCCTGCTTCCTCCTCTCTCTCTGCCTGCCTCTCTGCTTACTTGTGATTTCTCTCTGTCAAATAAATAAATAAAATCTTTAAAAAAAAAAAAAAAACCCCACTTACATTATGGATAGACTTTTAGACAGAAAAATCAATAAGGCAACATTGGCCTTAAATGACACATCAGACCATCTGGAATAAAGAGAAATATGCAGAACATTCAATTTAAAAGCAAGAGAATACTCATTCTTTTCAAGTGTACATAAAACATTCTTCAGAATAGGTTATATAGTAGGCCAAAAAACCAGTCTTAATAAATTAAAGAAGTTTGACTCAAAATGGATAAAAGACCTCAACGTGAGGCAGGACTCTATCAAAATCCTAGAGGAGAACATAAGCAGTAACCTCTTCAACATTGGCCACAGCAACTTCTTTCAAGATATATCTCCAAAGGCAAAGGAAATAAAAGCAAAAATGAACTTTCGGGACTTCATCAAGATCAAAAGCTTCTGCACAGCAAAGGAAACAGTCAACAAAACAAAGAGGCAACTCACGGAATGGGAGAAGATGTTCACAAATGACACTACAAAGGGCTGATATCCCAGATCTATAAAGAACTTCTCAAACTAACACCCCAAAAATGGATAATCACATCAAAAAAATAGTCAGAAAATGTGAGCAGACACTTCTGCAAAGAAGACATATAAATGGCTAACAGACACATGAAAAAAGTCATCATCATTAGCCATCAGGGAAATTCAAATCAAAACCACATTGAGATACTTTCTTACACCAGTTAGAATGGCCAAAATTAACAAGACAGTAAACAACAAGGTTTGGAGAGGATGTGGAGAAAAGGGAACCCTATTACACCCTTGGTGGAAATGCAGGTTGGTGAAGACACTTTGGAAAACAGTGTGGAGATTCCTTAAGAAATTAAAAATAGGGCTACCATCTGACCCTGCAATTGCACTACTGGGTATTTACCCCAAAGATACGGATGTAGTGAAAAGAAGGGCCATCTGTACCCCAATATTCATAGCAGCAATGGCCATAGTTGCCAAACTGTGCAAAGAGCCAAGGCCCCATTCAACAGAAGAATGGATAAAGAAGATATGGTTCATATATACAATGGAGTATTATGCCTCCATCAGAAATGATGAATACCCAACTTTTGTATCAATATGGACGGGACTGGAGGAGAGTATGCTGAGTGAAATCAAGCAGAGAGAGCCAATTATCATATGGGTTCACTTACTTGTGAAGCATAAGGAATAACATGGAGGACATTGGGAGATGGAGGGGAGAAGTGAGTTTGGGGAGATGAACCATGAGAGATTATGGACTCTGAGAAACAAACTGAGGGTTTTGGAGGGGAGTAGGGTGGGGGGTTGGGTGAGCTTGTGGTGGGTATTAAGGAGGGCACATATTATATGGAGCACTGGGTGTGGTGCATAAACAATGAATCTTGGAACACTGAAAAAAATAAAATAAAATTTTAAAAAAGGAGGAGAAAAAATAAAGACGTTTGAAATAATATCAAGCAAATTGCCTGACTACAATGTTATAAAACTAGAAATTAATTACATTAAAAAGCTGAAAAATTTATGAAAGGTGAGGGTACTTCCAAACTAATTTTACAAGGCCAGCAGTACCCTGACACCCAAAATCAGACAAGGATACTAGGGAAATTATAAACTAGTATCTCAAAATTATAAACTAATTATGAACATAAGTCAATAAAATATTAGGAAACCTAATTCAACAATACATTAAAAAGGTTATACACAACGATCAGGTGGGATTAATTTCAGAGATGCAAGCATGTGGGTTCAACACGTGTAATCAATCAATGGGTTATACCACATTAAAAAATGAAGGATAAAAATTATAGGATTATCTCAATAGATGCAGAAAAAGTATTTGGCAATATTTAATATTTATGATAATAATCCAACAAATCTGGTACAGGTAAATGTACCTCAAAAATATAATGGTCCACAGCTAACATCCCAATACTGAAAACCTGAAAAGTTTTTCTCTAAGATTAAGAGCAGGATGCCCATAGACACCACTTTTATTTTATTTATTGGAAGTCCCAGCCACAATAATTAGGCAAGAAAAAGAGAAGTCTTCCAAATCAGAAAGGAAGAAGTAAAACTGTCACTTTTTGCAGGTGACATATTATAGAGACCTCTAAAGACTCCACCAAAAATCTGTTAGAGTATAAAAATTCATTAAAGTTGTAGGATGCAAACTAATACGTAAAAATTTTTCACATTTCTATATACTAGTAATAAATGATCAGAAAGAGAAATTAAAATTTGATGATTACATCAAAAGGAATAAAATATCTAAGAATAAATGTAACCAAGGAAGTGAAAACCCTAAACACTGAAAACTATAAGATACTAACAAAAGAATTTGAAGAATACATGAATAAATAAAAAGATACTGCATGTTCATGAGTTGGAAAAATTAACCCTGTTAAGTGTTTGTACTACCAAAAGTACTAGAGATTCAGAGCAATCTCTATCAAAATTCCAATGACATTTTTCACAGAAATAGGACACACAATCCTAAAATTTGTATGGAACTACAAAAGACCCAAAGTCAAGCAATCTTGAGAAAGAACAGACCTCCCTAATTTCAAATTACATTTCATGGCTATAGAAATCACAAATGCAGGGGTACCTGGGTGGCTCAGTGGGTTAAAGCCTCTGCCTTCAGCTCAGGTCATGATCTCAGGGTCCTGGGATCGAGCCTCACATCGGGCTCTCTGCTCAGCAGGGAGCCTGCTTCCCTCTCTCTCTCTCTCTGCCTGCCTCTCTGCCTACTTGTGATCTCTCTCTCTCTCAAAAAAAAAAAAAAAAAAAAGAAAGAAATCACAAATGCATAGTATTGGCACATGAAGAGACACATAGATCAATGGAAAGAAAGCCCAGTTATAAATTCACCCTATATGGTCATCTAATTTTGACAAATGAGCCAAGAATATACAACAGGGAAAGGACAACCTCTTCAATAAATGTTAATGGAAAAACTGGACAGCCACATGGAACAGCATGAAACTAGACCATTATCTTTTCTTATACACAAAAATGAACTTGAAATGGATTAAAGTGTTGAATAGAGGACCTGAAATCATAGAGCTTTTAGAAGAAAATATAGGTAGTAAGCTCTTTGATATCAGTCTTGGAAATGTTTTTTTAATTTGACACTAAAAGCACAGGCAACAAAAGTTAAAATCAACAAGTGGAACTACATTAAACTTAAAAGTTTTGCACAGCAAAAGGAACCATGAAAACCAACAAAATAGAAAGGCAACATATTGAATGGGAGAAAATACTTTTAACCATATATCTTATAAGGAGTTAATATCCAAAATATATAAAGAATTCATATAGCTCAACAGCCAAAAAAAAAAAAAAAAAAAAATCTCATTAAAAAATGGGCAGAGGATTTGAATAAACACTTTTTTCAAAGGAGACATACAGATGTCCAACAGACACATGAAAGAAAGCTCAACATTACCAGTCATCAGGAAAGTGCAGAATAAAACCACAGTAGGATATCACCTCACGCCTGTTAGAATGGCTATTATTGGAGTGCCTGGTGGCTCAGTTAATTGAGCCCAACTCTGGTCATCTCAGGGTTGTAAGATCAAGCCCTGCTAAGGCTCCACATTCAGTAGGGAGTGTTCTTGAGCATTCCCCCCACAACCCCTCTCTCCTCTGTCCCTGCTAAAAAATACCCAGCTATTATCAATAACATAAGAAATAACAAGTGTTGTGATAATGTGGAGGAAAAGAACCCTTTTCCATTGTAAGTGGAAATATAAATTGATGCAACCACTATGGAAAACAATATGGATATTTTTCAAAAAATTAAAAAATAGAACTATATAATCCAACAATTCTACTTTTGTGTATTTATCAGAATAAAACCAAAACCTAACTCAAAAAGAAATCTGCACCCCTATGTTCATTGCAGCCTTTTTTTATGGTAGCCAAGACATAGAAACAATATTAAGTGTCAACTGACAATGAATGGATAAAACAAATGTGGTATATACAGTGGATCTTGAACAGCCAAGTGTATGCAATGAGCAGGCCTAATTATGCATGAAATTTTTTGATAAATACAGTAGAGTATTATAATGTATATTTTCTTCCTTATGATTTTCTTAATAACATTTTCTTTTCCTAGCTCACTTTGTTCTAAGAATACAGTATATAATACATAAACATACAAAATATTTGGTAATATACTGCTTATGTTATCAATAAAGCTTCTATTCTATAGTAGGATATTAATAGTTAACTTTTTGTAAATTAAAAGTTATAAATGGATTTTCAACTCTGCACAGTTGGAGCCTCTATCTTCCCTGTTTTTCAAGGATCTCCTGTATGTTGAATGGAATATTATTACATCCTTATAAAAGAATGAAATCTATTTGCAATAACATGAATAAATCTTAAGGTCATTATACTAAGTGAAATCAATCAGACTGACAAAGACAATACCATATGATCTCTCTCATATGTGTCACCTATAAAAAAAACAAACAAAACAAGCTCATAGATATAAGAACAGACTGGTCGTTGCCAGTGTTGGGGAGCCAGAGTGGAGTGGGAGAAATAGGTGAAGGAGGTTAAGAATCATAGAGAAACAAAAACAAAAGCAAATTAAAAAAAAAAAAAAATGTTGCACGTCCTTAACTGTTTAGTCCCTTCTCCATTTATTTGTAACTACACAACGAAATTTCCTTTTAGGATCTCCCATTCATTCATATAAGTCATATTGTTCATCCTAATGCTATTGTCAACATAACTGAAATTTTTTTTTCCTAAAAAGAGCTCTGTTTTCAGTTTTTTATTATTTTTTGACAGTACAGAGTGAGAAAGAAGGGAAGGTTATAAATGTAGAATGGTTTTTTAATTGTTTTCCTGACATAGAAAAGAATTAATGTCATTTTTTAATCACATATTTTGGAATTGTAGCAATATTTATTTGTACCCTGTATATGTAATTTAGAAATTTATGATATCAGACACATTACTAAGCTCTCAAAACTATCTTCACCCTGAAAAACTCAACATGTGGGAATTAAATATGATAATATACAGTAAGCATATTGTCTAACATTTGTCATTTTATTAAGACTCCATATAAGTAATTGTAGCCATGATTTCTGCCTAATGGTAAAATAGTATCCTAAAAATATGTATTTTTATTTTCTGTGAATTTTCCTTTTCCTGAATTGTTTCTTATATGCCCATCCCATGCCATGCTTCCTATTCTGCTTGGGAAAATACAATGAATCATAAGCACACACCTAACACCATTCTACTCCCATTAACAAAGAAATCCCAGTTGTCCAAGAGGATAAAACTCCTCATTTGTTATAGCAGAATCACTAATATATGTGGCTTTTATTTGCTTCTCTATGTATTGAAAATTTGCCAAATGTCTGTAATAAATGCTCGTTGTCTTTATAATTAGAGAAAATATTGTTTTATAAAATATGATTTTTGCTCATTTTAAATCTTAATTGTTAGTAAAAGAGTAAATTTGTTAGGTTTTATTTTTACCAAAAATGGTTAAAATGTAGGAAAATTGATGTAGTATGTCTTTTACTCTGTGTTGAATACAACCTGTATAAATCTTCAATTTTATGGGATATTTGCTCTTTTTTTTTTTTTTGTCTTTATGATCCACAACAACATATCTTAATAGTTTCAGGATATTTTTGTGTTTGACAGGAGGACATAAAAAGGAAATACTCATCTCAGCAATATAAAATGAGTATCAAAAACTCAGCCATACAGAGGACATGAACAGACATTTCTGCAAAGAAGACATCCAGATGGCCAACAGACACATGAAAAAGTGCTCCACATCACTTGTCATCAGGGAAATACAAATCAAAACCACAATGAGACACCATCTCACACCAGTCAGAATGGCTAAAATTAACAAGTCAGGAAATGACAGATGCTGGTGAGGATGTGGAGAAAGGGGAACACTCCTACACTGTTGTTGGGAATGCAAGCTGGTGCAACCACTCTGGAAAACATGGAGTTTCCTCAGAAAGTTGATAATAGAGCTACTTTATGACCCTGCAATTGCACTACTGGGTACCCAAAAGATACAAACGTAGTGATCCGAAGGGACACGTGCACCGGAATGTTTATAGCAGCAATGTCCACAATAGCCAAACTATGGAAAGAACCTAGATGTCCATCAAAAGATGAATGGATAAAGAAGATGTGGTATACACACACACACACACACACACACACACACAATGGAATATTATGCAGCCATCAAAAGAAATGAAATCTTGCCATTTGTGATGATGTGGATGGAACTAGAGGGTATTATGCTTAGTGAAATAAGCCAATTGGAGAAAGACAACTATCATATGATCTCCCTGATATGAGGAAGTAGAGATGCAATGGGCGGGGTGGGTTAGGAGGGTAGGAAAAGAATAAATGAAACAAGATGGGATTGGGAGGGAGACAAAACAAAAGAGACTCTTAATGTCACAAAATAAACTGAGGGTGGCCGAGGGGAGGGGTGTAGGGAGTGAGTGGTGGGGTTATAGACATTGGGGAGCGTATGTGCTATGGTGAGTGCTGTGAAGTGTGCAAACCTGGCGATCACAGACCTGTACCCCTGGGACTAATAATACATTATATGTTTAAAAAAAATTTTTTTTTAAATTAAAAAAAAAAAAACTCAACCATAAAATTAATTACTTGTTCAGGGTCTGGAAGGAATCAAGGTGTTTGTTCCTAAAGGTAATTAAGGAAATATGCTTCTGCTTTCTCTATTTCTTGATTTTATTAGGAAAATATATATTTTGGAAATTTTTTCTGTATTTACTATAGCTTCTTATTTCATTCCCCCCCCCCTTTTTTAGCTTCAAGGATTAAAAAGTGTTAAGTGAGTTATTAGCTGAAGTAAAAATAGATGTTTTGAGGAAACAAGAGTTTTAATGTTGAGGGTATCTAAGAGGGTTCAAAATTAAATTTACACCCCTATTACCAAAATATGTCTCATATATTGCTTATATAGTTGATTATAAATATATTCTATTTTAATGTTTCTGAGAGCCCCAAAATTTAACAGTATGAAATTGCTATTTATTCATTGCTTTTGCTATGAAGCAAAAAGTTCATCTATCTCTGAAGTTATTGACTCTAACTTCACATTAAAATTCTCTAGGAAGCTTTAATTAATAGTAATGCTCAGTTTCCCATTTGAATCCAGTCAACAGTAATTTTTTTTTTAAAGATTTATTTGACAGAGAGAGAGAGATCACAGGTAGGCAGAGAGGCAGGCACAGAGAGAGGGGGAAGCAGGCTCCCTGCTGAACAGAGAGCCTGATGCGGGGCTCGATCCCAGGACCCTGAGATCATGACCTGAGCTGAAGGCAGAGGCTTAACCCACTGAGCCACCCAGGCGCCCCAAGTCAACAGTAATTTTTAAGCTTCTCAATGTGCAGCCAGAATGAAGATCCACTGAATAGTAATCTATTTTTTAACAAAGTAAATTTAAAAATCAGAATTGTGTGTAATCCATAATCTAAGAAATAAAAATAAGGAAAATTTCCCCCCAAAAGAAAATCCAAAATCCCAATAATCTGAATCCCAATATACAGATTTATACTAATTTTTATCTTATTTTAAATAAATGCTTTTAACCTTATAATTAGATTTCCTTTTCTAAATATGCAGATAAAAATAACACTTGAGGAGTAACTAATTAAAAACATTTGTGGTAATATTTTCAAAAAGCAAAAAAAGAACTCAAATTAATCTTGAGTGTATTTGTAAAAAGGAGAAAATCTGACTTCAGTATTTTCCAAAACTTTCCATTTGGCACTGACTTTTTGGTTGACCTTATCCTCCTTTACTCCCTCTATGAGAATTTTGCCCAGAATGGGGCCTTTCCAAAGTAGGAAAGCAAAATGCCTCTTAGAAAACCCTTACTGTCAGGCACTGGAATGTGGGAGACATCAGGATATAACAAGCAAGAGTAAAGAGATGTAAGAGACTCATCAGTAGAAACATTCTTGGTAACAAGTTCCAGAGTAGGAAAACCTAAACTGCAATTGATAAATTGCTGAAGACTCCAAACAGACAAGTCCAAGAGTTAAAAAGTACAAAGGCACTTGGTCATAAGGTGGCCCAAAAATTTTGTGACTTTTACTTCCAGGAGCTCTACCTAGTCCTTAAATAAACACCTAGGAATAATGTCCTTGCACTTTTGACAAGGGAAAGGAAAATGAACAATCTTGAAATATGCCAAAGCATTCTATTATTCTTAACAAGGCCTGCTGACAGGAGAAACTATGTAACCAGAGTGTAACCTGCTATGGTTTATTCAGAGTCGAAGCTAGTTTGGGAAGGGAAATACTCATCTCCAGTTGGCTGTAGATATTCTCTCCCACCTGAGGAGGGGAAAAATGAGAAGCACTGGTAAAGTTCACAGTCTAGAGCACAGGGTTAACCAAAAGACTGAGATTTAATCATAGGAAAATTAGGTTTATAGACACTTCCTCTACCCCATACCTCACAACATTTTTAAGGCTTGTTAACCCAATGCATTATGTACACCTTTTAACAAAAATTACAATGCATATTAAAATGCAAAAAGCACAATTTGAAGGGATAGAACAAACATCAGAACAAAAGTCTGATAGGAAGGCAACATGACTATATCAGACCAGAAGTTTAAAAAATGATTAATATGCTAAAACTTTAATGGAAAAAGCAAATGTCAAGTAAGAACAGATGGATGACATAAGCAGAGAGAAATATTTGAAGAAATAATTTTCTAAAATGGTAGACATTAAAAGATTATAAAAGAAATTAAGAATGCCTTTGATGGGCTCATTTGAAAAGTGGATATAAAAAGTGGATATAAAAAAATCTTTGAACTTGAGGTTATGACAAGAGAAACCTCCAAAACTAAAAAAAAAAAAAAAAAAAAAAAAAAAAAAGCAGAAGAGACTGAAGGGGAAAAAGAAACAGAATATCCAAGAATGTGGGGCAACTACAAAAGAGGTATCCTGTGTATGATGGGGATACCAAAAAGATAAGGAAGAAAACATAAGCAATATTTGAAACATTGAAGACAGAATTTCACCAAATTAATGTCAGACACCAAATTACAGATTTGTAATTTGTAATTCAGGAACATCTGAAAACACAAACTAGAATGAATGTCAAAAATTCTACCCCTAGGAGTACCATATTCAACCTCAGAAAATCAAAGATAAAAAAATATTGAAAGTTGTCCAAAGGAGGAGGAAAAATTATCTATATAGGAGCGAAGATAAAAATTAAATCTATGTTCTTCTTAGAAACCATGCAAACTAGAAGAGAATGAAGTGAAAGTTTGTGTTAAAAGAAAAACCCCACCAGTCTAGAATTCTGTACCCTGTGAAATTAGTTTTTAAAACTGAAGGAGAAATAAACATTCTTACATACAAATATCAAAGGAAGTATTGTCTTGCAAGAAATGTTGAAAGAAATTCTTTAGGAAAAAGGAATAATATAAAGTCAGAAACTCAGATTTACATAAAGAATAACATTAAAGAAGAAAAGAAATATAGATAATATAAAACATTTATTTTTAACCACTCTAAAGGAAAATTATTCACCACTTACATCAATGGACACATCATACGAACAGTAAATCAACAAGGACTACATAGATTTAACAGACATATTCAGAACATTCTATCCTAAAACAGCAGATTACATATTCTTTTCAAATATACATGGGTCATTCTCTAGAATAGATCATGTATTAGACCACAAAACAAGTATCAACAAACAAACAAAACTGAAGTCATGCCATGAACATTTTCTCACCACAATGCTATAGAAACCAACCACAAGAAAAAATATAAGATCACAAATACATGAAGATTAATAACATGCTATTAAACATTGAATGGGTCAACCATGAAATCAAAGAAGAAATTAAAAAATATATGAAGACAAATGAAAACAAAAACACAACAGTCCAAAACATTTGGAGTTCCGCAAATGTGGTTCTAAGAAGGAAGTTTATGGCAAAACATGCCTACCTCCAAAAGCAAGAAAATTTTCAAATAAACAACTCAACCTTACACATAAAGGAGCCAGAAAAAAGAAGAACAAAACCAAACCCAGCAAAAGGATATAAATAATAAAGATTAGAGCAGAGATAAATGATATAGAAACTAAACACAGAAACAAAAACAAATAGAAAACCGGTAGAACAAATTAATGAAGATAGGATCTATTTCTTTGAAAAGATCAACAAAATTGATAAATCTCTGGCAAGACTCACTAAAGAGAAAAGAGGGAGGACTCAAAATACTGAGAGAGAATAAATAACCAATATCACAGAAATACTGATCCTGTAAGAGAATATTATAAAAATGTATATGCCATAAACTTGAGCAACTTAAAAGAAATGGTAAATTCCTAGAAAAGCATAACCTACCAAGGCTAAGGCAGGGAGAAATAGAAAGTCTGAATAGCCCAATTACCAGCAATGAATTGAACATTAAAAAAAATAAACAAATAAATAAAACAACTCCCCCCCAAAAAAATGTCCAAGACCAAATGACTTCACAGGTGAATTCTACCAAACATTTAAAGAAGACTTAATACCCATAGTTCTCGAACTATTCTAAAAAATTCAAGAGAGGAGTGCCTGGATGGCTCAGTCTGTTAAGCACCTGGCTTTGGCTCAGGTCATGATCCCAGAGTCCTGGGATTGAGTCCTGCGTTGGGCTCCCTGCTCAGTGGGAAGCCTGCTTTTCCCTCTCCCTCTGCTCCTCTCCCTGCCATTCTCTCTCTCTCTCTTTCTCTCTCTCACTCTTTCTCAAATAAATACATAAAACCTTAAAAAGATAAAAAAAAAAAAAAAAAGAGGAAGGAAAACTTCCAAATTCATTCTATGAGGCCAGTATCACCCTGACACCAAAACCAGATAAATATAACACCAAGAGACAGAGAGAGAGGAAAAGAGAGAGAGAGAGAGAACTATAGGTCAATATCTCTAAAACATAGAGGAAAAAATCCTCAACAAAATATTAGCAAACTAAGCCCAACAATATATTTAAAAAATCATGCACCATGATCAAGTGGGATTTATTCCTGGGATGTAAGGGTCATTCAATGTTTGCAAAACAACATGATACATCACATCAATAGGAAGAGGAGGAAACATATCAGCACTTCAACTGATGTGGAAAAAGTATTTGACAAAGTACAACATCCATTCATAACAAAAACCCTTGGCAAATTAGGTCTAGAGGAAAATATCTCACAAAATAAAGACCTAATATGAAAAAACTATAGCCAACATCCTACTCAGTTTTTCCCCTAAGGTCAGGAACAACACAAGGATGCCCATTGTCACCCTTTTATTCAACATAGTACTGGAAGTCCTAGTCACAGCAAACAGACAATAAAAAGAAATAAAACATATAAATTGGTAAGGAAGAAGTAAAACTCTCACTATATTCAGATGACATGATACTATATATTCAAAACCCTAAGGACTCCACCAAAACACTACTAGAACTGATAAATAAATTGCATAAAGTTGCAGAATACAAAATCAGTGTACAAAAATCTGTTGCATTTCTATATACTAATAATAAAGAAGCAGAAAGAAATCAAGGTATTGACCCCATTTACAACTGCACCAGAAACAATAAAATATCTAGGACTAAACAACCAAAGAGGTGAAAGACCTAGGGGTGCCAGGGTGGCTCGGTGGATTAAGTGTTGGACTCTTTATTTTGTTTTAGGTCATGATCTCAGGTTTGTGAGATCAAGCCCGGCACTGGGCTCTGTGCTCAGCATACAGTCTTCTTGTCCCTCTCCTTCCTGTTCTGCCCCTCCCTCCATGTGCTCTCTCTCAAATAAATAAATAAAAGATATAAATAGAAAATATATATAGAGATAGATTATATATAGATAATGCAGATAATATATAATATTATATATAGATATATAGATAATATACAAACATATATATAAATAATATAAAGATTTTTTAAAGATTTTTTTAAATTAAAAAAGGTGAGAGACCTGAACTCCAAAAACTGTAAGACACTGATGAAAGTAATCCAAAATGATACAAAGAAATGAAGAGACATTCCATGCTTACATGTTGGAAGAACAAATATTGTTAAAATGCCTATTCTACACAAAGCATCTACACATTTAATACAATTTCTTATCAAAACATAAACAGTATTTTCCAAAGAACTGGAACAAACAGTCCTAAAATTTGTATGGAACTACAAAGATCTCAAATAGCCAAAGCAATCTTGAAAAAGAAAAATAAAACAAATCCAGATTTCAAGTTATATTGCAAAGCATTAGTATGAGAATAGTATGGCACTGTCAAAAATAGACACATAGATAAATGGAATAGAATAGAAACCCAAAGATAAACCCAAAATTACGTGGTCAATTAATCTTTGACAAAGGTGGAAAGAATGTACAATGGGAAGAAGATAGTCCTTCCACAAATGGTACTAGGAAAACTGGAGAGCCACTTACAGAAAAATGAAACTGGACCACTTTCTTACAACATACTCAAACTCAAAATGGATTAAAGATCAAAATGTGAAACATGAAACCATAAAAGTTCTTGAAGAAAGCAGTGATAGTATTCTCTCTGATATTGCCGTAACAATATTTTTCTAGATACATCTCCTGAGGCAAGGAAAATAAAAGTTAAAATAAACTATTGGGACTAAGTCAAAGTAAAAAACTTCTATACAGAAAAATATATAAAGAACTATTACAAATGAATACCCCCCAAAATGCCAAATAATCTGATTAAAAATGGGCAGAAGACATGAATAGACATTTTTTCCAAAGAAGACATACAGATGGCTAACAATAATGTGAAAAGATTCTCAACATCACTGATCACCACGGAAATGCATCTCAAAACTACAATGAGATATCACCTCACACCTGTCAGAATAGCTAAAATCAAAAACATAAGACACAACAAATGTTGATGAGAATGTGGAGCAAAAGGAACATTTTAGCACTATTGGTGGGAATGTAAACTGGTGCAGCTGCATTGGAAAACTATATTGAGATCCCTCAAAACCTCTTAAAAATAGAACTACCTACCCTATGATCAAGAAATTGCATTACTGGGTATTTATCCAAAAGTACAAAACCACTAATTCAAAGGGATACCCGCACCCCTATTTTTATTGCAGCATAGCCAAACTATGGAAGTGGTCCAAGTTAATCAATAGATGAATGGATAATGAGGTAGTATATATATAATGAAATATTAATCAACCATAAGTAAGGATGAAATCTTTCCATTTGTAGCAATTTGGATAGACCTGGAGAGTATAATTCTAGGCAAAGTAAGTCCATCAGAGAAAGACAAATACCATATGATCTCACCCATATGTGGACTTTAAGAAATAAAATAAAGGACAAAAAAAAAAAAAAAAGGAGAGAGAGAGAGACAGAGAGAGACAGAGAGACAAACCAAGAAACAGACTCTATTGTAGAAAACAAACTAATAGTTACCAGAGGAGAGGTCAGTGGGAGGATGGGGGGAAATAAGATATGGAAATTAAAGAATACACTGAACATCATAAAAATAAAATGGAAAAAACTATAATGCTAGAACAAAAAAATATTTAATTGTTCAAAACAGTAATAGCAACAATAGCAACAATTACATATACGCTTATGTATTTATATATGGTTATATAAGATATCTGCTTAGGTATAAATGAAATGAATAATAGCAATGATATAAAAATTAGGAGATAAGAAGTAGAAGTATTTTGTTATTACAAAGTATTTCTACTACTTGTGAAATGGTGTAATATTGTTTGAAAATGCAGTTAGGTCAGTTGCAAATGCCTATCACAAACTATAGGGCAACCACCATACACACACACACACACACACACACACACACACAGAGAGAGAGAAATAAGAAATATAATTGATATACTGTGAAAGAAAAAGAAATTCTCTAAAATGCTCAATTAAAACCACGAAAGACAGAAAAAAATTGGAAGAAAGTAGGAGCAAAGAATAAGGGAACAAATAGAAAAGAGTAAAATATATGATAGTTATCAATCCAAGTACATCAATAATTACTGTAAGTTTCATGGTCTAAATACATCAAATTAAAAGAGATCATGTCAGATTAAGAAAAAATCCAGCTATACACTCTTTAAAAGTAACTCACTTTAAGACACATAGAGGTTAAAAGTAAAGATAGAAAGACATTGTATTCTAACACTAATCAATCAAAAGGAATAGCGTGGAGAAGAAGAAGGAAGGGAAAATGAAGGGGGGAATCAGATGGGGAGAAGAACCATGGGAGACTATGGACACCGGGAAACAAACTGAAGGCTTTAGAGGGGATGGGAGTGAGGAGGTGGATTGGCCCAGTGATGGCTATTAAGGAGGGCATGTATTGCATGGAGCACTGAGTGCTATATGTAAGCAATGGGTCTTGGAACACTGCATCGAAAAGTAAGGTTGTACTGTATGGTGACTAACATAACATAATTAAGAAAATAAGAGTAGCTATATTAATTTTAAACAGAAGATTTCAGAGCAAGAAAAATTATCAGAGATAAAAGGAGTATTACATAATGATAAAGAGGTCAATACTTCAAGAAGACATAGAAATCCTTATTGTTTTGTGCCTAACAACAGAGCATCAAAATATGTAAGGCAAAAATTGTTAGAACTGCAAGGAGAAATTGATATATCTACTCATAGTTGGAGAGTTTATACACCTCTGTCAGAAATGTACAGATTCAGCAGGTAGAAAACCAGTAAGAACGTACCTTAACTCAAAAGCACCATAAATCAAATATATATAACTGACATCTATAGACTGCTACATCCAAAACACCAAATTACCAATTCTTAATGAAAGAATTACAAGTTCACATAGAACATTCATCAAGATAGAAAACATTCTGGGGCGCCTGGGTGGCTCAGTGGGTTAAGCCGCTGCCTTCAGCTCAGGTCATGATCTCAGGGTCCTGGGATCAAGCCCCACATCGGGCTCTCTGCTTGATGGGGAGCCTGCTTCCCTCTCTCTCTGTCTCTGCCTGCCTCTCTGTCTACTTATGATCTCTCTCTGTCAAATAAATAAATAAAATCTTAAAAAAAAAAAAAAGATAGAAAACATTCTGAGCCAGGGCGCCTGGGTGGCTCAGTGGGTTAAGCCTCTGCCTTCGGCTCGGGTCATGATCTCAGGATCCTGGGATCGAGCCCCACATCGGGCTCTCTGTTCAGCGGGGAGCCTGCTTCCTCCTCTCTCTCTGCCTGCTTCTATGACTACTTGTGATCTCTCCCTCTGTTAAATAAATAAAATCTTAAAAAAAAAAAAAAGAAAACATTCTGAGCCATGAAACACATCTTAACAAATTTAAAATAATATAAATTACACAGAATATGCTGTGAGATCACAATGAAATTTAAATGAGAAATTAATAACAGAAAGAGCTGGAAAATTACAAAATACTTGGAGAATAAAAACACATTTCTAAATAACAAATAGTTCAAAGAAGAAATCTCAAGAGAAAATTAAAAAAATATATATGTCTGTATATGTACAGACATATATATATCTTGGTTAGAATGAATTTTGAAATAAAAATAAACAAAAGCTAATCAAAATATGTGGGGTGCAACAAAAGAAAGCTTAGAGGAAAATTTATGGCATTGAATGAAAATATTAGAAAATTAAATCTAAAATCAATAATCAGAGTTTGCACTTTAGGAAACATGAAAAAGGAAAGCAAATTTAGCCCAAAGTAAAGAGAAGAAAAGAAATAATATAAATTGGAGCAGAAATCAATAAAGTTGAAAAAATTATCTCAACCAAAAACCAAAAAAATCAACCAAAGCAAATGTTGATTTAAAAGATCAATTACCCTGGGGAGGAGTCAAGATGGCGGAGAAGTAGCAGGCTGAGACTACTTCAGGTAGCGGGAGATCAGCTAGATAGCTTATCTAAAGATTGCAAACACCTACAAATCCAACGGGAGATCGAAGAGAAGAAGAACAGCAACTCTAGAAACAGAAAATCAACCACTTTCTGAAAGGTAGGACTGGCGGAGAAGTGAATCCAAAGCGACGGGAAGATAGACCGCGGGGGGAGGGGCCGGCTCCCGGCAAGCAGCGGAGCAACGGAGCACAAAATCGGGACTTTTAAAAGTCTGTTCCGCTGAGGGACATCGCTCCAGAGGCTTAACTGGGGTGAAGCCCACGCAGGGTCAGCGTGGCCTCGGGTCCCGCAGGGTCACAGAAGGATCAGGGGTGTCTGAGTGTCGCAGAGCTTACAAGTATTAAAACAGGGAAGCCGGCTACAGAGACAGAGCCGAGGAGTGAGCTCTAAGCTCGGGGTTACCTTGAACCGGTCGCAGGCTCGGTCAGCTCGTAGCGCGGCCGGAGGCAGGGTGACGGGAGTAAATCGGCGCTGTTCTCTGAGGGCGCACTGAGGAGTGGGGCCCCGGGCTCTCGGCTCCTCCGGGCTGGAGACCGGGAGGCCGCCATCTTCCCTCCTGCCCTCCAGAACTCTACGGAAAGCGCTCAGGGAACAAAAGCTCCCGAAAGCAAACCCGAGCGGATTACTCAGCCCGGCCCCTAGTAAGGGCGGTGCAACTTCGCCCGGGGCAAAGACACTTGAGAATCACTACAACAGGCTCCTCCCCGAGAAGATCAACAAGAAGCCCAGCCAGGATCAAGTTCACCTACCAAGGAGTACAGTTTCAATACCAAGGAGAGCAGCGTAATTCCAAAGGAGGATAAAGCAAAGCACGGAACTCATGGCTTTCTCCCCATGATTCTTTAGCCTTGCAGTTAATTTAATTTTTTTTCTTTTTCAATTTATTTTTCTTCTTCTAAATTTTTTTAACTTTTACCCTTTTCTTTTTTAACGTTTTTTAACTAGTTTATCTAATATGTATATATTTTTTTCCTTTTTATATTTTTTTCCTTATTGGTTTTCTTTTTTTAATTGTGTCTTCCTTTTTTTTTTCTTCTTTTTTTTTTTCTTTTTCTTCTTTCTGAACCTCTTTTTATCCCCTTTCTCCCCCTCATGATTTGGGATCTCTTCTGATTTGGCTAAAGCATATTTTCCTGGGGTTGTTGCCACCCTTTTAGTATTTTATTGCTCCTTCATCTACTCTTATCGGGACAAAATGACAAGGCGGAAAAATTCACCACAAAAAAAAAGAAAAAGAGGCAGTACCAAAGGCTAGGGACCTAATCAATACAGACATTGGTAATATGTCAGATCTAGAGTTCAGAATGACGATTCTCAAGGTTCTAGCCGGGCTTGAAAAAGGCATGGAAGATATTAGAGAAACCCTCTCGGGAGATATAAAAGCCCTTTCTGGAGAAATAAAAGAACTAAAATCTAACCAAGTTGAAATCAAAAAAGCTATTAGTGAGGTGCAATCAAAAATGGAGGCTCTCACTGCTAGGATAAATGAGGCAGAAGAAAGAATTATCGATATAGAAGACCAAATGACAGAGAATAAAGAAGCTGAGCAAAAGAGGGACAAACAGCTACTGGACCATGAGGGGAGAATTCGAGATAAGTGACACCATAAGACGAAACAACATTAGAATAATTGGGATTCCAGAAGAAGAGGAAACAGAGAGGGGAGCAGAAGGTATATTGGAGAGAATTATTGGAGAGAATTTCCCCAATATGGCAAAGGGAACAAGCATCAAAATCCAGGAGATTCAGAAAACCCCCCTCAAAATCAATAAGAATAGGTCCACACCCCGTCACCTAATAGTAAAATTTACAAGTCTTAGTGACAAAGAGAAGATCCTGAAAGCAGCCCGGGAAAAGAAGTCTGTAACGTACAATGGTAAAAATATTAGATTGGCAGCAGACTTATCCACAGAGACCTGGCAGGCCAGAAAGAGCTGGCATGATATATTCAGAGTACTAAACGAGAAAAACATGCAGCCAAGAATACTATATCCAGCTAGGCTATCATTGAAAATAGAAGGAGAGATTAAAAGCTTCCAGGACAAACAAAAACTGAAAGAATTTGCAAATACCAAAACAGCTCTACAGGAAATATTGAAAGGGGTCCTCTAAGCAAACAGAGACCCTAAAACTAGTAGATCAGAAAGGAACAGAGACAATATACAATAACAGTCACCTTACAGGCAATACAATGGCACTAAATTCATATCTCTCAATACTTACCCTGAATGTGAATGGGCTAAATGCCCCAATCAAAAGACACAGGGTATCAGAATGGATAAAAAACCAAAACCCATCTATATGTTGCCTACAAGAAACTCATCTTAAACCCGAAGACACCTCCAGATTTAAAGTGAGGGGGTGGAAAAGAATTTACCATGCTAATTGACATCAGAAAAAAGCAGGAGTGGCAATCCTTATAACAGATCAATTAGATCTTAAGCCAAAGACTATAATAAGAGATGAGGAAGGACACTATATCATACTCAAAGGAACTGTCCAACAAGAAGATCTAACAATTTTAAATATCTATGCCCCTAACGTGGGAGCAGCCAACTATATAAACCAATTAATAACAAAATCAAAGAAACACATCGACAATAACACAATAATAGTAGGGGACTTTAACACTCCCCTCACTGAAATGGACAGATCATCCAAGCAAAAGATCAACAAGGAAATCAAGGCCTTAAATGACACACTGGACCAGATGGACATCACAGATATATTCAGAACATTTCATCCCAAAGCAACAGAATACACATTCTTCTCTAGTGCACATGGAACATTCTCCAGAATAGATCATATTCTCTGTCCTAAATCAGGTCTCAACTGGTATCAAAAGATTGGAATCATTCCCTGCATATTTTCAGACCACAATGCTCTGAAGCTAGAACTCGATCACAAGAGGAAATTTGGAAAGAACCCAAATACATGGAGACTAAACAGCATCCTTCTAAAGAATGAATGGGTCAACCAGGAAATTAAAGAAGAATTGAAAAATTCATGGAAACAAATGATAATGAAAACACAACGGTTCAAAATCTGTGGGACACAACAAAGGCAGTCCTGAGAGGAAAATATATAGCGGTACAAGCCTTTCTCAAGAAACAAGAAAGGTCTCAGGTAGACAACCTAACCCTACACCTAAAGGAGCTGGAGAAAGAACAAGAAAGAAACCTAAACCCAGCAGGAGAAGAGAAATCATAAAGATCAGAGCAGAAATCAATGAAATAGAAACCAAAAAAACAATAGGACAAATCAACGAAACGAGGAGCTGGTTCTTTGAAAGAATTAATAAGATCGATAAACCCCTGGCCAGACTTATCAAAAAGAAAAGAGAAAGGACCCAAATAAATAAAATCATGAATGAAAGAGGAGAGATCACAACTAACACCAAAGAAATACAGACAATTATAAGAACATACTATGAGTAACTCTATGCCAACAAATTTGACAATCTGGAAGAAATGGATGCATTCCTAGAGACATATAAACTACCACAACTGAACCAGGAAGAAATAGAAAGCCTCAACAGACCCATAAGCAGTAAGGAGATTGAAACAGTCATCAAAAATCTCCAAACAAACAAAAGCCCAGGGCCAGATGGCTTCCCGGGGGAATTCTACCAAACATTTAAAGAAGAACTAATTCCTATTCTCCTGAAACTGTTCCACAAAATAGAAATGGAAGGAAAACTTCCAAACTCATTTTATGAGGCCAGCATCACCTTGATCCCCAAACCAGACAAGGATCCCATCAAAAAAGAGAACTACAGACCAATATCCTTGATGAACACAGATGCAAAGATTCTCACCAAAATACTAGCCAATAGGATTCAACAGTACATTAAAAGGATTATTCACCACGACCAAGTGGGATTTATTCCAGGGCTGCAAGGTTGGTTCAACATCCACAAATCAATCAATGTGATACAACACATTAATAAAAGAAAGAACAAGAACCATATGATACTCTCCATAGATGCTGAAAAAGCATTTGACAAAGTACAGCATCCCTTCCTGATCAAAACTCTTCAAAGTGTAGGGATAGAGGGCACATACCTCAATATTATCAAAGCCATCTATGAAAAACCCACCGCAAATATCATTCTCAATGGAGAAAAACTGAAAGCTTTTCCGCTAAGGTCAGGAACACGGCAGGGATGTCCATTATCACCACTGCTATTCAACATAGTACTAGAAGTCCTAGCCTCAGCAATCAGACAACAAAAGGAAATTAAAGGCATCCAAATCTGCAAAGAAGAAGTCAAACTATCACTCTTCGCAGATGATATGATACTCTATGTGGAAAACCCAAAAGACTCTTTTCCAAAACTGCTAGAACTTGTACAGGAATTCAGTAAAGTGTCAGGATATAAAATCAATGCACAGAAATCAGTTGCATTTCTCTACACCAACAACAAGACAGAAGAAAGAGAAATTAAGGAGTCCATCCCATTTACAATTGCATCCAAAACCATAAGATACCTAGGAATAAACCTAACCAAAGAGACTAAGAATCTATACACAGAAAACTATAAAGTACTCATGAAAGAAATTGAGGAAGACACAAAGAAATGGAAAAATGTTCCATGCTCCTGGATTGGAAGAATAAATATTGTGAAAATGTCCATGCTACCTAAAGCAATCTACACATTTAATGCAATTCCTATCAAAGTACCATCCATTTTTTTCCAAGAAATGGAACAAATAATCCTAAAATTTATATGGAACCAGAAAAGACCTCGAATAGCCAAAGGAATATTGAAAAAGAAAGCCAAAGTTGTTGGCATCACAATTCCAGACTTCAAGCTCTATTACAAAGCTGTCATCATCAAGACAGCATGGTACTGGCACAAAAACAGACACATAGATCAATGGAACAGAATAGAGAGCCCAGAAATAGACTCTCAACTCTATGGTCAACTAATCTTCGACAAAGCAGGAAAGAATATCCAATGGAAAAAAGACAGCCTCTTCAACAAATGGTGTTGGGAAAATTGGACAGCCACATGCAGAAAAATGAAATTGGATCATTTCCTTACACCACACACGAAAATAGACTCAAAATGGATGAAGGATCTCAATGTGAGAAAGGAATCCATCAAAATCCTTGAGGAGAACACAGGCAGCAACCTCTTCGACCTCAGCCGCAGCAACATCTTCCTAGGAACATCGCCAAAGGCAAGGGAAACAAGGGCAAAAATGAACTATTGGGATTTCATCAAGATCAAAAGCTTTTGCACAGCAAAGGAAACAGTTAACAAAACCAAAAGACAACTGACAGAATGGGAGAAGATATTTGCAAATGACATATCGGATAAAGGGCTAGTGTCCAAAATCTATAAAGAACTTAGCAAACTCAACACCCAAAGAACAAATAATCCAATCAAGAAATGGGCAGAGGACATGAACAGACATTTCTGCAAAGAAGACATCCAGATGGCCAACAGACACATGAAAAAGTGCTCCACATCACTCGGCATCAGGGAAATACAAATCAAAACCACAATGAGATACCACCTCACACCAGTCAGAATGGCTAAAATTAACAAGTCAGGAAATGACAGATGCTGGCGAGGATGCGGAGAAAGGGGAACCCTCCTACACTGTTGGTGGGAATGCAAGCTGGTGCAACCACTCTGGAGAACAGCATGGAGGTTCCTCAAAATGTTGAAAATAGAACTACCCTATGACCCAGCAATTGCACTGCTGGGTATTTACCCTAAAGATACAAATGTAGTGATCCGAAGGGCACGTGCACCCGAATGTTTATAGCAACATTGTCTACAATAGCCAAACTATGGAAAGAACCTAGATGTCCATCAACAGACGAATGGATAAAGAAGATGTGGTATATATACACAATGGAATACTATGCAGCCATCAAAAGAAATGAAATCTTGTATTTGCGACGACGTGGATGGAACTAGAGGGTATCATGCTTAGCGAAATAAGCCAATTGGAGAAAGACAACTATCATATGATCTCCCTGATATGAGGGAGAGGAGATGCAACATGGGGGGTTAAGGGTGTAGGAGAAGAATAAATGAAACAAGATGGGATTGGGAGGGAGACAAACCATAAGTGACTCTTAATCTCACAAAACAAACTGAGGGTTAATGGGGGGAGGGGATTTGGGGGGTGGGATTATGGACATTGGGGAGGGTATGTGCTATGGTGAGTGCTGTGAAGTGTGTAAACCTGGCGATTCACAGACCTGTACCCCTGGGGATAAAAAGATATCATATGTTTAAAAAAAATAAATTTAAAAAAAAAAGATCAATTACCCTGATCCCCAAAGCAAGCAAAGACCCCATAAAAAAGGAGATTTTCAGACCAATATCCCTGAAAAATATGGATGTCAAGATTCTCAACAAGATCCTACCTAATAGCATCCAACAGTACATTAAAAAGATTATCCATCATGACTAGTTGGGATATATTCATGGGATGCAAGGATAATTCAACATTTGCAAATCAACCAGAGTGATAGAGCAATCAATAGGAGAAGAGAGAAGAACCACATAGTCCTCTCAACTGATGCAGAAAAAGCATTTGACAAAATACAGCATCTGTTTCTGATTAATACTCTTCAAAGTATAGGGTTAGAGGGAACAATCCTCAACTTCATAGAATCTGTGAAAAACCCACAGTGAATATCATTCTTAATGGGGAAAAGCTGAAAGCCTTCCCTTTGAGATCAAGAACACAAGGATGCCCACTCTCACCACTGTTGTTCAACATAGTACTAAAAGTCCTAACAACAGCAATCAGACAACAAAAAGAAATAAAAAGTATTCAAACTGGCAAAGAAGAAGTCAAACCCTCTCTCTTCATAGATGACATGATACTTTATATGGAAAACCCAAAAGACTCCACCCCCAAACTACTAGAACTCATACAGCAATTCAGTAATGTGGTAGGATACAAAATCAATGTACAGAAATCAGTTGCTTTCTTATACACTAATAATGAAAATATAGAAAGGGAAATGAGAGAATCAATTCCATTTACTATAGCACCAAGACCCATAAGATACCTGGGAATAAACCTAACCAAAATGGTAAAGGATCTGTGCTCAACTACAGAACACTTATGAAAGAAATTAAAGAGAACACAAAAAGATGGAAGACCATTCCATGCTCATGGATCAGAAGAATAAACTTTGTTAAAATGTCTATACTGCTGGGGCGTCTGGGTGGCTCAGTGGGTTAAAGCCTCTGCCTTTGGCTCAGGTCGTGATCTCAGGGTCCTGGGATCAAGCCCTGCATCAGGCTCTCTGCTCAGCAGGGAGCCTGCTTCCCTCTCTCTCTCTGCCTGCCTCTCTGCCTACTTATGATCTGTCTGTCAGATAAATAAATAAAATCTTTTAAAAAAATGTCTATACTGCTAGAGCAATCTATACTTTCAGTGCCATCCTGATAAAAATTCCATTGGCATTTTTCAAAGAGTTGGAACAAACAATCCTAAAATTTTTATGGAACCAGAATACACCCCAAATTGCTTAGAAAATGTTGAAAAAGAAAAAACTGGGAGCATCATGTTGCCTGATTTCAAGCTTTACTACAAAGCTGTGGTCACCAAGACAGCATGGTACTGGCACAAAAACAGACACATAGACCTGTGGAACAGAGTAGAGAGCCCAGATATGGACCCTCAACTCTATGGCCAAATAATCTTTGACAAAGCAGGAAAAAATATGCAGTGAAAAAGACAGTCTCTTCAATAAATGGTGCTGGGAAAATTGGACAGCTACGTGTAGAAGAATGAAACTTGAACATTCTCTTACACCATACACGAAGATAAACTTGAAATGGATAAAAGACCTCAGCATGAGGCAGGAATCTATCAAAATTCTAGAGGAGAATATAGGCAAAAACCTCTTCAACATTGGCCACAGCAACTTCTTTCAAGACATGTCTCCAAAGGCAAAGAAAACAAAAGCAAAAATGAACTTTTGGGATTTCATCAAGATCAAAAGCTTCTGCACAGTAAAGGAAACAGTTAACAAAACAAAGAGGCAACACACAGAGTGGGAGAACATATTCACAAATGACACTATAAACAAAGGGCTGATATCCAAGATCTATAAAGAACTCCTTAAACTCAACACACACAAAACAGATAATAACATCAAAAAATGGGCAGAAGACATGGACATTTCTCCAAAGAGGACATACAAATGGCTAACAGACACATGAAAAAATGTTCATCATCATTAGCCATCAGGGAGATTCATATCAAAACCACATTGAGATACCAACTTACACCAGTTATAATGGCCAAAACTAACAAGACAGTAAGCAACAAGTGTTAGAGAGGATGTGGAGAAAGGGGAACCCTCTTACACAGTTGGTGGGAATGCAGGTTGGTGCAGACACTTTGGAAAACAGTGTGGAGATTCCTTAAGAAATTAAAAATAGGGCTACTCTCTGACCCTGCAATTGCACTACTGGGTATTTACCCCAAAGATACAGATGTAGTGAAAAGAAGGGCCATCTGTACCCCAATGTTCATAGCGGCAATGGCCACAGTCGCCAAACTGTGGAAAGAGCCAAGATGCCCTTCAACAGAAGAATGGATAAAGAAGATAATGTCCATATATACAATGGAGTATTATGCCTCCATCAGAAAGGATGAATACCCAACTTTTGTATCAACATGGACAGGACTGGAGGAGAGTATGCTGAGTGAAATAAATCAAGCAGAGAAAGTCAATTATCATATGGGTTCACTTACTTGTACAGCATAAGGAATAACATGGAAGACATGGGGAGTTGGAGAGAAGTGAGTTTGGGAAAATCAGAGGGGCAGATGAACCATGAGAGACTGTGGACTCTGAGAAACAAACTGAGGGTTTTGGAGGGCAGTAAGGTGGGCAGTTGGGTGAGCTGGTGGTAATTATTAAGGAGGGTACATATTACATGGAGCATTGGGTGTGGTGCATAAACAGTGATTCTTGGGATACTGAAAAAAATAAAATTAATTTTTTTTAAAGATTTTATTTATTTATTTGACAGACAGAGATCACAAGCAGAGAGGCAGGCAGAGGGAGAGGAGGAACCAGGCTCCCCATGGAGCAGAGAGCCCGATGCGGGGCTCAATCCCAGAACCCTGAGATCATGACCTGAGCCGAAGGCAGAGGCTTGAACCCACTGAGCCCCCCATGCGCCCCTAAAATTAAATTTTTAGAAAAGACACGTATTTCTCACAGAGTTGAAGCTCCAAAATAAAAACTTAAACCATAAAATAAATAAATAAAAGAGCAATAAAAGTAGTAAGCCTATAGAAATGCTATCTGAGAAAAATAGAGAAAGACACAAATAATATTAGAAATAAAAGAGGTGCCATCACTACAGATCCCATGGACATTGAAAGGATAACAAAGGGATATTATAAAATTTATGCCCACAAATTTGATAATTTAGATGAAAGGGACCAATTGGATAAAAGACACAATCTTTCCCAATTCAAGCAAGACAAAATAAATCAAATGAACAGGCCTGTATCTATCAATGGAATTAAATCAATAATTAATAAAATCTTCCAGAAGAGAGTACGAGGCCCAAACAGGTTTGCTGAGGAATTCTAAAAAATATTTAAGGAATAATCTATGCTAAATATCTATAATCTCATCCAAAAGAGAGAAGAAATATTTCCTAATTCATTGTTTAAGGCCAATATTACCATGATTCCAAAATCACACAAAGATATTACAGGAGGAAAAACAGATCAATATCCCTTGTAGGGGGGCACCTGGGTGGCTCAGCAGGTTAAAGCCTCTGCCTTCAGCTCAGGTCATGATCCCAGGGTCCTGGGATCGAGCCCCGAGTTGGGCTGTCTGCTCAGCAGGGAGCCTGCTTCCTCCTCTCTCTCTCTCTCTCTCTGCCTGCCTCTCCGCCTACTTGTGATCTCTGTCTGTCAAATAAATAAATAAAATCTTAAAAAAAAATCCCTTATGAACACAGATTAAAAAAATCAAAATATTAACAAATTAAATTTAAAAATGTGTAACAATCATTATGAATTTACAAATTAAAGCAACAATGAAGAGTATGCTACAATGGTCAAAATCCAATGGTCAATACCCAAATGGTCAAAATGGTCAAAATCCAAAACACTGGCAACAAAATCGGGGAGGAAGTAGAACAACAGGAATTCTCATTAATTAGCTGTCAGAATGCAATAGGGTAGAGCTACATTGAAATACAGTTTGACAGTTTATTATAAAACTAAATGTACTCTTAGCATATGACCAATCACATCCCTTGGTATTTACCCAAAGGAACTGGAAACGTGTCAATACAAAAACCTACATATGGGTATTTTCAGCAGCTTTATTCATAATTGCCAAACTTGGGAAAAACAAGGCTGTTTTTTCACAGGTGAATGTATAAATTGATATATCCCATCAATGGATTATTAGTGCTAAAAGCAAATAATCTATCAAACCATGCAAAAACATGGAGAAATCTTAAATAGAAATTCTATTACTAAGTGAAAAAAGCCAGTCTAAAAATGCTACCTACTATGTAATTCCAAATATACATTCTGGAAAAGGTAAAACTATGGAGACAGTAAAAAAGATCAGTTGGTTGCCAGGGGGAAGGTGGATGGAGGCATAAGTAGTCAGAGAACAGAGGACACCTATTCTATATTATACTTTAATGTGGTTGATACATATCATACTTTTTTAAAACCCATTGATTGTGCAACATCAAGAGTGAACCCTAATGTAAACTATGGACTTTGGGTGATAATAATGTGAGTGCAGTTTTATCAATTGTCACAAATGTACAACTGTTGCAGGATGTTGATAGTGGGAGAGGTTGTATGGTACCCAGGAAAGTGGTATGGGATGCAGGTGTTATATGGCAACTTCAGGTACTTTTCAATCAATTTTTCTGTGAACCTAAAACTGGTCATAAAAAATAAAGTTTTTTAACTAAAGAAATTGAATTGGAACTTCTATATACAAAAAAAAAAAAAAGAAAGAAAAACAAAAACAGAATTTCCTGCATTATCTAATGTCTTTTTCCATATATGAGAGCCATGAAAACCACGATCCATTCCTTCAAAGAGAATTCACAAGTTACAAACACTGTTGGGGCTAACAAATATTTCTAACAAGGAGAGAATATTTCTCTTGCCAGAATACACATCTCTAATTCTTTCCCTTGGCAGTCCATGAGCAAATGTCTCAGTAGACCTGTAAATAGGAGGACTTGCACAATGCACGTTGGAAGAAATTCCAGCAGTAGCGCTGACATAAACACCTGAACTCACAGCATCTAGCATCTTCTTTATGACTGATGCATAGTTTTCCACTTCCTGAGGAAGCTAGTTAGATCTAAATACATATTTTTGCTCTTAATATAAACTTCCAAGTTAATTTAAAAAAAAAAAGAATTGTAGTTGAAACACAATGTTACATTAGTTTCAAATTTATAACATTGTGATTCAACTATGCTATATCTTATGGTATCCTTACCCAATCCGTCACCATGCAACAATATTACCACATCATTGACTATATTCATTATGCTATAACTTTCATCCTCATGATTTATACATTCCATAACTGTAAGTCTGTACCTCTTGCTACACTTCATCCACTAAACCCTTAAATTTACTTTAAAATTTACAAAGTTAATTCATTTCACAATAAATAGGCTCTAATCCAGTGCTATAACACGTCTGCGAATGAGTTGAGAATCTTGTTAAAATACAAATTCTTAAGTGGAGTCTGAGATTTCTAAATTTCTAATGACCTCCCAGGAGTGGCTAGTACTGCCAATAGGAGGACAATACCTCTATAATGCTTTTGACCAAATTTTTCAAAGTATAGTCTAAGAATAAGCTACACTAGAATTGTCTGTGGTGGTCATGAAAATATAGATTCTAGGGCATAAGACCTACTGAGTTATATCAGAATCTGCCTTTTGGAACACCTGGGTGGCTCAGTCAGTTAAGCGTCTGTCTGCCTTTGACTCATGTCATGATCCCAGGGTCCTGGAATTGAGTCCCACATCAAGCTCCCTGCTCAGTGGGGAGCCAGCTTCTCCCTCTGCCTGCTTCTTCCCCCTGCTTGTTCTCCCTCTCTCTATCAAATAAATAAATAAAGTGTTTAAAAATCTTTAAAAAAAAGAATCTGCCTTTAAATAAGTATCGATGTGATTCTCATGTATAACAATATTTGAGAACTAGCACATGCCTAAATAACTTGGATCTGCACAGATCTATAAAGCATTTTCTCTTTGGATTGAATTTTCTTTATTTTTTAAATAAAAAAATTATTATTTTTTAATTATGTTCAGTTAGCCAGCATATAGTACATCATAAGTTTTTGTTGTAGCATTCAAGAACTCATTAGTTGTGCATAACACCCAGTGCTCATTCCAACATGTGCCCTCCTTAATACACATCACTCCATTACCCCATCCCCCACTCCTATTTTCTTTCAAGTTTTACATGAAAATGCCACTTTGGAATAACTTTATAGAAAATCGGCTGTTATAAAAATCACTTAAATTTTAAAAGACTTAAAAAGTCAGAATGTGAGCTTAAACTATGTTTATATATTATTTGATTTATGGTGCTATTTAATTTCTCTGTCATTTCATGAATTTTAAATGCAAAGTAAAGGAATATCTTTGCTTTTGCTCTAGGCAGTATTTTGATTTTCAAGCCTGATATGTAAACCCCGATGAAAACTGTTGTGTATCTTTATTGTGGCTTGTCTCTTATTCTAGAAAATTATTTAAGGAATAAAAAGCAAACTTTTTCATAATACCTCACTTATTGGGAGCTCTTTTCCCCAGGCAAACTCTGAAGCTTAGAACACAGCCCAAAAGCCAAAATAAACAACAGTGGGATCTCAAAAACAGAACAGCAGTCCTAAGTACCCTCTGCACATGCACACACATACACATACACACCTCTGCATGTTTTACTTTTAAGGCCTAAATCCCTAATTCAATCAAATCCATTTTTCTCTTTCATATCTTCTAGAAATTTTATAAAAGCTTAGGGCAACCAACTATAAAAACTTGGGGTTAGTTATGGGTATGAACAAAAGCAAAATGAAGGAAGTGAAAGTTAACAATTCAAAGTAAAAGGATATAGAAATTTTGAGCTTTCAAGAATTTTCTTAAAATTAATTTTAGTTTTCCATTTTATTAGTGATAGGCATATTTGGATCAATTATTATTAAAATTGTTTTAATAATAATAGATCATAATTATACCTACTGTATCTGAACATTTTATTCTAATATATCTTCATTTGATTCTGGTGACAACAATTATTTGTCTGTATACCATTTAAAAAAAATCCACAGTATCGGCAGTCTTATATGTGCTTACTATTTTCCAAATTCATAAGCATTTTACCAAAAAAAAACAATTCCCAAAATTTGGTCAGAGGTAGTTTCCCATATCCCATTGGCCTTCTTTACTTATGGAGCTAGAGAATGAAGGGGAAGAGAATCTTAATGTTTTCATAATCACAGAAGCTGCATTTTCCTATATAGAGAGGACTGAGTATAACTTGAAACACTCTACATCTAAGGCAGGATTCAGCTAATCAAGAATGACAAGTAGGTAAAGCAAAGGAAAAAAAAATCAACAGAGTAAGACAGTCCATTCAAAATGGTAATAAACTCGATTGTCATCTTATTTCACTCTTGACATTCCCTGGCATTTGCTCATGTCAATCATTTGGTATAGTTTGTCAACTGAATATCAAAACAATCACAGCAAGCAAATAAATATAAAAGTCTGAGAAAATATACTCAGACAGGAGTCATAGCTATGTATGAATGGCAGGCACCCAGTGATACTGATGATTGAATTTTATTTTGTGACTAGAAGCCTAAGAATCCTTCCTCTCAATTCTCTGTAGTTGGACATACTGTGATTTTTCTCATGTTAAACATACACACACAGCATCTAAGCAGTTTGGAAATATTTCATTCTATAGTGGTTAACTCATCAAATTAACTTTCTAAGCCAATTATGTGGACAAACATGCCTGGTTTAAGTTCAGAATGAATTAATCAGGATCTAAAACATCAACCATTATGACACCTCAATGGGCAGGAACCACCTCATCAGGAATCTTCATTGTTCATTTTTTGCTTAAATAAATTTCATCATCATTGAGGAAAAGGTAATTCCTTTCTTTAAAAGGGAAACTTTACTCAGAAAATCCAGCGAACTGATTTGTTCATATTCTATCAATTGAAACCATTTCAAAGATCAATAAAGCCATGAGAATAGATATTTTGAACAAATAATTCATAGCATTATTTTAGGGGAAATTTTTTCATCCATTCAAACAGATTATACTTAGGTTTGCAGCATATAAGAATTCAGTTGTCTTTTAAGGCTCTCAATAATAAAAGTATCACCTAATTTACAAAAGTAAGTGCCTGGCAAGTTGATGTCCCCATGAATTTAGTGCCTGCCTTCTGCAAAATGCATAAATTAATGTATCTCTTTCCCTATTGGTCAATTACAGAAAACACTCTATTGTTAGGTAGAAAAAAATTTTCCCCAGTGCTGAGGAACTGAATTTGCGATTCCAAGTGTGTCCTGTTGGATCATTCCTTCTGTGCTTTATCTGAACTCCACAGGATTTTGTTTGGAGCCACAGAGAATCAAATCGTCCTACTTGGTTTTCATTGATTCTCAACTCAGTAAGGTTATGCCCAAATTAATGAGAATATCACTCAAAAGATCACACAGAAATCAAAGAGAATTGATTTCTAAGAGCCCTAAATTATCTCAGAAATTCAGAGAAGCAAACTGTAGCAGCTACACACAGAGAAGTTCTGCATGCTACTAACCACCACAAAGAAACGCTAAAATCAGGCTTATACTGCTATATAGTACTTCCTAACTTTTTCTCAAATAGTAAACAGAAGTAACACATTTTTTTCCCTGTGAATAAATATGAAAAATATTTTTCTGGAATTAATATAAACTTTAAATCCAACCAAAGTGTCAAGTGACTAGACATACTTAATGTATAAAGAGTATATTCCCCATTAAAATGCAACTTAATTCAATTTTTCAATATTTTTTAAAGATTTTATTTATTTATTTGACAGAGATCACAAGTAGGCAGACAGGCAGGCAGAGAGAGAGAGAGAGAGAGAGAGAGAGGAGGAAGCAGGCTCTCCACTGAGCAGAGAGCCCGATGTGGGGATCGATTCCAGGACCCCGGGATCATGACCTGAGCCGAAGGCAGAGGCTTTAACCCACTGAGCCACCCAGGCACCCCAATTTTTCAATATTTTTAAGGACAGCATTCCTTATAACACCCCTGAAAATAAATCACTGAGTAGTTAGTATTTGTTTTTCTTTGCAGTTCATTTGCATTCTCCTTAGCTAATAGTATTTGAAGAAATAACTGTCATAACTGATAAAGGACTTCTATCCCAAATATACAAAGAACTCTTAAAACTCAACAATAACAAATAGTCTGATTTAAAAATGGCTCAAAGACTTTAACATATACCTTACCAAAGGAAATATTAAAATGGCAAATAAGTATATGAAAAGATGCTCTATATCATATATCAATAGGAAAGTGCAAAGAAAACAACAATGAAATACCACTAGACACCTATTAGAATGGACAAAATCTGGAACGCTGACAAAGGCAATTGCTGGTGAGGATGTGGAACAACAGGAATTTTCATTCCTTGGTCATAGGAATGCAAAATGATACAATAAGTTTGGAAGATAGTTCAGTGGTTTCTTAAAAAAACTAAACTTACTCTTACCTTAAAACCCAGCAACCATTCTTCTTGGTATTTACCCAAAGGAGTTGAAAAGTGTCCTCACAAAAATCTATACATGGATGTTTATAGAAATTTGATTTTTTTATTTGTTTGTTATTTTTTAAATAATTGCTAAAACTTGGAAGCAACCGAGATGCCCTTCAGTAGGTGAATGGATAAATAAACTATGGTACATCCAGACAATGGAATATTATTTGGCACTAAAATAAAATGACCAACCAAGTCATGAAAAGACATGAAGGAAACTTAAATACATATTACCAAGTAGAAGAAGCCAGTCTGGAAAAGCTACATACTGTATGATGGCAAATATATGACTTTCTGGAGAAGGTAAAACTATAAATACAATAAAAAGATCAGTGGCTTCCAGGAGTTAAAGGGGAGAGAGGAATGAATAGGCAAAGTGTGCATGATATACATTCAAAGTGTGAAGGATACACGTTGTGCATGATACAACAACGATGGCTATATGTCCTTATTCATTTGTTCAAATGAAAGAATATATTATACCATATTATACCAAGAGTGAATTCTAATGTAAAATATGGAATTTGGGTGATAATAGTCAGTGTAAGCTCATCAATTGTAACAAATTTATAATTTTGATAGAGGATGTTTATAATGAAAAATTTATGCAGAGTGGACACTGCATAATTCAAGAAATCTCTGTAGTTTCCACCACATTCTACTGGAATCCAAATACTGTGCATAAATAAATAAATAAATAAATATTTAAAAAAATACACTCCAGGTCAGAAAGGACTGGCATGATATATTCAGCATGCTAAATAGGAAAAATATGCAGTGAAGAATACTTTATTTAACAAAGTTATCATTAAGAATAGGAGAGATAAAGAGCTTCCAGGACAAACAAAAACTAAGAGAATTTGAGATCACTAAATCAGCTCTGTAAGAAACATTAAAAGGAAGTCTTTGAGAGGAGAGAGAGCCCAAAAGTAACAAAGACCAGAAAGGAAAAGAGACATCTACAGGAACAGTACAGGTAATACAATGATACTAAATTCATATCTTTCACTAATTACTCTGAATGTAAATGGACTAAATGCTCCAAACAAAACACAAGGGTATCAGAATGTATAAAAAAATGAGACCCATTGATAAACAGCTTACAAGAGCCTCATTTTAGACCCAAACTCACCTCTAGATTGAAACTGAGGATAAAATAGAGATCCATTTATCATGCTAAAGGATATCAAAAGAAAGCTGGATTAGCCATCCTTATATCAGACAAAGTACATTTTTAAACTAAAGACTGTAATAAGAGATGAAGAACACTACATCATATTAAAAGGGTTTCTCCAATAAGAAGATCTAACATTTGTAAATATACCCCTAATTTGGGTGTGGCCAAATATATAAAACAATTAAAAACAAAATTAAAGAAAATCATGAATAATAATAATGGAAGGGGATTCTAACACCCCACTCATAGCAACAGACAAATAATCTAAGCAGAAGATCAACAAAGATCTTCCTCAAAAACAAGGGTTTTTAATGGCACACTGGACCAGATGGACTTAACAGGTATATTCAGAGCATTTTATCCTAGAGAAACAGAATACAAATTCTTCTCAAGCATACATGGAACATTCTCCAGGACTGATCACATACTGGGTCACAAATCAGGTCTCAACCAGGTAAAAAATACTGATATTTTACCATCCATATTTTCAGACCACAATGCTTAAAACTCAAAGTCAACCACAAGAAAAAATTTGGAAGGACCACAAATACATGGTGGTTAAAGTGCAACCAACTAAAGAATTAATGGGCCACCATGAAATTAAAGAATTAAAGAAAAAATGAATGGAAGCAAATAAAGATACAACAGTTCAGAATCTTTGGAATGTAGCAAAGACAGTCCAAAGAGGGAAGTATATACAAATACAGGATTTCCTCAAGAAACAATCTCAAATAGACAACCTAACTTTGCACCTAAAGGAGCTGGAAAAAGAACAGCAAATAAATCCTAAATCTGCAGGAGAAAAGAAATAATAAAGATGAGAACAGAAATCAATGATATACAAAAAAACAAAACAAAACAAATCAAAACAAAAAAAATGAGTAGAATGGATCAACAAAACTAGGAGCTCCTTCTTTAAAAGAACTAATAAGATTGATACACCCCTAGCTTATCAAAAGGAGAAAAGAAAGGAGTCAAATAATAAAATTATGAATGAATTATGAGCAATTTTATGTCAACAAATTGGAAAAAATGGATGCATTCCTAGAAACATATAAACTACCAAATCTGAAACAGCAAAAAACAGAAAAATTTGCACAGATCCATAACCACCAAGCAAATTGAAGCAGTAATCAAAAATCTCCCAACAAACAAGAGTCTGGGGCTAGATGTCTTCCCAGGGGAATCCTATCAAAGATTTAAAGAAGAATTAATGCCAATTCTTCTGAAATCATTTCAAAAAAGAAGATTTGGAAGGAAAACTTCTAAACTCATTCTATGAGATCAGCATTGATCTCATTGATCATAAAACCAGACAATGACCCCACTAAAAGGAGAATTACAGACCAACATCCCTGATGAACATGATGTAAAAGTGCTCAACAAGATACTAGCTAATAGGATCCAAAAGTGCATTAAAAGGATTATTCAGGATGAGCAAGTGGGATTTATTTCTGGGGTGCAAGCATAGTTCAACATCCATAAATCAATCCAGTGATACACCACATTAATAAAAGAAAGGACAAGAACCGTATGATCCTCTGCATAGATGCAGAAAAAGCATTTGACAAAATACAACTTCCTTTCTTGATTAAAAAAAATATCTCTGCTGTTTAGGGATTGAGGGAACATACCTCAATACCATAAAAGCCATTTATGAAAACCAGTGAATATCATCCTCAATGGGGAAAAACTGAGAACTTTTCCCTTAAGGTCAGGAATATGACAGGTATGTCCACTGCTATCACTATTATTCAACACAGTATTGGAAGTTCTAGCCTCAGCAGACAACACAAAGAAATAAAAGGCATCTAAATCAGCAAAGAAGGAGTCAAACTTTCACTCTCTGCAGATAGCATGAAGCATTATGTAAAAAACTCCAAAGACCTCATTCCAAAATTGCTAGAACTGATACAGGACTTCAGCAGTCTCAGGATATAAAATCAATGCACAGAAGTCAGTTGCATTTCTATACATTAACAATGAAGCAGAAGAAAGAGAAGTTAAGAAATTGATCTCATTTGCAGTCACTCCAAACCCATGAAATACCTAGGCATAAAGACAACCAAAGAGGTAAAGAATCTATACTCTGAAAACTTTGTGAAAGAAATTGAAAAAAAAAAACAAAAAACACAAAGAAATGGGAAAACATGGATTGGAAGAAAAAATATTATTAATATGTGTATGCTTACCCAAAGCAATTTCACACATTTAATTCAATCTCTATCAAAATACCATCAACACTTTCACATAACTGGAACAATCCTAAAATTTGTATGGAACAAGAAAAGACCCCAAATAGTCAAAGGACTTTTGGAAAAGAAAACCAAAGCTGGTGACATCACAATTCCAGACTTCAAGCTGTATTTCAAAGCTGTGATCATCAAGACAGTATGGTACTGGCACAATGACAGATGCATAGATCAATGGAACAGAATAGAGAACCAGAAATGGACCCTCAACTAATCTTTGACAAAGCAGGAAAGAATATCCAATGGATAAAAGCTTCTTCAACAAATGGCTTTGGGAAAATTGGACAGCTACATGTGGAAGAATGAAACTGGAACAGTTCCTTACACCATACACAAAGATAAATTCAAAATGAATGGAAGACCTCAGTGTGAGACAGGAAACCATCAAAGTCCTAAAGAACACAGGCAGCAACCTGTCTGACTTCAATCACAGCAACTTCTTACTAGATATGTCTCCAAAAGCAAGAGAAACAAAAGTTTAAAATGAACTAATGGGACTTCATCAAGATAAAAAACTTTTGCACAGTAAAGGAAGCAGTCAACAAAACTAAAGGTGACTTACGGAATGGAAGAAGATATCTGGCAAATGTCTTAATAGATAAAGGGCGAGCATCTAAAATCTATAAACAACTTATCAAACTCAACATCCAAACAAACAAACAAACAACCAAACAAACAACACAGTGAAGAAATGGGCAGAAGACATGAACGTACATTTATCCAAAGAAGACATACAAATGGCTAACGGAAAAAAATGCTCAATATTACTCAGCATCAGGGAAATACAAATCAAAATGCCAGTAGAATGGCTGAAATTAACAACTCAGGAAACAAAAGATATTGAAGAGGATGCGGAGAAAGGGGAACACTTCTACACTGTGAGAGTGCAAACTGGTGCAGCCATTCTGGAAAACAATAAAACAATATTGAGTTTCCGCAAAAAGTTAAAAATAGAGCTACACTAGGACCCAGCAACTGCAGTACTAGGTATTTATCTAAAGGATACAAAAAGTGATTCAAAGGCACACATGTACCCTAATGTTTGGCAGCAGTGTCCACAATGGCCAAACTATCAAAGAAGCCCAGATGTTCATTAACAGATGAATAGATAAAGAAGAGGTCATATATATCCCATATATAATGGAATATTGCTCAGTCATCAGAAAGAATAAAGTCTTGCCATTTGCAATGACATGGTTAGAACTAGAAGGTGTTATCCTAAGAGAAATAAGAAAGACAAATCCCATATGATTTCACTCATATGTAGAATTTGAGAAACAAAAGAGATGAATATAGAGGAATGGAAGGAAAAAAATAAAGTAAGATGAAAATTGGGAGGCAAACCATAAAAGAGTCTTAACTACAGGAAACAAATTGAGGGTTGCTGGAGGGGGTGTGGGTTGGTGGAAAGGATAATTAGGTGAAGGGCATTAAGGAGGGTACTTATATGCAATTGATGAATCAATAAATTCTATCCCTGACATAAAAAATACAGTGTATGTTAACTAAATTGAACTTACATAAAGAATAAAAAAGAGAAACAAAAACAAATACACTCAAAATGTGTAAAATTTATGTTAATTTTCCAAATTAGGTAAAATTTAAAGTCCTTACTATCTCTAAAAACCATTTCCCAGATTGCAGTTATATTTTCAATGATACTTATGTGTGGCTTTAAATTTTAATATATTTTCTTCCATCTTCCACTTATTTTATACCTAAATTGGTCTATAATTGTTAAAATATATTACTTCTTAATATTGTCTTTTTATTGCATTAAAAGCAAACTTTAAGAGCAGAAACCATTTTGGGTAGGTCTTTAGATTTTGTGTTTGGGCATTAAGGGCTGAAAAATAGCTAATAAAATGTTTTCTGTATCCCTAAAGGAAAAAAAAATTCCACTAAGTTAAATTATATGTTTTATAACTTTTGTGACAGAACATTAAGAGGAAATGAATACCTAGCAAGTAAAACTCATAAAAATAAAAAAGATCTTGCTTATTTAAACAATCCTAAACAAAAATTTGCTTTTTGGAAGAAATGTATAACTTTGTGGCAGAGAAGCCTGTTGCAGCAGTGATATATGAAGATAAATCTCAAAGGCATGGTAAGTTTTTTTAATCTGATAATAAAAAGATGGTGTAATAAATCCTCATTATTTAATACACTAGTTTTCTATTGAGACCACTTTTAGAATAAAAGATTTTTATTGTTCAATAGATTGTATTTCAGTTAAAGAATGACAAATTAAATATGACTATATAAATATTTTAGATATTTTTATAAGTTGTATTTAAAATAAAAATAAAAGATAAAAATCTGGTATATTTAAAAGGAAATTTTAAAAAGAGGTTCTTCTATGGGATAGGAGAGAAATATATTTTGAATAGAAACTGTTGCTGCTAACACCTCAGGAATGAACCTAGTTTGGTATATTCAGGATCCAGTAAATGGGCCAATGTGAACAGAACAAAAGCATTACACAATGTTTCTTCTTTCTGCAGAAGATGAACAGATAGGAGAATTACCTAAAATTAGCAGAAACTGATGACTGATTAAAATTAGGTGTTGAGAAAAAATAGGATTGAGTTCAAGCTTGAGCAACTGTGTAGGTAATTTTAACACATTAATTAGATAGGAAACAGAGAGGAGATTAATGATTTTTGGAGAAAATATTATAAATATTAAGGACAAGCAAAAGGAAGAGCAGTAAGATATGGGACCTGAGGTTCATATGAGTCACAGAGAAACTAGTTATAGGTCTTCAAATTTGGGAATCACCAGCACATATACTATAATTAATGGTATAAGAAGACACAAGACTGACTAGAAAGGGCAAACCCTGAAGAACTTCAGCATTTTCTAAAGGGGGGAAATCAGAGAGGGAGATGAACAATGAGAGACTATGGACAGCAGGAAACAAACTGAAGGTTTTGGCGGGGAGGGAAGTGGGGTTTGTGGTAACAGGGTGATGGGTATTGAGGAAAGCACTTGTAATGAGCACTGGGTGTTATACCAAGTAATGAATCACTGAACACTACATCAAAAATTAACAATGTATTATACAGTGGCTAACTGAACATAATGAAAAAAAGAAAAGAAAAGAAAAGAAAAAAACTACTACATTTAAGGGATAAGGAAAAAAAAAAAGATGAAATGGCGATTGGGAAGTCTGTCAGAGAAGTGGAGGAAACCAAAGGAGCATTCTCATCTGAGCCAAAAAGAATTTCAGGAAGGAGCAGTTAGAGGGTCAGAAGCTGCTAAAAGTTCAAGAAAGATGAAAAATGCCCACTATATTGAGCAAAGAGATTTCACTGAAATCAGAGTCAGAGGACTAGTATATGTAGATACCAGAATGCAGTGAGTTGATGGGAAATCCGGAGGCAAAGAAAATAACAGTAATCAAAGGAATTTGATTATGAAGAGAAACTTGAATGGGTTGCACTTAAATACAGGGTCAGAGAGGCTTTTTAGTTTTGATAAGATGAAGTGAGGTAAGGTGAGCTAAGTTAACATAAGGTAAAATGAGATAAAATTGCCTCTACTTAAATGTACCAGTAGTAGGTGATATAAGTACCAATAAAATATTAAATAAAAAGAGAAAAGAAATAATTTATGAATTAATAGCCTACATATGTGTGAAAAGATGGGATTCTAAACTCACGTAAAGGAATTAACTAAAGCCAATGGGAGGGACACCTCAATGGCTTAGAATCTGGAATCCAGATTTACAAGATTTATGAGCTGTGTGACCTGGTTTAAATAATTTAATCTGTCTGTGTTCCAGTTTCTTCATTTGAAAAATGAGGAAAATGTTATTTACTTCAAAGGGTTTTGGGAAAGATCAAGTGGGCCAATACTTGTAATGCACTCAAACCATGTCTATTACATAGTAAACTTCCAAAATATTTTTATTGTTATTGTTATTACAATATTAACAACTGAAATAAAACAACAATATCAACAAGTGAATGGATAGTTGGATATATTTTTAGGATTGTAAAGGTATACAAACCAATAAGTATTTGAAATAAGATGTTCAACATCATTAGGGATGTTGTCCCTAATGTCAAAGGTCAAAACCACAATGAGATACCACCTCACACCTATTATAATGGTTATTAGTAAATGGAAAATCAAAAGGGTACGGAAGGATGTATAGAAATTGGAATCCTTATACACTGTTGGTGGGTATATAAAATTATGTGGCTGCAATGGAAAATAGTATGGCAGTTCTCTCAAAAATATTAAAAATAGAATTACCTTATGACCTTGCAATTTCACTTCTAGGCATATACTCCAAAGAATTGAAAACAGAGTTTTGAACTGATATTTTGTACACCCATGTTTATAGAAACATTGATCACAAAAGTCAAAAAGGTGGAAGCAACCTAAGTTCTACAGTGGATGATGGATTTAAAAAAGGGGGTATATACATACAATTCAGCCTTAGAAAGGAAGAAAAATCTGACACATGCTACATACACCCTGGATTAACCTTGACGATCTTGTGCTAAATGAAATAAGTCAGTATTCTATGATTCCACTTATGTAAGATGCCTGTAGTAGAAAAATTCAGAGTCAGAAAATAGAATTGCAGTTGCTAGAGACTGGAGAAGGTGGTAGTGGGGCATTACTGTTTAAAGGGTAGAGTTTTAGTTTTTTAAGATGAGAAGAAATTTGGAGATGGATGGTGGTGATAATTGCACAATAATGCAAATGTACCAATATTACTGAACTACACACTTTAAAATGGCTAAGATGATAAATTTTATGTTGCATATATTTTGCCACAATTTGGAAAGTTTTTAAAAAGATTATAGGGTCTGTGGGCAGCAGCAAGTTGTTAAAGTTCTAGTGCTGTGGATTCTATCACCTCTGAGAATTAAAAAATAATCATCTCTTATGACTGAAGACAGTAAGTATTAGGATCTGAGGTTTGAGAAAGAGAGGTAAGGATTCTTCCATTAATTTTCTCATATGTGTATTCTTACTAAAATAAAACTGACAATAGATTATTCTTTTGCATTAATACATATTTTAGCTATAATATTTCATTTATAGGTGAGAAATAAATTAGGGGGAAAACAACATTACAATAGCTATTTCTTATTCTATAATTTAACCTATTGAGAACATTTGCTGATATGCAAATAATGCTGATTCACCAACTTCAAATCAAATTAACCAAATGTCAACAAAGTTTACACTGTTTCCTCATGACCATCAATCTTAGACTTTCACAGTTAACCAGAGCTACAATTCTTTATTAGGAAACCTCTCCCGTTAAATCCAAAAATCAAAAGCCTGAAACTTTTATCAGGTCTTAGCTACAGGAAGATCTAGTTTCATCAATTTATACCCTGGTTGCCAATCTCCACACCACAGAGAATTATAGTTAGCAAAAGACATGGTCCATGCACTCAAAGCTGCTAAAATCGAAAATGAGGATTTTTGTCCTAAACCATTTAGGACTTAAACTTCTTAAATTGTATATCAATAACTTGAAATGAGATTGTTTTGCATTTATGTGAATCAATTCTACTTAAAATGTAGGCAGTAGCTTTCTCAACAGCATTTACTAGGTAATTTTTGCTTTCAGGACTCAGGTGTCTAAATGCCTACTGGTCCAAATGTGTTTTCCAGGCATTGTCTGCCAATGTGCAATTTGCACCCTCATAAATGTGTACACCAGTAGGGCTCAGGGGTGAATAACTGGATGGAGTATCACACTATTTCTTTGGGTCATAAAGTACATTGGGGATCCTATGATAAAAACCATAGGTATAAAAGTACTTTGTGTTACTGGCAGATATCCAAGTTCTGTAGTGGTTGGACAAACTATAATCAGTCCCTAATGCTATTCATAATTGTTCTTTTTTTCTTTGGCATGAATGACAAAGAATACACCATGAAAAATACTGTGTGTTTTTAAAAGAAAATTAGGTAAAATTCTATGATTAACAGCTAATCATAGGAATTTCTGACAAAACCTAAATAACAGTTAAACCAAGCCAGATTTTTCATTAACATTTATGTGTGTATCATGGAAATGGTTTTTTAATTACATTTTTACATAAACTTTGTATTTCAGTTAGCATTCAGTTATTTCTAAACAAATTATCTACTGTTTCCTAAGTCTAAAAGTTTAGGTAAGAATACAAAATTTTATTGGTAGTAATTGCTAAAAGGTACACTCAGATGGAATTTATTTTTCTCCTAATTTCAAAATAAAGATTTCAAATATTTCAAAAAAATCAAAAATTTCAAAAAATTCAAATAAAGATTTCAAATACTACATGTCTGTGCTATATGAGTAAAAGTGTTTTCATTACCTTCACTGATGCTAGATATTTGTTGAAATTGCTTGGAATTTGAGCTGATGACTGGTGACGACTTTTATTTACATGTTCTGTTTCAGCTGAAGTAAATTTTCACTTGAACTCTGTTTGTTACCTTTCATGTTTTGTTAGTAGGATTGTTTTTGACCCCTCTGCAACTCCCAGTGATGTGATGTGAGACATTCTTTGTCATCACTGTTGGGGTCATAAAGCAAACTTTTATCATATGTCTACTCCCTTGCAAATGTCACTTCCATCTAAACAAGCTCATTGTCCTTTCCAATCCCTTCCCACTTATGAATAAATAAGGGGATCAGAGGATCCTGAACACCAGCTAATGAGCATTCAGATTTTACATTCTACTTCCAGCACCTCTCTAGGCTTGCTTCCCAGAGTCTTTGCTTTACTAGATAGATAGGCCAGGTTCACTATGGTAACAGGAAAAACTCCTGTATTTTCTCTTATGCCTACTGAAGTGATGGTAATTTACATTTTATTTGCTTCTGAAATTTATCTTTGTTTCCTGAAAACCCCTTTCCTTAGCTCCGTGTCTACCCCCAAGAGGGTGGCTTGGAATTGTTCCCTGTCCAGAACCTCTCAGTGGCCTCTTCCAGATCAGGACCTTTGATTCCTTGTTTGTTCCTAGGGATGAAATTAAGGCAATTTTCTCCCTATATAACCATCCTTGATGAAATTCCTCAGGCAAACTCAGGTTCAACAAACGTAAAACATAATTCTTCATGGAAAAAAAAGGGCACAACACATCAGAATGGGTTATGAAGACAGGTATAGCACACTCAGACAAAAGAAAAATCACATAATTGTTTCATATAAGCACATGAGTGGATTGTGGGAATGGAAATAGAATGAGACTTTACATTCTAGGAATGACAAGGTGACTACTTCAGATATGTAGATCACTTTCCCATTATTATACATTAGCGAGTGGTACTGTAAAAACCACTGTGAAAAATAAACATTCACACAAAAGTTAGTATCAAGCAGAACATCTATGGCTAAGTAAGTGTATACATGCACATTTTCTGTTTGTACATTTGCACGTATAAACATTAGGAACTATATACATTGGGTTATTTAGTTATTGCACGATGATTGAGCCAGATGTCATTTCTTTATTAATAACGCTAAGGACATTTATATACACACATACATGGATGACATAGACAGAGGTATATGAGAGATGGAAGTTGGGAGGAAGCAGGATGGGGAGTGAAGAAATAAATGAGGATAGGATGACCAAAATAATGAAGTTAATGATGTTAAGGAATACAGAGAAGAGGTGATAAAGAAGAGAAAGATAAAAATGGAGAGAGGAGATATAAAGGGAGAGATATACATATACTCATACACACACAAAGAGGAAGAAAACATATATTGAGGAAGAGTGAAAGAGACAGGAAGGAAGCAGAGGTAGATATTACAGTGAAAAAGAGAAAGAGAAAAGTTAAGTTGCTACACTGACCACTGTTTAGGTGATCATAAGTCCTCTTAGTTGGTTTTTCAAAATTAAACTATTCCTGCATGGCTGGGATATCAGCAAATAATTAATGATATTGCTAATTTCCTGAATTTAAATTAATCATGAAGTGACTCTTAAGCATTCTCTATCTCGTATTTTCCTTTTTACTTCATGTACTAAAGAGAATTCTCCACCCTTTTTTATCATGATCACAAAGAATATGCTTTTCTATTGGAATAAGGAAAAAAATTGCTTGGACAATGAGGTATGGCAGCATCTAAATCCTTAGGCACATGCAAAGAACCACTCCACAAGCTGTATCACATGTTTTCTCTGTCTATAATGCTTGGAGGAGGATATAAATAGCAATTTAAGCAATCAATTATGTCTCTTTACTTATGTCTATAAAATACACATAAACATACCACATTCTGTGACCCTATTTATTTGAATTTGTATATATCTATGTACAAAATCCTATCACTTTTATTTCAGAAGTATTTCTGATATCTAGTCCAGTATCTATATTACATTGCTCATCTACTGGATTAGTAAAACACTTCTCTGTCCTGATTATATGGTATTTTCTTGTTTGCCTGCTTATTATCTGTCATCCCTTCTTAAGAATATGAAATTCAAGAAAGCAGGGATCTATCTGTATTGTTCACAGTTTCCCTATCACCCAGAACTGTTTCTCGTACAGAGTATTTGTTTAACGCTAGACACAAAACATCGTTCACTAGCTGACAATTTCTGAAGTGATCCTCTTCAGTTCTTTGTTACTGCAAATCTATCTCTAGTTACTTCATTCCCGTTTTATATTCTAATAAATTAAACATGACTTTGCCACTTTTATGAAAATTATATATTTCTTTTTGTTCCCTGTACTACCATGTTTTTACACATATACTAGTCAATAAAAATGGATATATGTACTATTATCAGATATTGTCCTGATCAGAAATCATTAAGCAATAATTTAAAATATTTCCTATTTAATAATAATTGATGTTGCAAACACAGACCTTGAATGCCATTTACTACCTAAAGGTAAATTGTCTACTGTATTATTTTTCTGTTTTGTTGATTTCTTATTTATTTATTTGTTTGTTTGTTTATTTCTATTATTCTAGAGCCAGTACTTTATTTGCAAAGTCCACACATCAAAATACAACAAATAGGGGATTAGAAAGATTGCAGAGAAATAGGAGGCATAAATATCATAGGGTACCTGGAGTTCAGATAAATAGTTATCAAAGGATTTTGAACACCTACAAACTCAACAGGAGATTGAGGAGAATAAGAGGAGCAATTCTAGGAACAGGAAACTGACCACTTTTTGGAAAGTAGGAAGTGCAGAGAAGAGAATCCAAGGCGATACAGAGGAGGATAGAACAATGGGGGCAGGGGCCAACTCCTGGCAAGAGGTAGAGCAGCAGAACTTTTAGAAGTCTGATCCACTGGGGGATGTCACTCTAGAGGCTAAGCAGGGGATGGAACACTTGCTGGGACAGTGTGGTCACAGGACCCATGGGGTCATGAAAAGACCAGAGGTATCTGAGTGTGGCAGAGCTGCCAGGTATCAGAGTGGGGAAGCCAGCTGAAGAGATAGGCTCTCAGCTCATAGTTACCTTAAGCCATGACCCAAGGCACAGTCAGGCCACTCTTTTTCCAGCAGGGAACCCACAAGTGGCAGATCTAGGGAGACTCACCTTCCTCCTCTGGGAGGAGTGGCTGGGGAGCATGTTACAGGAATTGGCTGGGTTTGGAGACTCCAAACAAGGCCATGCATCAGAGATAGAAATGCTGGTAACAGGCTGGGTGAGCATGGAGAACAGCCAGAGACCAGGGAGCCTGGAGGGATTGACTGCATTTCTCTGAGGATGCACTGAGGAGTGCAGCCCTGAGCCCTCAGCTTCTACACAGCAGCTGGATATTGGGAAGCCACCATCTTTATTCTCTGCCTCCAAAGCTGTATGAAAGCATTCATGGAACAAAAGCTCCTAAGAGCAAAACTCAGCAGATTACTTAGCCTGGCCCCTAGCAAGGGTGGTGCAATTTCCCCTCGGGCAAAGACATTTGAAATTCACTGCAACAGGCCCTTCCCCTAGAAGATCAACAAGAACATTCTGCCAAGACCAAGTTCACCAATCAATGAGAACTGCAAAACTTCAGAGCTACGGGAATATCACATATAGAATTCATGATTTTTCCCCATGATTCTTCAGTCTTTCAAAGTTAAATCTTTTTAAATCTTTTTTTAATTCTATTTTCTAAAAATTTCCTCTTTCCTATTTTAATGTTTTATAACTGTTTTATCTTATCAATACCTTTTTTAAAAAATCTTTTAAAATTTTCATTGTTATAGTGATATTCTATCTCTTCATTGTATTTAACCTTATTTTTGTATACATATAGGTTTTTCTTTCTTTAAAGATTTGGGATACAGTTTCTTCTAACAGATCAAAATATACCCTAAATCTAGCACATGGCTTTGTTCTAGCCTCCAGCCTGATCACATTATTTCTTTTTTCCCTTTTTTTCAACAACTTTTATAAATTTTTTAGAACCTTTTTAAAATTTCATCTTTACAGTCATATTCCATCCCTTCACTGTGTTTATCCTTATTTTTGTATATATGTATGTTTTTCTTTCTTTAAAATTTTTGAAGACAGTTTCTTCTGACAGAACAAAATATACCCCAAATCAAGTGTGTGGCTCTCTTTTATTATACATATATGTTTTTCTTTTTTTCCCCCCCTCTTTTCTTCTCCCCCTGGTTTTGGGTCTCTTTGATTTGGTTAGTGTGTATTTTTATGGGGTCATTGCTACCTTTTTAGTTATTTTGTTCTCTCATTCATCTATTCATATCTGGATAAAATGACAAGGCAGAAAAACTCACCTCAAAAAAAGAACAAGTGGCAGTACCATCGGTTAGGGACCTAATCAATATGGACATTAGTTACATGTCAGAACTAGAGTTCAGAATGATGATTATCAAGGTGCTAGTGGGGATCAAAAAAGGCATGGAAGATACTAGAGAATCTCTTTCTGGAGAAATATAGTCCCTTTCTGGAGAAATAAAAGAACTAATATCTAACCAAGTTAAAATACAAAAAAAGCTATTAATGAGGTGCAATAAAAGATAGAGGTGCTTACTGTTAGGATAAATGAAGCATAAGAGAGAATTAGTGATTTAGAAGACCAAAGGCTGGAGATTAAAGAAGCTGAGAAAAAGAGAGATAAGCAACTACTGGGCCATGAAGGGAGAATTTGAGAGACAAGTGATACCATAAGATGAAACAATATTAGAATAATTGGTATCCCAGAAGAAGAAGAAAGGGAGAAAGGGGAAGGAGGTATATTGGAGCAAATAATAGCAGAGAATTCCCCTAATTTGGGGAAGGGAACAATCATCAAAATCCAGGATGCACAGAGAACCCCCTCAAAACTAATAAAAATAGGTCAACTCCCCATCAATAGTAAAACTTACAAGCCTGAGTAATGAAGGAAAAATCCTGAAAGCAGCTTGGGACAAGAGGTCTGTAACATACTATGGTAGAAATATTATTGGCAGCAGACATATCCACAGAGATCTGGCATGCCAGAAAGGACTGTCATGATATGTACAGAGCACTAAACAAGAAAAATATGCATCCAAGAATACTACATTCAGCTAGGCTGTCATTGAAAATAGGGGAGATAAAAAGGCTCCAGGACAAATAAAATCTAAAAGAATTTGCAAACACCAAACCAGCCCTACAGGAAATATTGAAAGGGGTCCTCTAAGTAAAGAGAGAGCCTAAACGTAACAGACCAGAAAGGAACAGAGACAATATACAGTAACAGTCACCTTACAGGCAATACAATGACACTAAATTCATATCTTCCAATAGTTATCCTGAGTGTAAATGGGCTAAATGCCCCAAATGAAAGACACAGGTTTTCAAATGATTAAAAATATAAAAAAAGAGCCTATCAATATGCTATCTGCAAGACATTCATTTTAGAAACAAAGACACCTCCAGATTTAAAGTGAGGGGGTGGAAAACAATTTACCATGCAAATGGACATCAGATGAAACCTGGGGTTGCAATCCTTATATCAGATAAATTAGATTTTTTTAAAAGATTTTATTTATTCATTTGACAGACAGAGATCACAGGTAGGCAGAGAGGCAGGCAGAGAGAGTGGGGGAAGCAAGCTCCCTGCTGAGCAATAAGCCCCATGAGGGGCTCAATCCCAGGACCCTGGGATCATGACCTGAGCCAAAGGCAGAGGCTTTAACCCACTAAGCCACCCAGGAGCCCCCAGATAAATTAGATTTTAAGCCAAAGACTATAACAAGAGATGAGGAAGGACACTATGTCATACTTAAACGGTCTGTCAACAAGAAGATCTAACAATTTTAAATATCTATGCCCCTAACATGGGAGCAACCAATTATATAAACCAATTAATAACAAAATCAAAGAAACATATCAACAATAATAGTAGGGGACTTTAACATCCCACTCACAGCAATGGACAGATCATCTAAGAAGGTCAAGAAGAAAACAAGGGCTTTGAATGACATACTAGACCAGATGAACTTCATAGATATATACAGAGCTTTCCATCCTAAGGCAACAAATACATATTTTTTCTCTAGTGCTTATTTAGCATCTATTGAGAGTATCATATGGTTCTTTCTTTTATTAATGTATTGTATCACATTGCTAGAACTCGTACAGGAATTCAGTAAAGAATTCCAGGAACAGACATTTCTGCTAAGAAGACATCCAGATGGGCAGCAGACACATGAAAAAGTGCTCCACATCACTCGACATCAGGAAAATACCAATCAAAACCCCAGTGGGTTACCATCTCACACCAGTCAGAATGGCTAAAATTAACAAGTCAGGGAACAACAGATGTTGGCGAGGATGCAGAGAAAGGGGAACCCTCCTACACTGTTGGTTGGAATGCAAGCTGGTGCAATCACTCTGGAAAACAGTATGGAGGATCCTCAAAGAGTTGAAAATAGAGTTATCCTATGATCCAGCAATTGCACTATTGGGTATTTATCCTAAAGATACAAATGTAGTGATCCAAAGGAGCATGTGCACCCAAATGTTTATAGCAGCAATGTCCACAATAGTCAAACTATGGAAAGAACCTAAATGTCCATCGTCAGATGAATGGATAAAGAAGATGTGTATATCTACAATGGAATACTATGCAGCCATCAAAAACCCCTGAAATCTTGCCATTTGCAATGATGCAATTGGAAGTAGAGGGTATTATGCTAAGTGAAATGAGTCAATCCAAGAGAGACAATTATCATATGCTCTATCTGATATGAGGAATTTGAGAGGCAGGGTGGGAGCTCATGGTGGGTAGGGAGGGAAAAAAATGAAACATGATGGGACCAGGGAGGGAGACAAACCATTAGAAACTCTTAATCTCAGGAAACAAACAGGGTTGTTGGGGTTTGGGCAATGAGGGATAGGGTGGCTCAATTATGGACATTGAGAAGGGTATGTGCTATGGTGAGTGCTGTGAATTGTATAAGACTGATGATTCACAGACCTGTACCCCTGAAACAAATACTGCATTATATGTTAATAAAAATACAAAAATTTAAAAAAATGTAACAAATAATTATATATCAGGATTGGTAGGAATACCAAGTATTATTTCACAACTGTCACTATGTGTTTCTTCTTCTCTGATACAATTGGCACAGATCCAGGCTTCCTATGTTTGAGACATTTTACCTCCTTCAGTTGGCAAGCTTCTTTCATCACATGCTTTTCCTGGATCTGGCTGTATATGGATTTTGGTAGATACCAGTGATAAGCAATGCATTTTATATGAGGTTAATGTTGAAATTTCTCCCTTCAACTTCTGGTTATAATCTTTAGCTGCTTTTTCTCATGGTATAAGCACACACAATTTTTCAAAAGCATTAGCTTTCAATAGATGAATGTTCATTTCTTCAGATCCACACATAATATATTTGCTGTCAGAAGTCCAATTTATCCAGATACATGTTGCATTCAGTTTGTGTGATAGACTTCCCTACTTCGACTTTTGTCCACAGGAAAGATACAAATGGATTTATCAAAACTAGCAGACACAAACTCTTTCCCAATGGGAGAGTAATCCACATTAAGCACTGCAGATATATGATCATATGTACCATTACAGAGTGTCCAGTGAATGCATATCAGAAGCATACAAGTTGTAATCTTCATTTGCTGCAGTAAAAATGAAAGCTTCAATAGGGTTCCAACAAATTGCATTTGTTCTCATATCTAAGATGACCTTTTTCAGGGGAGTAGCTTGCCTCATATCATATAGTACTATGTTCCTGTTAGAAACACAACTTCCCAAGAGAAATGTCTCAATCAGGTTAAATTTGACACTACTTACATACTGTCGAATATCCAGGTCATTGAACATATAGGACTTGTTCTTTGTTCATCCCAAATGGCTACTTGCTGTCCACATGTGGCAAAAACAGCTTCTTTCCAGTGATGATCAATTCCCATATACACTGTCTTTCTCAATATTGTATGCAATGGCTCCTTCTTTTCTCTGTAGCCTGTCCATCCATTTTCCACTTCTTTACAATTTTATCATCACCAATAGTAAAAAAAGAAGTCCCACAAAAGCAAGTACATATTCCTCGCACAAAACCTCCATGTGCTTGTATTGTACAGACATATTTTCATTTAGTCAAGTTCCAAATTCTAACCTCCCCATCACATGTTCCAGAAAGAACAGTAGCCAGGATCTTTGGATGCTTTGCCAAGCAATTGACCCAATCTTGATGACCATCCAGAGAAGCAAGGAATGATTTTGCAAATATCCATTCCAGTTTGATAGTATTTAAACCTCTTAAGTATTCTTGTGGGACCTCAAAAAGATGTAAGTTAGGATCATAGTTTCCTGGAACTCTTTGTAAGTCCAGCTTGGTTTTGCAGACATAGTTTTCTAGGTTCTGGCTCAGCATCTTCACCTTCATTTTGGCTCCTAATTGTCCCTTACTCCCCAGGCCTTCCCTCTGAGTTTGGGTTACACTTCCTAATTATTTTAAAGCTCATCACTTATCCTAGCTCTCTCAATAGACCACACATTTCTCTATCTGACTTCTAAGTAGATATTTTATTTTTTTAAATTTTAGTTCCTCTTGTAAAATGATAAGATGGAGGGTGAATTTTTTATTACCTGCAGTAGGATGAGAGACTCACATTAGCATATTGGGATGTTATGACAAAATTATATACATAATCTTCTGTATATGTAGATTAATCTTTTACATGGGACATATCACTAATGATTAAGTTTACTTTAGAAAACAATGTTCTTTTCCCTTGTAATGTTAAAACATGAGATGAAGATTGAAAAGAGATATATATTAACATGGATTATTGTTCTTGACTTTTCTATCATACATTTCATCTGGATCCTCACAATGTAACCAATGTTTCATCTATACACTATCTAGTTAATAACAAGCTATGGTTAGTCAGGGGATGGATATGTTTGTGCATGTTATTTCAATCCTAGAAACTAGAGCAAGACCCTAAGACCTCTATTTTTTTCCCTTTCTAAATGTCAAATTCATCAAATATCAGGCATGTTATCATTTGTCTGATGAATCCTTGACATGAAGGACAGCTTGCTATTACTAATATGGAGGAAGAATCCAAGCATACCTTAGCTTGGAGGCTGCTTTCCTTTTGATAGGTTAACTGTTTTTTCTTTTCTCCTACTACATATAATATAGCATGTTTTGTGTATACTTGACCAAATTTTAAACTAAAGAAAAACATTTATTTATGTATTTTTATTTGTCTGGGCTTTAGCATTGGACAGGAAATCAGAAAAAAAAAAGGAAGTCAGAAAAAAGTATTGGATAGGAAATCAAGAAAAAAAATTAGTATTGGATAAGAAATAAGAAAAAAATAAAAAAAGTATTGGATAAGAAATCAGAAAAAATATTTTTATTTCTCTGAACTTTAGTATTGGATAGGAAATCAGGGAAACAAACAAACAAACAAACAAAAACAACCCAGTGATTAAATTCAAATATTGGCATATTATTCTTACACTGATAGGAAGGTAACTGTCACATATAAGCTCAAACCAATAGTTTGGTTACATGACAAATCCATTAAAAAGGGAAAGCTAATCAATTTTTACCTGCTTTCTAAAAAACATATTGGTACCACCTTGACACATTGACTTTAAAAAGACTTTATTTCAGCTATTTTCAGAGCACATCTACATACTCTGAATAATTCCCTCTAAGTAAAAATTCATATCCAATTTGGGAAGTATTACTAGATGACATCAACTGAAACTACATTATAAATATTAATATAATTCCTATATTATATTCATAGAAATGAAGAAATAGTTTAAAATTCAGAACCAGGGGTCTCTAGGTGGCTCAGTCATTAAACATCTGCCTTCAGCTCAGGTCATGATCCCAGGTCCTGGACTGAGCCCTCTATGGGGCTCCCTGCTCAGTGGGAAATTTGCTTCTCCATCTCCCATTCCCCCTGCTGTGTTCCCTCTCTTGCTGTCTCTCTCTGTGTCAAATAAATAAATAAAATCTCTAAAAAAGTAAAATAAAATTCAGAACCAGTCTACGAATTTTATTTCCTATGTTAATTTCTTTTTTTTTTTTACGTGTAATTTCCCCCTTCTTTCTTTACTTTTTTTTTTTAAATTTTATTTTTTATAAACATATATTTTTATCCGTAGGGGTACAGGTCTGTGAATCACCAGGTTTACACACTTCACAACACTCACCATAGCACATACCCTCCCCAATGTCCATAACCCCAACCCCCCTCCCTACCCCCCTCCCCCCAGCAACCCTCAGTTTGTTTTGTGAGATTGAGAGTCACTTATGGTTTGTCTCGCTCCCAATCCCATCTTGCTTCATTTACTCGTCTCCTACCCCCTTAACCCCCCATGTTGCATCTCCTCTCCCTCATATCAGGGAGATCATATGATAGTTGTCTTTCTCCGATTGACTTATTTCGCTAAGCATGATACCGTCTAGTTCCATCCACGTCATTGCAAATGGCAAGATTTCATTTCTTTTGATGGCTGCATAGTATTCCATTGTGTATATATACCACTTCTTCTTTATCCATTCGTCTGTTGATGGACATCTAGGTTCTCTCCATACTTTGGCTATTGTAGACATTGCAGCTATAAACATTCAGGTGCACGTGCCCCTTCGGATCACTACATTTGTATCTTTAGGGTAAATACCCAGCAGTGCAGACCCAGCAGGTCACAGGGTAGTTCTATTTTCAACATTTTGAGGAACCTCCATGCTGTTTTCCAGAGTGGTTGCACCAGCTTGCATTCCCACCAACAGTGTAGGAGGGTTCCCCTTTCTCCGTATCCTCGCCAGCATCTGTCATTTCCTGACTTGTTAATTTTAGCCATTCTGGCTGGTGTGAGGTGATATCTCATTGTGGTTTTGATTTGTATTTCCCTGATGCCGAGTGATATGGAGCCCTTTTTCATGTGTCTGTTGCCCATCTGGATGTCTTCTTTGCAGAAATGTCTGTTCATGTCCTCTGCCCATTTCTTGATTGTATTATTTGTTCTTTGGGTGTTGAGTTTGCTAAGTTCTTTATAGATTTTGGACACTAGCCCTTTATCTGATATGTCATTTGCAAATATCTTCTCCCATTCTGTCAGTTGTCTTTTGGTTTTGTTAACTGTTTCCTTTGCTGTGCAAAAGCTTTTGATCTTGATAAAATCCCAATAGTTCATTTTTGCCCTGGCTTCCCTTGCCTTTGGCGATGTTCCTAGGAAGATGTTGCTGTGGCTAAGGTCAAAGAGGTTGCTGCCTGTGTTCTCTTCAAGGATTTTGATGGATTCCTTTCTCACATTGAGGTCCTTCATCCATTTTGACTCTATTTTCGTGTGTGGTGTAAGGGAATGATCCAATTTCATTTTTCTGCATGTGGCTGTCCAATTTGCCCAACACCATTTATTGAAGAGGCTGTCTTTTTTCCATTGGACATTCTTTCCTGCTTTGTCGAAGATCAGTTGACCATAGAGTGAGGGTCTATTTCTGGGCTCTCTATTCTGTTCCATTGATCTATGTGTCTGTTTTTGTGCCAGTACCATGCTGTCTTGATGATGACAGCTTTGTAATAGAGCTTGAAGTCTGGAATTGTGATGCCAACAACTTTGGCTTTCTTTTTCAATATTCCTTTGGCTATTCGAGGTCTTTTCTGGTTCCATATAAATTTTAGGATTATTTGTTCCATTTCTTTGAAAAAAATGGATGGTACTTTGATAGGAATTGCATTAAATGTGTAGATTGCTTTAGGTAGCATAGACATTTTCACAATATTTATTCTTCCAATCCAGGAGCATGGAACATTTTTCCATTTCTTTGTGTCTTCCTCAATTTCTTTCATGAGTACTTTATAGTTTTCTTTGTATAGATTCTTAGTCTCTTTGGTTAGATTTATTCCTAGGTATCTTATAGTTTTGGGTGCAATTATAAATGGGATTGACTCCTTAGGTTCACTTTCTTCTGTCTTGTTGTTGGTGTAGAGAAATGCAACTGATTTCTATGCATTGATTTTATATCCTGACACTTTACTGAATTCCTGTACAAGTTCTAGCAGTTTTGGAGTGGAGTCTTTTGGGTTTTCCACATATAGTATCATATCATCTGCGAAGAGTGATAGTTTGACTTCTTCTTTGCCAATTTGGATGCCTTTAATTTCCTTTTGTTGTCTGATTGCTGAGGCTAGGACTTCTAGTACTATGTTGAATAGCAGTGGTGATAACGGACATCCCTGCCGTGTTCCTGACCTTAGCGGAAAAGCTTTCAGTTTTTCTCCATTGAGAATGATATTTGCGGTGGGTTTTTCATAGATGGCTTTGATAATATTGAGGTATGTGCCCTCTATCCCTACACTTTGAAGAGTTTTGATCAGGAAGGGATGCTGTACTTTGTCAAATGCTTTTCCAGCATCTATAGAGAGTATCATATGGTTCTTGTTCTTTCTTTTATTAATGTGTTGTATCACATTGATTGATTTGTGGATGTTGAACCAACCTTGCAGCCCTGGAATAAATCCCACTTGGTCATGGTGAATAATCCTTTTAATGTACTGTTGAATCCTATTGGCTAGTATTTTGGTAAGAATTTTTGCATCTGTGTTCATCAAGGATATTGATCTGTAGTTCTCTTTTTGAATGGGATCCTTGTCTGGTTTGGGGATCAAGGTGATGCTGGCCTCATAAAATGAGTTTGGAAGTTTTCCTTCCATTTCTATTTTTTGGAACAGTTTCAGGAGAATAGAAATTAGTTCTTCTTTAAATGTTTGGTAGAATTCCCCCGGGAAGCCATCTGGCCCTGGGCTTTTGTTTGTTTGGAGATTTTTGATGACTGTTTCAATCTCCTTACTGCTTATGGGTCTGTTGAGGCTTTCTATTTCTTCCTGGTTCAGTTGTGGTAGTTTATATGTCTCTAGGAATGCATCCATTTCTTCCAGATTGTCAAATTTGTTGGCATAGAGTTACTCATAGTATGTTCTTATAATTGTCTGTATTTCTTTGGTGTTAGTTGTGATCTCTCCTCTTTCATTCATGATTTTATTTATTTGGGTCCTTTCTCTTTTCTTTTTGATAAGTCTGGCCAGGGGTTTATCGATCTTATTAATTCTTTCAAAGAACCAGCTCCTCGTTTCGTTGATTTGTCCTATTGTTTTTTTGGTTTCTATTTCATTGATTTCTGCTCTGATCTTTATGATTTCTCTTCTCCTGCTGGGTTTAGGTTTCTTTCTTGTTCTTTCTCCAGCTCCTTTAGGTGTAGGGTTAGGTTGTCTACCTGAGACCTTTCTTGTTTCTTGAGAAAGGCTTGTACCGCTATATATTTTCCTCTCAGGACTGCCTTTGTTGTGTCCCACAGATTTTGAACCGTTGTGTTTTCATTATCATTTGTTTCCATGAATTTTTCAATTCTTCTTTAATTTCCTGGTTGACCCATTCATTCTTTAGAAGGATGCTGTTTAGTCTCCATGTATTTGGGTTCTTTCCAAATTTCCTCTTGTGATTGAGTTCTAGCTTCAGAGCATTGTGGTCTGAAAATATGCAGGGAATGATTCCAATCTTTTGATAACGGTTGAGACCTGATTTAGGACAGAGAATATGATCTATTCTGGAGAATGTTCCATGTGCACTAGAGAAGAATGTGTATTCTGTTGCTTTGGGATGAAATGTTCTGAATATATCTGTGATGTCCATCTGGTCCAGTGTGCCATTTAAGGCCTTTATTTCCTTGTTAATCTTTTGCTTGGATGATCTGTCCATTTCAGTGAGGGGAGTGTTAAAGTCCCCTACTATTCTTTTATTATTGTTGATATGTTTCTTTGATTTTGTTATTAATTGGTTTATATAGTTGGCTGCTCCCACGTTAGGGGCATAGATATTTAAAATTGTTAGATCTTCTTGTTGGACAGATCCTTTGAGTATGATATGGTGTCCTTCCTCATCTCTTATTATAATCTTTGGCTTATAATCCAATTGATCTGATATAAGGATTGCCACTCCTGCTTTCTTCTGATGTCCATTAGCATGGTAAATTCTTTTCCACCCTCTCACTTTAAATATGGAAGTGTCTTCGGGTATAAAATGAGTTTCTTGTAGGCAACATATAGACGGGTTTTGTTTTTTTATCCATTCTGTTACCCTGTGTCTTTTGATTGGGGCATTTAGCCCATTTACATTCAGGGTAAGTATTGAGAGATATGAATTTAGTGCCATTGTATTGCCTGTAAGGTGACTGTTATTGTATATTGTCTCTGTTCCTTTCTGATCTACTAGTTTTAGGGTCTCTGTTTGCTTAGAGGACCCCTTTCAATATTTCCTGTAGAGCTGTTTTGGTATTTGCAAATTCTTTCAGTTTTTGTTTGTCCTGGAAGCTTTTAATCTCTCCTTCTATTTTCAATGATAGCCTAGCTGAATATAGTATTCTTGGCTGCATGTTTTTCTCATTTACTGCTCTGAATATATCATGCCAGCTCTTTCTGGCCTGCCAGGTCTCTGTGGATAAGTCTGCTGCCAATCTAAAATTTTAACATTGTATGTTACAGACTTCATTTCCCAGGTTGCTTTCAGGATTTTCTCTTTGTCACTAAGACTTGTAAATTTTACTATTAGGTGACGGGGTGTGGACCTATTCTTGTTGATTTTGAAGGGGGTTCTCTGTGCTTCCTGGATTTTGATGCTTGTTCCCTTTGCCATATTAGGGAAATTCTCTCCAATAATTCTCTCCAATATACCTTCTCCTCCCCTCTCTCTTTCTTCTTCTTCTGGAATCCCAATTATTCTAATGTTGTTTCGTCTTATGGTGTCATTTATCTCTCGAATTCTCCACACGTGGTCCAGTAGCTGTTTGTCCCTCTTTTGCTCAGCTTCTTTATTCTCTGTCATTTGGTCTTCTATATCGATAATTCTTTCTTCTGCCTCATTTATCCTAGCAGTGAGAGCCTCCAGTTTTGATTGCACCTCATTAATAGCTTTTTTGATTTCAACTTGGTTAGATTTTAGTTCTTTTATTTCTCCAGAAAGGGCTTTTATCTCTCCGGAGAGGGTTTCTCTAATATCTTCCATGCCTTTTTCGAGCCCGGCTAGAACCTTGAGAATCGTCATTCTGAACTCTAGATCTGACATATTACCAATGTCTGTATTGATTAGGTCCCTAGCCTTTGGTACTGCCTCTTGTTCTTTTTTTGTGGTGAATTTTTCCACCTTGTCATTTTGTCCAGATAAGAGTATATGAAGGAGCAAGTAAAATACTAAAAGGGTGGCAACAACCCCAGGAAAATATGCTTTAGCCAAATCAGAAGAGATCCCAAATCGTGAGAGGGGATAAAGGGGATAAAAAGGTTCAGAAAGAGAGAAAAAAAAAAAAGAAAAAAGAAAAGAAACAATTAAAAAAAAAGAAAACCAGTAAAGAAAATATATAAAAAGGAAAATATACATATATATATGAGATAAACTAGTTAAAAAACGTTAAAAAAGAAAAGGATTAAAGTTAAAAAAATTTAGCAGAAGAAGAGGGAAAAAAATTGAAAAAGAAAAAAATACTAAATTAACTGCAAGGCTAAACAATCATGGGGAGATAGCCATGAGTTCCGTGCTTTGCTTTCTCCTCCTCTGGAATTCCGCTACTGTCCTTGGTATTGAAACTGCACTCCTTGGTAGGTGAACTTGGTCCTGGCTGGGTTTCTTGTTGATCTTCTGGGGGAGGGGCCTGTTGTAGTGATTCTCAAGTGTCTTTGCCCCAGGCAGAGTTGCACCGCCCTTACCCGGGGCCGGTCTGAGTAATCCGATCGGGTTTGCTTTCAGGAGCTTTTGTTCCCTGAGCGCTTTCCATAGAGTTCTGGAGGACGGGAAGGAGGATGGCGGCCTCCCGGTCTCCGGCCCGGAGGAGCCGAGAGCCCGGGGACCCACTCCTTAGTGTGCCCTCAGAGAACAGTGCCCAATTACTCCCGTCACCCTGGCCTCCGGCCGTGCTCCGAGCTGACCAAGCCTGCGACCAGTTCAAGGTAACCCCGAGCTTAGAGCTCACTCCTCAGCTCTGTCTCTGTAGCCGGCTTCCCCGTTCTAATACCTGTAAACTCTGTGACACTCAGACACCCCTGATCCTTCTGTGACCCTGTGGGACCCGAGGCCACGCTGACCCCGCGTGGGCTTCACCCCGGTTAAGCCTCTGGAGCGATGTCCCTCAGCAGAACAGATTTTTAAATGTCCCGATTTTGTGCTCCATTGCTCCGCTGCTTGCCGGGAGCCGGCCCCTCCCCCCGCGGTCTATCTTCCCGTCGCTTTGGATTCACTTCTCCGCCAGTCCTACCTTTCAGAAAGTGGTTGATTTTCTGTTTCTAGAATTGCTGTTCTTCTTCTCTTCGATCTCCCATTGGATTTGTAGGTGTTTGCAATCTTTAGATAAGCTATCTAGCTGATCTCCCGCTACCTTAAGTAGTCTCAGCCTGCTACTTCTCCGCCATCTTGACTCCTCCCCTATGTTAATTTCTTATTCTATACACTTCCTCATGTTTTAAAAATATAACCACTAAAAGAAGCCAGTTTGACTCACTTCTTCTCTCTCAACAGACTATGTCAAAATAATATTGGGTAGTTCAAGGTGCCAAAAAAAAAACCAAAACTGAATTAAAATTCATAACTGGAGCATAGGGGGGCAAGATGGCAGAGAAGTGGGAGACCCTATTGTTAAATATCTACCAGAACACTATGAACACCAATGAAATCAGATTGAAATGTAAGATTATACACTCCTGGATCTCTATGGGGCCAGAAAACATCAGTGGAAAGGTAAAGCAGAGGGGGAATGCTAGAATGGATATCAGAGAATAAACAGAAGGGGGAGGGAGCCACCAGAAGTGACCCGTTGGATAGTAATACCTCAATAACAAAGTGCCCTGTGGTTGGGGACCAGCATTAGCTTTGAGTCTGGTTGAAGGCACTCAGAAAGAGCAAAAGAGCTTAAGGGGTAACTGGTGGAATTGGGGGGTCATGGGCATGGGTCTAAGCTAACAGACCCACGATGGCCACTGCCAGCAACCACCCATGCCACAGTGTGGCAGATCCTCCATGGTCCCTGAGCCCCCAGCCGCTGCTGGCACCACTGCTCAGCTGGGCACATACCCGCCCACACGGGAGAGCTTCTGGTGTGGGTGCGAGCCGGTGCTCTCTAAGTCTACAGCCTCATGCACTTTGCACACCCTGCATGACCGCAGGCTGTGAGCATACTCCCACCTGTGCATAAGAGAGCATGGTGTGGGTGTGGGTGCCAGCCAACGCTCTTTAGGACCCCGGCCTCCTGCCACAGGTGGAGGGTCTGGAGGCTCCCTGCCAACACCTGGGAGAACCCTGCTAACCTCTGGTCAGGATCCCTTAGTGGCAGCCTTCTGCAACCTGTGCAACCATGGGAACTGAGTGTAACCTTGTGGGCCTGGACCCCAGATAGCAGTCCTGCCAAAGGCAGCCAATGGAAGTAGGCTCACTGGACCAATATTGCTTATGGTTTTAGTGGCATGGGGGTGCAGAGACAAGCGGGCAAGTCAGGCAACCACTGAGCGAGTGGCTGGCGATGCATACCACCTGTGGGAGGCTGCACTGTTCAGCGGAGTTTGCAGATGGGGAGTCTGTGTGTTCTGGACCACCCAGAGGGGAGTGGACTGAGGCTTCTCCCTGAAACAGAGGTCCGGGTGCAGTTTGCTTTCCACTAAACCTCCAAAAGGCCACAAAAAGCCAGCAAAGGGAAAAAAACCTCTAGAGAATAAAAGCCTGAAAAACAGGTTTCCCCAGAGAGCCCAGCTCCTTGATAGGGGGCAGAAGGACTCAACCCAAGCAAAACTGCCTGAAAAAAAAACACGGCAGGCCCCTCCCCAGAAAGCCAGCCAAAAGAATGAGAGAACAACTGCCACAGGGTCCCCATAAAACTGAAAAACCCCTACATCAGGGGAAAACAATATATTACACTCAAGGTATTGTCCTAAAACCTGTATATTTCATAGATACAACTTTTTATTTTTAATTCATTCTCATGGTTTTTGTTCTTGTTAATTTTTTTAACCTACTTACCACTACAACTGTGTTGATAGTTTACATCTACAACTAGATGTTTATACAACATATTTCATAATAACCTTTTTTTAACGTGTGTTTTTTAACTTTCTTTTCTATTTTAAAAAATATATGTACAGATAGGAGATTGAAGGTAATCCTCTTTCCCTAATCAATACTGCCCCATATATAAACCAGGTTTAATCTCCCTTTATCTCTGGAAAGTTGAGTCCTTTAACAAAGATATTCAAGATATGCCAGGGAGAACCAAAATAACCTTCTTTGCCCATATCGAGGATTTATAACCACCCTCCCAGCATCTTCTGTTAGTGTTTCTGAGTATTTGTTTTTGTTCTGGTATTATATAAATCTTATCTTTGGGGTTCATTTTGGCTGGGTTCTGTTTTATTTTTCTTGTCATTTACTTTTGTCAGTCTTTTTGTTTGTCCGTTTTTGTTTGTATACCTTATAAATCTTACTTCTGGGCTCATTCTGGCTAGGTTTTCTCTCTCTCTCTCTCTCTCTCTCTCTTTTTTTCTTTCTTTTTGGTGGTGACTTCTGATTGCTCTGAAATGTTCCAGGGTTCATCTTGCCTGGATCGGTGGCTGGTATATTCAGCTACACATTCCCTCAACCACCTCTCACCAAAATGACTAGGAGGGGGAACACCCAACAGAGGAAAAATTCAGAGACTGTGCCCTCTCCATCAGACCTACTGGGTATGGAAATAAACAGTATGTCGGAAAGTGAATTCAGGGTAATTATCTAGGCAATGGCTACATTGGAGAAAACCATTAGTGACAACATAGAATCTCTAAGGGCAGAAGTGAGAGCCTAGCCAACAGAAGTTAAAAATGCTATCAAAGAGATCTAATCTAATCTAAATACACTAACAGCTAGGGTAACCAAGGCAAAAGATAAAATTAGTGATAAAAAAGATAAAATTAGAGGACAAAATGATAGAGAAAAAGGACAAGGAGAAGGAACAAACAGCTTAGAAGCCATGAAAACAGAATTAGGGAAATAAATGATGCCATGAAATGTTTCAACATCAGAATTACTGAGATCCCTGAGGGGGTGGAAAAAGAGAGAAGACTAGAAGATACAGTTGATCAAATTCTGGATGAAAAGTTTTCCAGTCCGGGGAATGACACCAGTGTTCATGTCCTACAGGCAGAAAGAATACCCACCAAGATCTACAAATCTAGAAAGACCTCAAGGTATTTAATTGTGAGACTCACAAATCATAATTTTAGACAAGAGCTTCTAAGGGCAGTTAGGGGGAAGAGATGTCTTATGTACAGACGAAGGTCCATCAGAATAATGTCAGACCTGTCCACAGAAACCTGGAAAACCAGGAAGGGCTGGCAGGACATATTCAGGGCACTAAATGAGAAGAACACGCAGCCAAGAATACTTTATCCAGCAAGGCTGACATTCCAAATGGATGGAGAGATAAAGAGCTCCCAAGACCAACAAGGTTTAAAAGACTATGTGACCACCAAGCCGGCACTACAAGAAATATTAAGGGGAGGTTTTATAAAAGAAGAAAGAACCCAAGAGTGACATATAACATCAATTTACAGAGACAATCTATATAAACAAGGAATTCACAGGCAACATAATGTCAATAAAAAACATATCTTTCAAGAATCACTCAATGTGAATGGCCTAAATGCTCCCATAAAATGGCACAGGGTTGCAGACTGGATAAAATGACAGGACCTGTTCATATGCTGTCTACAAGAGACCCATTTGAAACCCAAGATACATCCACACTGAAAGTGAAGGGATGGAGAAGCATCTTTCATGCCAACGGGCCTCAGAAGCAAGCTGGGGTAGGGATTCTCATATCAGATTATCTCTGACTGTAGTCAGAGATAAAGAAGGACACTAAATCATTTTTTTTTTAAGATTTTATTTATTTATTTGTCAGAGAGAGAGAGGGAGAGAGAGCAAGCACAGGCGGACAGAATGGCAGGAGAGGGAGAAGCAGGCTCCCTGATGAGCAAGGAGCCCAATGTGGAACTCGATCCCAGGACGCTGGGATCATGACCTGAGCCGAAGGCAGCTGCTTAACCAACTGAGCCACCCAGGCGTCCCCACTAAATCATTTTTAAAGGCTCTATCCACCAAGAAGACCTAACAGTTGTAAATATTTATGCCCCCAATGTGGGAGCAACCAACTACATAAGCCAACTGTTAATCAAAATAAAGAGTCATATCAATATGAATACATTAATAGTAGGGGATCTTAACATGTCACTCTCCGTAATAGACAGATCATCCAAGTAGAAAATCAGAAAAGAAACAAGAACTTTGAATGACGCATTGGACCAGATGGACTAATACTCCATTGTATGTATGGACCATATCTTTTCTATCCATTCGTCCGTTGAAGGGCATCTTGGCTCTTTCCACAGTTTGGCAACTGTAGCCAGTGCTGCTATGAACATTGGGATACAGATGACATTTCTTCTCACTACATCTATTTTGGGGGGGTAAATACCCAGTAGTGCAATTGCAGGGTCATAAGGTAGCTCTATTTTTAAAATTTTAAGGAATCTCCACACTGTTTTCCTAAGTGGCTACACCAACTTGCATCCCCACCAACAGTGTAAGAGGGTTCCCCTTTCTCCACATCCTCTTTCAACACTTGTGGTTTACTGTCTTGTTAATTTTGGCCATTCTAATTTGTGTAAGGTGGTATCTAAATGTGGTTTTGATTTGAATTTCCCTGATGGCTAATGATGATGAACATTTTTTCATGTGTCTGTTAGCCATTTATATTTCTTCTTTGCACAAGTGTCTGTGCATATCTTCTGACCATTTTTTGATGCAATTATCTGTTTTTTGGGTGTTGAGTTTGAGGAGTTCATTATAGATCATGGATATCAGTCCTTTGTCTGTAGTGTCATTTGTGAATATCTTCTCCCATTCCGTGGGTTGCCTCTTTGTTTTGTTGACTATTTCTTTTGCTGTGCAGAAGCTTTTGATTTTGACAAAGTCCCAGAAGTTCATTTTTGCTTTTGTTTTCTTTGCCTTTGGAGACATATCTTGGAAGAAGTTTCTGCGGCCAATGTTGAAGAGGTTATGGCCTATGTTCTCCTCTAGAATTTTGATAGATTCCTGCCTCACCTTGAGGTCTTTTATCCATTTCAAGTTTATCTTTGTGTATGGTGTAACAGAATGGTCAAGTTTAATTCTTCCATACACAGCTGTCCAATTTCCCCAGCACCATATATTGAAGAGACTGTCTTTTTTCCACTGTATATTTTTTCATGATTTGTCAAAGATTAGTTGACCATAGGGTTGTGGGTCCATGGACTCGCATGTCTTGGACTCTCTACTCTGTTCCACTGGTCTATGTGTCTGTTTTTGTGCCAGTACCCTGCTGTCTTGGTGATCAAAGCTTTGTAGTAAAGCTTGAAATCAGGCAACATGATGCCCCCAGTTTTGTTTTTCTTTTTCAACATTTCCTTAGCAATTCGGGGTCTTTTCTGGTTCCATACAAATTTTAAGATTGTTTGTTCCAGCTCTTTGAAAAATGTCAGTGAATTTTTATCAGGATGGCATTGAAAGTATAGATTGCTATAGGCAATATAGACATTTTAACGATGTTTATTTTTCCAGTCCATGAGCATGGGATGGTCTTCCATCTTGTGTCTTCTTCAATTTCTTTCATGAGTGTTCTGTATTTCCTCAAGTACAAATCCTTTACCTCTTTGGTTAGGTTTATTCCCAGGTATCTTATGGGTCTTGTGCTATAATAAATGGAATTGATTCTCTCATTTCTCTTTCTATATTTTTATTGTTAGTGTATAAGAAAGCAACTGATTTCTGCACATTGATTTTGTATCCTGCCACATTACTGAATTGCTGTATGAATTCTAGTAGTTTGGGGATGGAGTCTTTTGGGTTCTTTATATAAATTATCCTGTAATCTGTGAAGAGAGAGAGTTTGACTTCGTCTTTGCCAATTTGAATATCTTTTATTTCTTTTTGTTGTCTGATTGCTGTTGCTAGGAGTTCTAGTACTATGTTGAACAACAGTGCTGAGAGTACACATCCTTGTTTTGTTCCTGATCTTAAAGGGAAGGCTGTCAGCTTTACCGCATTGAAGATGATATTTGCTATGGGTTTTACATAGATATATTTTATGAAGTTGGGGAATGTTCTATCTATCCCTGTACTTTGAAGCATTTTAATCAAGAATGGATGCTGTGTCATTTTAATCAAGAATGGATGCTTTTTCTGCATCAATTGAGAGGACCATGTGGTTCTTCTCTCTTCTCTTACTGATTTGTTCTATCATACTGGCTGATTTGCAAATGTTGAACCACTCTCACATTCCAGGCATATAAATGCCAAGTCAAGGTGGATAATCTTTTAAATATACTGTTGGATCCTATTAGCTAGGATCTTTTTGAGAATCTTGGCATCCATATTCATCAGCGATATTGGTGTGAAATTTTCCTTTTCAGTGGGGTCATTGCCTGGTTTGGGGATCAGGGAAATGCTGGCTTCATAAAAAGAGTCTGGAAGTTTTCCTTCTCTTTCTATTTTTTGAAATAGCTTCAGGAGAATAGATATTATTTCTTCTTTGATTGTTGGTAGAAATCTCTAGGGAATCTGTCAGGTCCTGGGCTCTTGTTTTTGGGAAGGTTTTTGATCACTGCTTCAATCTCATTACTAGATATTGGTCTATTCAAGTTATCAATTTCTTCCTGATTCAGTCTTGGAAGTTTATAGGTTTCCAGAAATGCATCCATTTCTTCTAGGTTGCTTAACTTATTGGCATATAACTGTTGATATTAATTTCTGATGATTGTTTCTATTTCCTTGGTGTTAGTCATGATCTCTCTCTTTTCATTCATAATTTTATTAATTTGGGTCCTTTCTCTTTTCTTTTGGATTACTTTGGCCAATGTTTTATTGGTTTATTGATCTTATTGATTCTTTAAAAAAAAACAGCTTCTAGCTTTTTTGATGTTTTCTACTGTATATCTAGTTTCTATCTCACTGATCTCTGCTCTAATCTTGATTATTTCTCTTCTTTTGTGTGGGGTTGGCCTAATTTGTTGTTGGTCTTCCAGTTCTTTAAGGTGCAAAGAGAGTTGGTGTATTCTGGATTTTTCAATTTTTTTTGAGAGAGGCTTGGATGGCTATGTATTTCACCCTTAGGATTGCCTTTGCCATATCCCACAGGTTTCGGACCAAAGTGTCTTCATTCTTATTGGTTTCCATGAATTGTTTAGGTTCTTCTTTGATTTCCTGGTTGATCCAAACATTCTTAATTAGGGTGGTCTTTAGCTTCCAAGTGTTTGAGTTCCAGTTTCAAATCATTGTGGTCTGAGAATATGCAGGGAATAAACTTAAATCTTTTGGTATCGGGTGAGCCCTGATTTGTGACCCAGTATGTGGTCTATTCTGGAGAAAGTTCCATGTGCACTTGAGAAGAATGAGTACTTTTTTGTTTTAGGGTAGAATGTTCTGTATATATCTATGAGGTCCATCTGGTCCAATGTGTCATTTAATGCTCTTGTTTCTTTGTTGATTTTCTGCTTGGATGATCTGTCTATTGCTGAGTGGTAAGTTAAGATTCCCTACTCTTAATGTATTCATATTAATGTGACTCTTTTTTGAACTCCCATTAATATTTCTTGTAGTGCTGGCTTGGTGGTCACATAGTCTTTTAAACCTTGTTGGTCTTGGGAGCTCTTTATCTCTCCATCCATTTGGAATGTCAGCCTTGCTGGATAAAGTATTCTTGGCTGAGTGTTCTTCTCATTTAGTGCCCTGAATATGTCCTGCCAGCCCTTCCTGGTTTTCCAGGTTTCTGTGGACAGGTCTGACATTATTCTGATGGACCTTCGTCTGTACGTAAGACATCTCTTCCCCCTAACTGCCCTTAGAAGCTCTTGTCTAAAATTATGATTTGTGAGTCTCACAATTAAATACCTTGAGGACTTTCTAGATTCGTAGATCTTGGTGGGTATTCTTTCTGCCTGTAGGACATGAACACTGGTTCCATTCCCCAGATTGGAAAAATTTTCATGGAGAATTTGTTCAGGTATATCCTCTAGTCTTCCTTCTTTCTCTTCCCCCTCAGGGATCTCAATAATTCTGATGTTGGAATATTTCATGGCATCATTTATTTTCCCAATTCTGTTTTCATGGCTTCTAAGTTGTTTTTTCCAAGCCTCTTCCTGATCCTTTTTATCTCTCAGTTTGTCCTCTAGATCACTAATTCTATCTTCTGCCTTAGTTACCCTCACTGTTAGTGTATTTAGACTAGATTGGATCTCATTGATAACATTTTTAACTTCTTCCCAGGCAGCTTTCACTTCTGCCCTAATTGATTCCATGTTGTCTCTAATGGTTTCCTTTAACCTAGCCATTGCCTGGATAATTGCTACCCTGAATCATTCTCTGACATGCTGTTTACATCCATATCCAATAAGCTGAGCTGTGCAACCACCCACGGGCAGAGCATGTCCCCTGCCACTGTCTTAAGAGTTGCCTTAAGTGTCCGCTTGTTTCTGTACCCACGTGCCACTAAAACCATGAGGGATACTGGTCCAGGGAGCCTGCTCCCTGGGGCTACCTTTGCCAGGACTGCTGTCTGCAGTCCAGACCTGAATTTGCCACTGTGGGAGATTGCACTGAGTTCCTTTTGGGCCTGGCTGGCAGAGTCCAGACCCTTGGCTGGTCCTAGACACTATGGGCTAGCTCCAGGATGGAGCTTTCTCAGGGCGAGTGGGAGTGAGTCACACCCTGGTTACACAGTACGCAAAAGTTCTAGGGAGCACAGGCTGGTGCCATCACTAGACTCCCTTATGTGGGGGCAGGAGTGTGCCCAGCTAAGCCATGATGCAAGCTGCACAACCCCAGGGGTCCTGCCGCACTCTCTCTGACACAGGTGGTCACAGGCGGTAGCCATCCTGGGACTATGGGTTTAGACCCGATCCCATGACTGCCCGATTCCACCAGTTGTCCCTTAAGATCTTTTGCTCTTTTTGAGTGCTTTTACCCAGACTCCAAGTTAACCCCAATCACAGGGTACTTTCGTATTGGGGTATTACTTTCCAGTTGGTCTCTTCTGGTGACTCGCTTCCCCTTCTGCTTATCCTGATATCAGTCGAATTATTCCCACTCCACTTTACCTCTCCACTGCTGTCATCTTTCCCCATAGAGATCCGGAAGTGTATAATCCTACATCCCAGACTGATTTCATGGGTGTTCAGAGTGTTCTGGTAGATAATTAGCTCATTTTAGGGAACCAGTTGAAAAAGGGTTTCCTATTTCTCTGCCATCTTGCCCTTCCTCCCCAACATTTATAACATTTATAACATGTTTAAAATCATATATCATCAGCTTAAAACTAGAACTAAATTAAAGCCAGAAAACTTCAAGAAGAAAACATTTGAGAATACGCTGAAACTTTGGGAAAACCAAAGCTTTCTTAGGTAGGACAGAAAAACATTAAATAAAATTTAAAATTGTATATTAGACATGATCAGATTAATCTTGCCTTCTCTTTGAAAAACACTGTTAAGAAAATAAAAATAAAATACATCTCCAAAAACAGACTTACAGTATATCCAGAATATACAAAGAACTAACATACCTCAATGATAGGGCAAACAATGCAATACAGATGAGTAAAATAATTGATATTTTATTAAAAAACATATAGAGATAGCAAATAAGGATGTAAATAAAATGGCCCTCAAAATCATTAGTCATTCAGGAAAATATAATTAAAACTACAATATACCATTACATGCTCACAAAGATCCAGAGCAAGTATAGCCCTCAAGCACTATTGGTGAAAAATGCAAAAGTTACTATTACTTTAGAAAATAGTCTTATAATGTCTACTACAGTTAACCATATACTTATGATACTACCTAGCAATCTTTCTTGTGTATTTTTACTCAGGAGAATTAAAAATTCACATCTACTCAAAATTTTGTAGGTGAATATCTAATCTCTGAAGAAATGCTTAGTTTTGAAGAAATTCTATTTTTTGCAATTTTTACTATATTTTGTGCTAATATTAGCAATCCATGTTCTTAAAGAAACAATGATAGGTTTATTTTCTTGTGTGGGTTAGACAATTTTATAACTTCTGAGCTGGACAATAATTCAAAAAACAAAAGGTAAAGTTTTGTTTGTTCACATGTAGATATGATTATAAAGGATATGATCATATGAGTTAAATTTTCATTGATAAACCTGAAATTCTCCAAAACTTTCCTGTAACTCTCCATGCCATTAATGATTTGTTCTTTCTAATTAAGGAGTACATAGAATTAGCATATTTTAATGATTATCTCTTTTTTAAGAAAGCAAAACTAAAATTTGCAAACATCTCTTTGGTAAGACAGTTTATTTCAGAAATAGAATGTGTGATGCTTAGTAATTTACTATGAAAAATATCTTTCCATAGAGTGTGCTTATTTACCATGTAATCTTGCTATTAGAATGTAGAAACTTGATTAAACCTGCCAAAAAGTGGTAACATAATTAGAAGTGTTATAATTTTTTAATTAAAATTAATTAAATTTAATTAAAATGGCACATATTCTCTGCTCTGAAACATGCATACACACATGCACATGTGCACACACACATACACATCTCAAACCAACAGTTCACTTTAGAGGGCAATAGCCATATTCTTGCCTAAAGAGTTGACTGCGACCTTTGGACAAACTCTAGATTTGAGGAAAAAGTCATCTTTTTTTTTTTTTAAAGATTTTATTTATTTGACAGAGAGAGAGAAATCACAAGTAGGCAGAGAGGCAGGCAGAGAGAGGGGAGGAAGCAGGCTCCCTGTGGAGCAGAGAACCCAATGCGGGGCTCGATCCCAGGACCCTGAGATCATGACCTGAGCTGAAGGCAGAGGCTTTAACCCACTAAGCCACCCAGGTGCCCCGGAAAAAGTCATCTTGCAAGCAAATAGATAATGTTAATTGAAGTGATACTTAAATTTATTCATTCATCTATTTAACAAATATTTATTCCATGCTTGTTTTGTTCCAAATATTGTTCTAATTTCTGAGAAGTAAATAAATAATATAATTTCAAATAGTGCTAATTTCTATGATGGAATTAGACAAAAGTAAGCATATGAAGAGTAACAGAACAACACACTGAGAGGAGTTGTTTAAGCAAAGAGATGAGTGATGAATAGCCCAGATTACCTCATCAATTTCTTTAGGAAATTGGTTGTCCACTTTCAACTAAACATCACAAACTTAATGTGTCCAAAGATAAAGTGTTCAAGTTGAGAAACTATTTCACTGTCCATTGCCTCTAACTGCTCTCAATTCATGGCCTAATTATGATGTTATTTCACATTATTATGCTATTAATCTGACAACTATTAGGTAAAAACAGTATCATGGGTACCAAATAGGATAAGATAAGCAGCAGATGTCCCTAGGGTAGTTTAAATATAAAATAAAAGGCCAAATGCACTGATAATTATTTGAGAAGGCCATATATTAATTTTCTCTAATATTCTTTGGTTATGGTTAATTCATACTTGCTGAGCACAAAATAGTGAGGTAGGAGACATGTTAAGAGTAACTCTAGATTTGCAATTGCAATTAAAATCTTTAGATTTGTAATTCTCTTTTAAGCCTTGAGAATTTACATGACCATTTCTTTCTAAAAATACCATAAGCTCAAAATCTAGATGTGCAAACTTAAATGGCATTGTGAAATGAACCTTTTTAAAAGCATCATAGATTCAGTCTAAGGCTTAAATTCTTATTTAAAAGTGTGGCAACTTTGTAATAGCTATTCACCTAATCTAATGAAATAGCTATTACATTGATAAAAATGTGTTGTTTAATAGAAAATTATATCAGTTGCTTTAATATTTACTTAGAACTAAGCATCATCAGCCAAAAAAAAAAAAAAAAAAAGACATGCCCATTTTAAGTATTCCAATCATTTTGACCTTCATCTTGTCAGAAACCTGATTGTGCATGTGTGTAATGTTTTTAGTTTAGACTTAACCTTCATTTACCTTAAAATTTGAATCAATTTTTCAGCCTATTCCTCCAAGCCATTTATTTTTCTAGTGTGACTATCAGCCAAATGCAGGAATATTTAGCATCTTTGGCCCATACTTTAGAATTCTAATAAATAATTGTCCCTATTTGAGGATTTAACTTGATAAGTATGTGCACACACACACACACACACACAATTGAACTCTGAGTCACATGTAGAAATGTTTCTATAAATATTCTTGAAAATATTGTGGTTCTCTACAATTTGTTATAATCAAAACTATTAAATGTTAATATAATTGTTGCTAATTAATTTGTTGGGAAACCTTAATCAAGTATTCCAAAAATGGCCCAAGTCATAAGTAACAGTCAAGTTCCATGAGATCAAAATTAAACTCAAGATACCAAAACCCATCTCCTGAGGATGGCTTTCATGAGTCAAGCCCAACTTATTTTTTATCTGGCAGAGCTCTATGTCCTGTTAAGGCTATCATTGAATATAATTAGCTTAAGAAAAATAAGCCCACTTATGCAGTGGCTCTGAGTTTCCAGTATATTTTTCACATGCTTTTTACACAAGCAGCATCAATGGATTCAATCAGACTAAATCAGCATACTTCTCATGGAGAGATATCCATAATATGAAATCAACAGTCATGTGATATTCTCTATTTTGGAGGATATTGTTGAACTCATACCTAAACACTCTTCCCATACATTTGACCAAATGTAGATTCTTGAGAAGGTTAACATTTTAGAAAATTATTTTCATAACATAATTTTACAGTTCTATGAAAAACAACTCAGATTACATGAAAAAGTGAAAAAAAAGAAGAGGAAGAAGCAATGGAAGAAATTAAAACAACTGATTTCTAATTATTTTGTAGGGTCCTCAAATTACTCATGATTAGTGAAATTAGAAACTTAGAAAATGGCCTCAATCCTTTCTAGAATATAAACATCCTAGAGAAACATTAAAAATATTAGTTGGAAAATAAATATATGGCCATCTTCCACTTAGCCTTGGATTTTATTGATCTAAACAAAGATTCAAAACAATGGGTTGAATAAAAGTGAAGGAGAAGGTAACTAAGAAATGGGAAAATCTAATAAAACCTATAAATTAGTTATTTTGAAATGGGAAAAATACAAGTGTTATGAAAGGCATTCAGGGATGTTTCAGGTACTTTAAGTAGTTTTAATAATATGGACATAGAACATGTTTTCAATACTTAGATTTAAAAAAAAAGCTGTCTTGCTAATATTTGGTTTAACTATAAGGCTCATAATGGTTCCACAAAACCTAATTACATGCAGTCATGCTGTGATAGAGAAAGCTCTGAAAACAATTCTGAAATTAAAATGGTGCAAATTAATCCTAGGAAAATTCTACAGCAGTAGGAAGTAATATCAGAACAAAAGAAGCTAATATAGTATTCATATATTAATTTAATACTTAGATTATATAATTTTAATTATTTATATATTATAAGGTCCATGGGTACTGGAAAAAGAAGCAAGAATAGAAACTATGAAGATTTGGGAAGACCTTGGAATTTGCCTTTGTTTTAAAGGATTTGTTTTCCATATTCTTCCTTACTTTGTTTTTTTTTTTTTAATTCCCAGCATCAGATATCCACACCTTTAGCAGAATTGAAATTCTAATAGAGACACCTCTGAAGAGACATAATGGAGTATTCCTATACTAAGGCATTGATTCAGTGGTCTCAGAAGGAAGAAAAGCTTAGAGTCCAGGAAAATATGTTTTCTGGTTGGTAATATATTAGGTATATTTTAGGTGTATTTTATATACCTAATATATCATCTAATATATAGTATATAGATGATGTACCTAATATATGAACTACATATAATTCAGTATAGTATGATTTTTATTTACTGTATTAATATGCTCTCAAAGCCACCAACAAATTGAAGTAGTTCAATTTAGATTTACTAAATGATGTAGCACAAAAAGTATCTTTTAATTACATGCTAGTAATTCTTTCTCAAAGTTATCTTCTATCTTCAATGGAATTAAATGGCTATTCAAGATTTAGACTAAGTTAATAATATTTGACTGGGGAATATCAGAGTCATCTAGGTCCTTTATATATGATTGCTGCTTCCTATAAGACTGACAGGAGCTCATTAAGCTAAATCCTACTCTAAATCTTGTTTCTATTTCTCTTTCCTTCATCTTGCTTGTGAATACCCTCTTATGACTTGAGACAGAGAGACCAAATTTTCTTTAATCGCTTTATCTCAAGGTTAAATTTTCACAGTTAGACTGAGGTAGTGTATCTGGTGGTTAAGAGCTCTGACACAAGAAAGCTAGATCATCAATAAAAAAGACAAGTAACCTGGATTCAAAATCTGGATTCAAAGAGCACCTGTGTGTGTTTGGAAGTGAGAGCTAGCCCAATCAAATATTAAAACATAGTATAACACTCTATAACTAAAAACAATGTGGTATTGACTTATAAAGTGGTAGATCAATTGAAAAAACATTAAAAATACCCAAATGATGAAAATACACTATATAATGTAGATGATATCTGAAGGTGGTAGCAGAAAATATTTTCAAGTAGATAATTACATTGAAAAATATAAAATTTATCCAATACTTTACACCATATCCAAGAATATATTTTAAATGGATAATAAATCTAAACATTAAAAATGGAGACATTCAAATATGTGTTAAGTACTGGGTTCAACTTTGTTGGCATTTTGACTACTTTTTTGTTTTTGCTTTTGTTTTGTTTTTCAAAAGGTCCCCACCATAAAATGGTTAGAGTTGACCAGAAGAAAAACTATGGCAACATCCAGAAAGATAAGTGGTCTCACTTTTGTGAGTAAACATGATTGACTTATTACATTTTTAGCTTACAAACTAACTCATCCACCTATGCAGTATTTCAAGGGACTCAATAGTCTCTTTAACATAAAAGAGGTGGCATTGATTTTGTCATGAGAAAGTTGAGTGAGGCAGAGAAAGTAGCTGAGAAATTGTTAATGAAGAAAAAAGAAATAAAAGGGGTAAGCTAACCATTCATGGAGACTGAAAAAGCAACAAATCATTGAACTGGGTGAGAAGAATAGTGACTTGTGTCTGAAGTTGGAGAACAATTAGAAAAAGACTCATCTGCAGTAACTGGGAAGACAAATTGTCTAATAAACTCTGTCACCTTGGAAAGACGATTTATAGGCAAAATATATAAAAGTGTCAATTTATTGGTTTTACCTGTCTATGATAAGATACAGAAAGAAAGAAGAACTAAATGATATATTCAGTTTGCAAGCAGAATTTAGATATACTAGAGCAACACCAAATATGGTAAGTGAATTTTTTTCTTATTTCCAGACCCTCATCAGTAAAAATCTCACCAATAAAAAGTTAAAAAACGTCTAAGGGCAAAGATCAAATCCATGGATAAGGCTGTAAGACTTTTTTAAGACCTTTACTAAATTTGAGTTAGTGCCTACCAGCCCTTTGAGCTTTACAAAATGACTTAGAATTTTCAGTGTTTTTCCACTGAAGATTGATATATCTTTGCAGACAAAGTTCTGTCTTCATAAGAGTACAGAGGTATCTTTGAGCACATAAAGTGCACCTGAATCAGATTCATAGAAGGCTGATAGTTTTTTAAAGGAATTATACTGATGATTATACCATATGCCTGGTCTACAAGATACAGAATTTTTTTTTAAGATTTTATTTATTTATTTGACAGAGATCACAAGTAGGTGGCAGAGAGAGAGGAGGAAGCAGGCTCCCTGCTGAGCAGAGAGCCCAATGTGGGGCTTGATTCCAGGACCCTGGTATCATGACCTGAGCCGAAGGCAGAGGCTTAACCCACTGAGCCACCCAGGTGCTCCCAGAAATTCTTTAAGAAGGAAAAAAAGTTTTAGGCCTACAACTTTCTATTGTCAGGATACAGGTGGAGAATGCTGTTCAGCTTTTGTTTTGGTGACCTATTTTAATGTAATAAATTATTCAAATACATGATCCTGGTTTTGCTAGTCAAGAATTAGAACAGAATTTATCTGGGTGCTTCTTTTCTTCCCTATTACGTTGAATGAGATAATTCACTTGACTACATTCAGCTTGTACTTGCACTGCTCTGCAAGGTCCAAGAAAGCTTTGCTGAAGTATCTGGTACTTTGGTGCTCCTACACATGGCATCTGCTCTGTATAGTTATTTAGACTTCTTCACATGCATATTGGGACTTGTCAACTTGATGTGCTTAGAAAGTTTTTGACTACATCTTATGAAAAAACCCAGCCTAACCTTCTGATGATGAGGACCATGTGGCCCATTTACTTTCATTTTTAATTCATTCAAAGCTTATTTCTATTAGATACCTTTTGTCAATATTCTCAAAATTAGAAAGTTCTAACTACCTCCTTAGTATCTTGAAATTCTAAAGTATTTGCTTTGGCTTATCCTGAAAAAGAAAGGCAAAAATGATATCCCATATTGTTAATATTTAATTTTTTTGTTACCAAGGTGACTATTCCCGTAAGAAATCTTAATATCAAATATGGGGAATAATATTGCTTTCATTTAAAAATGACTTCTATGAGAGAATTAGGATATTTTCTTTAGAAATGAAAAGGTTTTCATGTTCCTTAATTCCTTATTTAGTTGTTCTCCAAATAATGAACCTCAAAGCATAATAATCCTTAAACTTCTCCTTAAACATCTTCAAGCTTTATTTTCCAATGTTTTATGGTATTAACTTTATAGTGTTAGATTCTAGGGTTATATGACTTACAGTGTTGCATAATTTATGCTCCAGTAGAAAATAGTTAATTATGAAAATGCTATTTTTAGGCTAATTCAGAATACTTATAGATTCTTATGTGAATCTATTTTTAAAAGGTTTTATTTACCTCAAGATATTCTTTTCAATATAATTTCTGAAATATAATATCCAACTACTTCTTGACAATTTATTCAAATTTTAACTATATGAAACAATCATTATTATGCTCTTGGATTCTATGAGCCAGAAATTTTAACAAAGAACAGTGGAAATGACTTGTTTCTTTTCACAGTATGAGGTCTAAAGTAGAAAGCAAGACCTTAAGGATTGTAATCACCATAAAGCTGGTGATTGACAGTACCTGTTGGCTGAAAACTTACCTACGTCTATTGGTGAGAAAATCAGAAGACTATAAAGAGAAACTGGGAGGTGAGAAATGGTATCTCAGTGAAATTTTAATCTATATTTCTTTTATTTTAAGGTTGATGATGAAGTTTTAGAATATAAGTGAGGTTCAGCGGGGTGAGGTCTGGAGCTGATGACCAAGAAAGAATTCTTGAGACATATTTGATGCAAAATGATGGTTTATTAAAGCACAGGGACAGGACCTGTGGGCAGGCAGAAAGAGCTGCCTCCCTGGGTTGTGAGGGGAGGCAGGTTTTATACAGTGGTGGTGAGGGAAGGAAAAGGGAGGTTTCAATAGAACTTTCATATGCTAAAGAGGACCTACAAGATACTGGAGACCTTGAGGCCTTGCCATTGTCAAGGTCATTTTTCCCTCTAGCAAGGTATTAACATTAAGATAGTTGGGAGATTCCTAAAGAATGTCATAATACATCCCACCCAGGAGTGGGGGTGAGAGAAGGTTGCTGGGTGTCAGCTTTTGCTTTGTCCTCAGCCAGCCTTCTGTTCCCTCATCAGTTGATAATTATTTTTATGTTTAAGGATAAGTTTTATTTATTATTTATATCAGTTTTTAAATTTTAGAACTTATTAATATCTTCCTTTTCTTACTTTTAGAATTTCTTTATATATTGGGAACATTAATTCTTTATTAATGACATCATTTGCAAATATGTTCTCTTATTTTCCATGAGAATTTTTTTTAAGATTTTATTTATTTATTTGACAGATAAAGATCACAAGTAGGCAGAGAGGCAGGCAGACAGAGAGGGAGAAGCAGCCTCCCTGCTGAGCAGAGAGCCTGATACTGGGCTAGATCCCAGGACCCTGAGATCATGACCTGAGCTGAAGGCAGAGACTTAACCCACTGAGCCACCCAGGCACCCCCATGAAAATTATTTTTATTTTTATGTTACCAACATTACCATTCACTTTCCTTACATTCTCAGGATATTTAATGATAGATTAATTTTCACTTTCACTAAAGGAACCTACTCATATTTTCTTCTTGTTTTTGCTATTACATAGTTTTTGCTATGTAACAAAGCACCCGACATTGAGTGGTTTAACATGGGTTGGTAATTTTTTTTTTTCCTGTTAGCAGCCAGAGCATAAGTATTTAGAGCTTTGTAAGCTGTTTGGTGCCTGTTTTGACTGCCCAGCTCTGCCATATTTTTCTGACTCCTGTTCTCTTCCAGTACCTTGATTTTACACATAGGGAATTTGGCATTATGCACACACTTTTTACAGTTATTTGCTTCTTAAATGGAAAGACAAAGAAACAGAGACTCTTGCTTAAAGAATAGAATAGTACAATGACTTAAACTCATCCTTGAAAACACAGAAGATGATTAACTGCAAAGTCACATCCAGGGATAAAATATGGGATCCTCTCTAAATAAGGAAAAAGTAAAATAACGCAACTGTTATTCTATGCAAAAAGTAGAATAACAAAATTATAAGACTTTTAAGATTGTAAAATTGATACTCTTCACTTCAGAAAAATTTATATTAAGTAGTAAGTATATTAGGAAAATAAAGGAAAATATTTTTATCACTGAGCCTGAATAGTATAGGTTTATTGATTTTAATTAGACATTGAAATTGAAATTATTATGAATCTAATGTTTAAAACATTTTTCCATAAAATAAAGATACACCAAATATATACAACTAACAATGAAAGGCAAAAAGTGCTATGTGTTATTTTTGAAGTAATTATAAATAAATTTAAACATAAAATTTGATAAAATATTTAAGAAGTGAGAATTGTGTTATATTGTGTTATTATATTAGGATGGATAATTTTATAATTATTACATAAATGTGAATTAGGAAAGTCACTTTACTAACACAGTTTCTGAAAATTAATGATAATATTGGGGGGGAAGAGCTATACTATAAATCACTTGGATAGGACATAATTCCAGGTTATTAACTTTCATAGAGGAAATTATTTTAAAAATTATCTTAGAAGAGAGCATAGAAGACAGTATTCTGAAATCTTTATTTGTATTGTAAAAGCATAACTAGTTATTTCTGAATGCAACTAATGCATTCAGAAACTGTCTTTAAAAATTATAAGCAATTTCTATATCAGGATTCCTGCTTACATCTATTCTTTAGTGATAGTGTGTGTTTATGTTATGTGTTCTTGTGTGTGGAGAAAAATGGTGAGAGAGAAAGAGGGGTTATATATTTCTCTTTGATAAACTAAAATTTTTTTCCACTGTGATTCTAAATCTAGTAGTTGTTCTGTAAATTCATATAATGGTACCTTTATTTTCTCAATTGGAAATGATGTCCAGCTGCTCTCACAAGCTGAGAATTGGCCTAGTTAAATTCTGTAGTCAGTAATAACACTTAGTACTATGATTATTATACCTTATGATCCATACAGCCATTAACTTTCAGTTTATATGATAATCTTGGTGTTAATGGGAAATACTTCAGTCAATTTACTTTTTCTCTTCCATATTGAGAGAGATACTAATACCAAGTTTATTTTAATTATTCACAGTGATTAAAATTATAACTAATTTTGACAGAATAAATAGTTCTCAAACTGTGACTCATTTTTCTAAAAGACCAGGGGTCTTTGGTCAAATTTATTATCTCATAGAAAAAGCAAAACCTAAAGTCTAACTGAGATATGCTTGTTGCTTGTTTGCCAATGTTATGCTCCTTCTATGTGGTATATCAAGGACCCATAATACCAAACATAGTTTACATGTACGATGTATTTGTTTAAACAAAGGGACCTATGATTTGTCACATGGACTTTTGTTTGAAGTGACTATGAAATAACACAATTTATTTTAACAAAAGAACTCATCAAAAATAAATATTTACATTATAAAACAATTATGTTGCAACTCCACTTATACTACAATTGTTACAGCATTATTTCTAGTGTTGCCTTTAGTGTTTACCCAGTGGTATATGGGAACTGGCTGACAGTAGCTTGAGTCATTTGTGCATATTGTATTCCAACTCTGTGCTTGCTAATACTCCCCATTGGTAGCTTAAAATTGGCATTTGTAGGAGTATAAATACTTCAGAAATTGTCAAATGCTGTGAATTAAGGTTCTCCAACCTATGCAGATTTCACAGTTAAATAGTCACCACCATAGCATACCACTGGGTCAACTCACTCGTTTCTTTTTAGTTTGGTCTATTGTAACATTTTTTTAAAACCATTTCTATTCTGTGTCAAGCCATTTATTTAGGATATATATACTAGTGACAGATTCCTTTACTTTCCATTTGTCTGAAAATGTCTTGGTTTCTTCTTCATTCTTAAAGGATATCTTTACTAGAGTAAGAATTCTGGAATGACAATTGTTTTATTTCAATACTTGAAAATGTCATGTTACTTTCTTCTGATTGACATGGTTTCTAATGAAAGATCTGCTGCCATTTGAATTCTTTATTCCCCTCGGCAAGGTACTCTTTCTTTTTCACAGCTTTCAAGAATTTTGTGTGTGTCACATGTTTTCAGTTTGTGATAAATATTGATGTGGATTTCATTGGACTTATCCTCTTTGAGTTTGATAAGCTCTCAAATCTGTAGGTTTATGTTTGTTGGCAAATTTAGGAAATTTTCAGCCTTAATCTTTTATTCTTCCCCCTCTGTGGCATCAGTGATAGAAATATTAGATCTTTTGAGAAAGTATAGGCCACCGAGTCCTGTTTACTCTTCTTTAAAGTCTATTTTCCCTCTGTTATTCAGGTTGGTTAATTTCTATTGTTCTATGTTTAAATTCACAGATTCTTTTTCCTGTACTTTCTGCTATTGAACTTATCCACTGAGATTTTTATTTGATTACAGTATTTTTCAGTTTGGTTTTTTTTTTTTTTTTTTTGAGAGAGAGAGAGAGAGAGAGCGCGTGCATGCAAGTAGGAGGGAGGGGCAAAAGGAAAGGCAAGAGAGAGAAGCTTATGCAGATTTCACCCGAGCACAAGCCCAACAGAGGGCTCAACTCACAGCCCTAAGATCATGACTGAACCAAAATCAAGCATCAGATGCTTAACTGACTGAGCCATCCAAGTGCCCTATATTTTTCTCTTCTAAAATTGCTTCTATCTTCTATTTCTTTTCTGAGACTTTCCATTCTTTACTTACCTCAAACATGTTTACAATTGCACATTAAAGCATTTTATATGATAGGTGGTTTAAAATACTTTTCAGGTAATTCTGACATCTGTTATCTCAATGTTGGCATCTGTTGATTGCACTTTCTCATTTAAACAGAGACTTCTTTGGTTTATAGTTGATGAGTGATTCCCTCATATTCTGGATATTTGGGATGTTATGGTTGAAAAACTGGGTCTCATTAAGGGGCGCCTGGGTGGCTCAGTGGGTTAAAGCCTCTGCCTTCAGCTCAGGTCATGATCCCAGGGTCCTGGGATTGAGCCCCACATCGGGCTCTCTGCTCAGCAGGGAACCTGCTTCCTCCTCTCTCTCTGCCTGCCTCTCTGCCTACTTGTGATCTCTGCCTGTCAAATGAATAAATAAAATCTTTAAAAAAAAAAACTGGGTCTCATTAAAATATGTTTTAGCAATTTTCCTAGGATATTGTGTCAGGGAGGGAAAAAGGAACACTGTTTTTTACTGACAGGTGAAGATGAGAGTCCTACTTTCTCATCTATCCTCCTTTGACACCACAGAGAATGACAGGGTCTGCACTAGATGTCCACTGATACCATCTCAACTGAGAAGATGAGGAGTGTGTATTGTTGTTCCCAGTGTGGTCTCCACTGACTTGATAAGGAACAGGTTCATTACACTAGGTGGTAGTAAAATCCTAAATCCCCTCTGATCCTCCTCTCACAATGGGGAGAAGAAGGGATGCTCTATTGTTGTTGGATGGGGGTAAAGTCCAGGTGCTCTACATACTCTCCACTGACATCAGAAAGGAGGAATATATTACTTCCCAGCAGGGAAAAATATCCTGAATTCCCATCCCATTTAACCTTCTCTGATACCACTCTACCAGACAGTAGACTGTTAGGAATTACTTATAACAGCCTGGTGAGGATGGAGGTCTAATCTCCACTTAGTCTTTGCTGTGGGGGGAAGGGGGGCAGAGGGAGTAGTACTACAGTATTTTTTTTGTGTGGGTGGTATTTTCCTGGAGTAGGATCATCATGTCTGAAAGCTTTCTGTCTTGCTTGGCTGTCACTTTTGTGGTCATTGAGCTAGAGAGAGTAGGCTTTACATAGATTTTTTTGGCTTATGGCCATTGGCATTTCTAAGTTACTGACTTCATTGTTGAGTCTGAGATAAATAAAATAAAAAAGGAAACTCAGGAAAGTCTCTGCTATGTCATTTCTTGGCTGCCACACTCTCTAATAGCCTGCTTCCTTCTCTCCACATTTCAGAATCTTCTTATATTTATTCTGTATATCTAATTCCTAGAATTTTTAGCTCTACTGACTAAAGAAACAGGAAAAGTATATTTAGCACATGTTGTCTAGAAACAATTTGTCTCACTTTTAATACCCAAGATATTGCTAAATCCAGGTAACTTTCAGGCACACGAACATGTGTGTGTGTGTGTGTGTGTGTGTGTTTGTGAAAATGTATTCAGATGTAATACTGATGTACTGACACAGAGAACAAAGTAGGAAAATGTCTATGATGCAATACCAAATATGGAATTTTCAAAATGGTTTGAGGTATGACAGTACCTCAGATGAAAAATGCATTATTTGCTAATTCAGTTTAAGAATAACAACACTCATTTAGGTGTTTAGATTGTGTATTTTAAAATATCACTAACTCACTGCTTTAAAATCTCTGAACAATCTCATTTTAGAGTGTTGTACTTATGAATTCATAATTTTGTGAAGGCCTTCTCGATATCTATATGGCCTCTAGTTATGATTCTTTTGCTATGGGAACACTTACTCTTAAAATTTTATAATACAACAGAGAATGATATCCTCACAACTATATTAGCCACTAGTTACTAGGTGGGACCAGAGTAGAGGAATTAAAGTAGTTAGCTCTTGAATCAAACTGACTAAGCATTTGTTTTGACATTTCTCTCCTATCAGAATGACCTTGAACAAGTTACTTAAACTTTCCATCATATAGTTGCCTCATCTGAAAAATGAAGATAAAAATATCCTTAAAGGATTGTAATTATATTTCAATAAGATTATATATATATGTGTGTGTGTGTGTGTGTGTGTGTGTGTACCTTAGGCAAGGTACTGGCACATAGAAAACACTCAAAAAAGATCAGCTATTAATAAACATTATTATTGTTATTGTTATTACAATTAAATGTGAGCCAGTTTGTTTTCATATAACCTACCTTGAATAAATAGTTTTATTCAAATATTCAAAATTATACCCTTGTCAAATAAAGACATCATCAGAGAGAACATATTTTTGAACCTTTTTTGTTTTTTGGGTGTTTTTGCTTTCTTTATTCTATAGTGCAACCTAGATCAAAGAATAGAATATAAATGTAAGTGAATTGCTTTAATAATTTTCTCACTTTCCAGTAAAATGGTTACACTATTGGATGATTATTAAATGCCACAGTTTCTTCTAAGTGCTTTTTGTGGTACTATTATCTCCATTGTGTAGAATAGGCAACTGAGGCACAAAGAAGTAATGACAAAAGTCACATAACTAGGGGCGCCTGGGTGGCTCAGTCATTAAGCCTCTGTCTTCAGCTTAGGTCATTATCCTAGGGTCCTGAGATCAAGCCCCACATCAGGCTTCCTGATTGGCGGGAAGCCTGCATCTCCCTCTCCCACTCCCCTTGCTTGCATTCCTGCTTGCACGCTCTCTCTCTCTCTCTGTCAAATAAATAAAATCTTTAAAAAAAAAGTCACATAACTATTATGAAGTAGAATTAGTTTGCCACAGTTTGCCATATTTTTGAGCATCACAATAAACTGTTTTGTATGTAATTTTTAAAAAGATTTTATTTATTTATTTGTTTAAGAGATAGAGCAAGAGAGAGAGCAAGAGAGCACAAACAGGGGAGTGGCAGAGGGAGAGGGAGAAGCAGGCTCCCTCTCTAAGCAGAGAGCCCCATGTGGGGTTTTATCCCAGGATCCTGAGATCATAACCTAAGCTGGAAGCAGACACATAACCAACGAAGCCACCCAGGCACCCCGTTTTGTATTGAATTCTAATACGAACTTAAATCCTTTAAAATTATAAATCAGGAAAAATTATGTATTATTATTTTATTATTATTATTTATTATTTTATCATACTATATAATTATTCACATTGGACTAAATGTAAACAATGAGAAATCAACACAAATGAAAATTATTGCATATGTTTAATCCATCAATGAAACAAAAATATAGGAAATGTCAAAATTTGAAAAACATTCTCATTAAATAATAGAAATATAATTATTAAAATTTTCAAATTAGACTCTGTGTTTTGTAATGATAGCAACACTAGTATTATAGTGATGAATAGAAAAAAAGTCAAGAGGATATTTGAAAGGTTGAAGGTTAAAACATAGGATTTTTAAAATGATGCACATATTTTAGCAGCCTATTCCAATATCTTTATTTTACAAATAGAAAACATGACACTGGTTGTGGTTTATCGTAGTTCATGGCTTATCAGTAAATTTTATTCTTCAAGTTGTTTATCTCTGTTAGTACAATTAATGATTCTCTTTCACCTTGACAATTCCTAACTGCACAACAAAAATGGTTGTATGGAACTGAATTAAGAATAACTAAGTAGATTAAAAAACACTACTTGGGAAAAAAAGAAAGTTTTTCCTATACTCTAACTCCCTCTAGGCAAGAGTGGCAACAGGGAGAAGTTTGACACAGAATTCCAAGTAAGTGGTGATACTGACCTTCATGAGACTGATACAAATTATGTGGAAAGAAGGGATGAATCTGAGATGTGGTCTTGAGGTAAAAGAAGCAGATTTGCTGACACAATTGGACGAAGGGGAGCTAAGGAAAAGGAGGAATAAAAGATGATAGGCTTCTCTCATTTGGCATGAGAAATTGGTACCATTTATTGAGACAAGTAGACTCTAACTGCAATAGTTTCAGAAAAGGAAAGACTTCAATTCTAGTCATAATTTCAGAAGTATTTGTGACAGTAAAATGGAGAGGTCACTTAAGTAGTTGGATGTAGAAGCCTAAACCACAGAGAAGTGGTTTTTATGCAGAGCATCTGTTCAAGTGTCATAATCCTAATGATATGATTCAAATAAATGGAGGTAAATATGATCAATCAAAAGAAAAAATAAAGATCGTTTCCCAAATGAAAGTCATAGTAATGATGTTATCTTAATAATATATTAATATATTACAGTAGTATTAATGCTGAATATTAATTTATATGTTTATAAAATGACGGTATTAACACTATAAATTTTAATATATTAACATTAAAATACTTATTAATATTTAATTAATGTTAAAACTGCAATAATTGATATAGCTTGGTGGAAATTCAAGGCTCTAAGGATAAAAAGAAAATTTTTATTAAGATCTACAGGGTAGGGGCACCTGGGTGGCTCAGTGGATTAAAGCCTCTGCCTTCAGCTCAGGTCGTGATCTTAGGGTCCTGGGATCGAGCCCTGCATTGGGCTTTCCACTCAGCAGGGAGCCTGCTTCCCTTTCTCTCTGCCTGCCTCTCTGCCTACTTGTGATCTCTGTCAAATAAATAAAATCTTAAAAAAAAAAAAGATCTACAGGGTAGATTAATACATGTCAAAAAGCTTAAGGAAACAATTTATTTCCAAGAGAATATGGATCAATTAAATTAAAAATTAAATCTATGAGAGAAAAAAACTCTAGACCCCAATAATCTCAGGTATACAAATTTCATAGTAGAAAAACATTCATAAGTACATTTTAAATTGACTAAGGTTTAATCCATTTTTAAAAATGAATAGTCATTACTGTATCTTATCTCATAATTCTCAATTGTTTTACCAGAAAAACAGAAATTTAAGGAAAACTGACAGGTACAAAATTGGAGTGGAAGATTTAAACCACATCTTTGACGTCAAATACTATGTGGAACCATATGAAATTGCCAATATTTGACTATTCTGATCTATAAAATATGCAAAGTAACCAATTAAAAAGAAACATTACAGAGTTTAAAGAACACATTTAAAACTTCACTCTATTTAAAAATAATAAAAAGGGGCCCCTGGGTGGCTCGGTGGGTTAAAGCTTCTGCCTTCTGCTCAGGTCATGGTCTCAGAGTCCTGGGATCGAGCCCAGCGTCATGGGGCTCTCTGCTCAGCGGGGAGCCTGCTTCCTCCTCTCTCCCTGTCTGCCTCTTTGACTACTTGTGATCTCTGTCTCTCAAATAAATAAATAAAATCTTTAAAAACAATAATAAAGAAAAAATCCCTGCTTTCATTGAGTTTACATTCTGGGAACAATAAATAATGTTGACTAATGGATGTTAAAATGGGTTAGAAAGAGATAGAAAGATAAAGCTTTCTGAATTTCTCCATATTTCAGTAAGAAGACCTGGTCTCCTTAAATGTATATGATATAAAAATAGGGAATGTTTGCTTTCATTTTCACCAGAAATATTTCACACATCACATACCATTAGCATTATTTGGTGATCATTTGTCTAGTTTATTGATTTTATCCAAAAGTATAAAAAAACTTATCTCCCAAACAGTGCCAAATGGTTACAACCCAGATTAGGTAAATTCTAGTGTGCCAGGGAGACTGGAACATTATCTTCATAGCTATTTACATGATGTAAAGGAGAAAGGTCTTGAATAGGAAACCATCTTTAAGTATGAAAAGATTAGACATAGAGATTGTCTGGTTCCTGGATAGATTTTATTTATTTAGATGATTATAGTTAAGATTCAAGTCCCATATATTTCAAAGGAGACCTTTTCAGCAAGAAAAAGATAGCTGTCTCCTTCTTTTTTATAAGCAGAGACTAATAATTTTTCTTCATCTGTTGCCTCTGGGGCATCCAAGTATCATGTAAAACAATTGACCTGACACTTACTTAATTGCCCTAAGGATAAGGAGTAGGGCAAGTAGAGGGTCAATGACCTGTTTACAGTGAGCTACTTAAGAATAAATTTCTTTTTCACCCGGGATACCTCATGTGATCCTGAGATCGTGAAACTGAAGAGACTCCACAAAAAAACTGCTTGGTTTGCTCCTTTTCCTGCTTCTCCTTGTGCTAAAACATGCACCTCCACCTTATACATGCCTTATAGTACAGATAACATACGTGTTCCTTATAATGGTCAAGGAGTTAATAATTTTTTTGTAGTCTTCCAGCACAATTAAAGACATCTAAGGAGCAGCCAAGAGAGGTTGCCATGTATGTTTCCCAGTGCTAGTGACTCCAGATATTTTGACAAGAAGACCCCTGGAACCAGACCGAAGTGACTTGTGGACATCTGAGCATTTATCCTTGTTTTGACCAGTTCCTGGATTCCTGAGAGGAATGTACACCAGAACACAATCCTCAGTAAAAACGCTGTACCTGAAGTAAAGATGAAACTCTCTTTCTCCAAGACACTATTTATATCTGCACTTTCTATGTATCTTCAATAAGCTCTGTCTCACTTTCTCTTGGCTCATGTTTGATTTCTATTCTGCACAAAGCCAAGGACCCTCTTACATGAACCTGTAGGAGCCCCTCTGGGTCCTCAGACCCAGTCAACCTGCCTCAGTCATTGAGAATAAAATTAACAAATGCAAATATTAAAACCCAACAGATAGCTTTGTATCCAACAAAAATATACATATCACTTAAACAACTATGAACTATTAAAAATAAATAAATGTCAACAAATTCTGAAGACGGATATTATAAAATTTTTCCCTTTACCCAAGCACAAAATAGAATCAATAAGACACTGATTGAAGAAATTCTGAAACATCAATACAGTGGAATATGAACCATATTTTTTAAAAAGTCTTTTATTTCAAACATGTAGAATTTTTATAGACATACAAGTATAAGGAATCATCATGTACCTAGTATGTAGCCTTCAAAACATTAACCCATAGCCAGTCCTGCCCCTTCTGTAAACAATTAGGGATAATAACAGTATCTAACTCCCAGAAATGTCATTTAATCTAAGAGGTTGCTGTAGCTGGTACTGTACCGACCCCAGAGGATGAATTCTAGATATTAACTTCTTCTGCTTGCCCTGGCACTCACAGAGCTCAGCCAGGTTCCACCAAAAGGCGTTATCAACAAGGCACCCAGAGGCACATTCCTTCTCATAAAAAGCTAACCTTTTCTGGAGCATGCAGTAAGGAGTGGTGAACTGGACAATTATTTCCATTTCAGTTATTTTCTTTTTATTCATGTAACCAACACAAGATGTTTTCCTTGTATTTTTTAGGTTCCTGGTGTTAAAGAATTCTTAATCTAGTTGATCTTTGGAAGTGGGTTTCAGAACTTGAAAAAAAAGGCTCTAAATTAAGTGCCCACAGCAGTCACTCTGCAGTAGTACTAGGTCATTAGACAGAAATGTTCAAGATGACATTAATGTATAAGCCCAAAGATGATAAAAATTCACACTTCTGGGGCGCCTGGGTGGCTCAGTGGGTTAAAGCCTCTGCCTTTGGCTCAGGTCATGATCCCAGGGTCCTGGGATGGAGCCCCACATCAGGCTCTCTGCTCAGCAGGGAGCCTGCTTCCTGCTCTCTCTCTGCCTGCTTCTCTGCCTACGTGTGATCTCTCTGTCAAATAAATAAATAAATATATTAATTTAAATTAATTAAATGTTATTTAATTAATTTAAATTAAATTAAATTAAAATTAATTAAATTTAAATTTTAAAAAATTCACATTACTTATTTTAGAATAAATCCTCTTGGTATAATAATATTACTCGAAACTTTTAAACTTTAAATTTGGTTGGTTTATATAAAACATCAAACTGGTAATAAAGAGCATTATGTTTCCACATAAATAATAAAAGTCATCTTATATTTTTATTTAAATTAAATATGTAAAAAAGGCTGTGAAATGATTCTTCTGGCCACAGTTCATAATAATTTTTTAACTTCCTTTTAAATATATATTTAAACTAATCATACATATATGAGTATGGTTAATTTCATTGAGGTTAGCTCTTAAAATTCATGATAGAATAAACCATATATTATTAGTCAAGTCAGAAAATGATGTAGGTCTAAAATAGTATTACTTATAATAATCAATAACTGAGAAATTGACTCAAATATTCTGAAAGAAAACAAATAAAAGTCAAGCACAGCAACAAAGAAACAAGGTAAATAATCATTTACATCAAATGACCTGGCCTTTGCAGGAGATTAAGCTTGTCACAACTCTAAGTTAACGGTAATTTATTATTGTGAAAAACAAAGCTGCATTAGAGAAACCATTAATAAGTTTTCTAATGCTCAGAACATCAGTCTCAAGAATTAAAATCTCAAGTCACAAGACCCAACATATCCATTTAAGAGAATTGGTCTCCATGCTTCGTGAACTTTCTAAGCAAAGACAATCAATTTAGCAAAGCAGTAGAATCAATGTACTTTCTGTATTAAAAAGGGGTTGATCGTAATAACTAATACTTTACATGATTTAAAAATTTATTGAGTCTTTACCTATAATAACTTAATTATTAATAATAATCTATGAGCCAATATCTTTTAATAGAAAACTTTTTATTTACCAATCATTTATTGGCTATTAAATGTTGCTTTGCTCAAGATAGAAATCAAAGTGCTTTACAATTCACCTTGTTTTCCAGTCTTTATTTTTTCTCCTCCCCTACCTCTACATGCCCTATTTATTAAACAAGCCACATCTTTTGTTTTCACTGTTTTTGCAAAATACCCTGCACTCTCCTATATCCAGAGTCTTATTTAAGCTCTCTTCTCTGAGTTCTCTACTCCTGCACCTGCACCTGTCTTTAAAGCCTTATAAGTCCTATAATTTTCCAATACATGTTTTAAGGTTTCCAATACACGTTTTAAGATCTCACAGTATGCTTGTTTTGGAGTTATGGGAAGCAGAAATCAGAGACAAACAAGATTTTACTATTGTCCTAGAAATGATTTAATTCTCACAATTAAGAACAAAAGCTATTAAATAATCTGCAATCATGAGCAAAGATTTCCCTATACATAACATTTGTCTTCTAAAATTTATTTGAAAAACATAGGTTTGTAGAACTAGTCTACCCCAAATCCTCACAACAGTCAATTTAAGTTTGATAAGTCTGATAAGACAATAGGTGACCTTCTGAAGTATTTCAGTGTAGGTGAATTATATATATTTTCTTCCCTCACATCTCCCTGGTGTAAGGAGCAAAAAACCTTTTATCTTCCAAGAGAATAATATATTAAGATTCTATTGTAAGAGATAACTGCATTTCTATTTCCATTTGTATACCTGCCTAGCCAGTAGCTTATTAACAGCTTCTAAATAATTAGGGTTAAAAAAATTGCAAATGATGGTGTCAGGTGATGGACAAGAGATAGAGAGGTAGGACTTCACCCTTGCATTAAAGTCCTAAGAGGTTGGAAGACAGATTCTATACCTAAATGAATGCTCAAGATTTAAAAACAATTGTCCAACTGTGTTGTAGAGGGGTAAAAAAAAAAATAATGTAAACTAATAAAATGAAGTAAATTGACGCAAGCAGGAATCAGAGAAACAAATGACTAAATTTTACAAAGATAGGCCACCTAGGGAGGTTGTTGGACATAGACTTTCATCAATATTTATCCTTTTTAAAAGATATATTTATTTGAGAGAGAGAGAGAGAGAACCAGTCACATGATGGGGGGGGGAGGGGAGAAGCTAGTCAGGGAGTGAGGAGTAGTCAGAGGGTGAGAAAGAACCCACAAGACCACTCACCGCTAAGCATGGAGTCTGTTGCAGGCTTGATTGAAGGACCCTGAGATCATGACCTGGGCCAAAACCAAGACCTGACCATATAACAGACTGTGCCAACCAGGTATCCTGTATTTATTCTAAATATTCAATTACCTACTTAAAAACACGTTGGAAATGAAACTTCATTTCTAAGGAAATACATGCATTTCTTTTGAATCTTCACTTGAGAAATCTTTTACGACTTTGATCTCCATTTTAGGAAGTAAATAAACTTTTATTGAATCCATACTATATTGCAGATATTCTTTTCTAAATTTTCTGAAATACTGTTGGTGAAGCAAACAGCAAATCTCTGAAAGCCGGAAAGAAAATATGTATTGCAATCTGACCTCTAATTACTTCTCCAAACATGTATGCCTCTAAACTTTGTGAAAAAAGCTCTACCTAATGCAGCTAGTAATTTGCCACTAAACACAATTTCTAAAGATGGCAGTTTTGTCGTATTTTCTAAACTTATCTCAAGTTGATTCATGCCTCCAGACTCTCACACCTCTTACACCATTCTTTCATCAGTAGTATGGATAGAGTGGTCAGCAAAAAAACAGTTGTTTCCTATATTAGTTTTTCTTTTGCTGCTATGACACATTACCATAGACTTAGTGGCTTAAAACAACACAAATTTATTACAGTTTTATAGAACTAAAGTCCAATATGTATCTCAATGAAATAAATTCAAGGTGTTAGCATGGCTATGCTCCTTTCTGAATGCTTCAGAAGAGAAATTGTTTCTTTTACATTCAGATTGTTGACAGAATTCAGTTTCTTGTAGGATCAAGCTATCATTTATTTGCTGACAATAAATATAAAGCCATTTTCAGCTTCTGGAGGCTGCTGCAGTTCTTGTCTGTGGCCTCCTACTCTGTCTTCACTGTTAGCAAAACTATTCCACTCCTGTTTTGAATCTATCCTGCTTCTTCACTTTTTTAAAAGACTTATTTATTTATTTTAGTGGAGGGTCAGAGGAGGGACAGAGGGAGAGGCAGTGAGAATCTTTATCCTGCTTCTTCTTTAGTCTCATCTATCTTACCTGATCTGGAAATGATACCACTCTCTTAGGGCTGGTATGATTAGATTAGGCCTGCTCAGATAATCCAGGATAACTTCCTTTTCTATAGATAACTCCTATCTAAGTAACAGCTACAGGTTGCTAGGATTAGGGCATGACCTTTTTGGAAGTCATTATTTTGCCTATTACACTGGCTAAGGAAGAAAACTTCTAACAATATTTAATATGCCATCACAATAGCTATTGACACTATGATGAAGACACAAAAAAGGACAAATTATGAAAGCAGAGCAAAATTTGTTCAGCACAGAATCTAACCATAAGATAGAGCATGACATGCACCCAGAACTGATACTGATATAGGGGCACATTTCTTTTTTTTTTTTTTTTTAAGATTTTATTTATTTACTCGACAGACAGAGATCACAAGTAGGCAGCGAGGCAGGCAGAAAGAGAGGGGGAAGCAGACTCCCCACTGAGCAGAGAACTCAATGTGGGGCTTGATCCCAGGACCCTGAGATCATGACTTGAGCCAAAGGCAGAGGCTTTAACCCACTGAGCCACCCAGGTGCCCTGAGGCACATTTCTATGTACTGGCTCCCCAGTATTCTTGATGGCATGCTTCTTTCTTCTTGGCTTTCTTATCTCTTGTGGAATTTTCATCTTTTTATAACCTGGGTAAAAATTTTTATTTCAAATAATCTGAAGCTATTAAGTCTAAGAAAAGCTTTCAAGAATTCCAAAACATGCCTAGTTTGCCAGAAGTACTACAATTGATCATGTTTTCTACCAAGAATTCACTGAGGTGTTTTTGTTTGTTTGTTTGTTTGTTTGTTTGTTTGTTTATGATTTGGAGGCTCACAGAAGCATGTGCAGTGTAGATGCCATTGGGATGTGAGAACATCCAGATATTATCACATGTCAAATGATTTCCAAGGTGAGAGATGGTACTCTATTTCTGGAAGTCTCTTAAATATAGTAGATTAAATAGGTCAAAGATGCTGACAGTAAACAGTATTTGAAAAGTAATAATCCATAAGTACTTAGCAGGTTGGAACAGGAAAGTAAGGTGTGGAGTAATGTGAGAACTAAAGAAAGAATAAGAATGTATAAATGCTACCTTTATTTCAAAGAAGAGGTCGCGTTGGTCATATTATTTTGCTTATATTGCAATTACTTAAGGTTAAATGTTTGGTTGTTTCAAGTGCTAGTGATTTTAAGGACTTTGTATTTAACAATGAATTGAAATAAACACAGTACAAAAGTATGCTTAAATTTAAGTGTTCCACATTCAACAGAATTTATAAGGTTAAAATCACAAATGAGTATTTAAATTATTCTTCTTTTTAAGATTTTATTTGACAGAGAGAGAAAGATCACAAGCAGGCAGAGCAGCAGGCAAAAGGGGGGGGGGAGCAGGCTCCCCACTGAGCAGAGAGCCCGATGTGGGACTCAATCCCAGGACCCTGAGACCACAGCCTGAGCTAAAGGCAGAGGCTCAACCCACTGAGCTACTCAGGCGCCCAGTGTTTAAACTATTCTAATAGAGATTCATGTTCTTTTTAAAGATTTTATTATTTATTTGATAGAGAAAAAGAGAGCAGAAGGAGAGGATCAGAGGGAGAGGGACAAGCAGACTCCATGCTGAGCATTGAGTCTGATTCGGGGCTTGATCCTAGGACCATGAAATCATGACCTGAACCAGAATCAAGACAGATGCTTAACTGACTGAGCCACCCAGGTGCCCCTAGGATTCATGTTCTATAATAAATGTTATGTTGGTGGAAGAGCAAAATGGCAGAGAAGTAGGAGAGATAAATATCACTGGGTCCCAGGAGCTCAGCTAGATAGTTATCAAACCATTCTGAACACCTACAAACTCAACAGGAGATGGAAGAGAAGAAGAGCATTCTAGGAACAGAAAAGCGACCACTTTCTGGAAGGTAGGATGTGCAGAGAAGTGAATCTGAGGCAATACAGGGGAAGATAGACCACAGGAGGGGCTGGCTCCTGGCAAGTGGTAGAGCAACAGAGCACAAAATTGGAACTTTTAGAAGTCTGTTCCATTGAGGGATGTCATTCCAGAGGCTAAGTGGGAGCTGAAGCCCTTGTGGGGACAGTGTGGTCTCAGGACCTGTGGGGAGACAAAAAGACCAAGGGTGTCTGAGTTTGCCAAAGCTCTCTGGTATCAGAGCAGGGAAGCCAGCTGCAGAGATGGAATTGAGAAGTGGGCTCTCAGCTTGGGGTTACCTTAAGCCAAGATCTGAGGCACAGCCAGACCACTGCTCTTCCAGCAGTGATTCCATAATTGGCAGATCTGGGGACACTTACCTTCCTCCTCTGGGAGGAACAGCATGAGAGCATGCTGCAGGAATTGGCTGGGTTTGGAGACTCCAAACAGGACCATGTGCCAGAGATAGAAATGCTCAGTCACAGGCTGGGTGAACATGGAGCATGGCTGGAGGCCAGGGAGATGGGAGGGATTCACTGCTTTTCTCTGAAGATGCACTGAGGAATGTGGCCCTGAGTTCTCAGTTCCTATGGGATGAATCACTTGCTGGGACAGTGTGGTCACTGTACCCACAGGGTCACAAAAAGACCAGGGGTGTCTGAATGTGGCAGAGCTGCCAGGTGTCAGAGCGGGGAAGCCAGCTGAGGAGATAGGGTCTCAGCTCATAGTTACCTTAAGCCATGACCCAAGGCACAGTCAGGCCACTGTTCTTCCAGCAGGGAACCCACAAGTGGCAGATCTAGGGAGACTCACCTTCCTCCTCTGGGAGGAGTGGCTGGGGAGCATGTTACAGGAATTGGCTGGGTTTGGAGACTCTGGACAGGGCCAAGTGCCAGAGATAGAAATGCTGGTAACAGGCTGGTGAGCATAGAGCACAGTCAGAGACCAGGGAGACTGGAGGGATTGACTGCTTTTTTCTGAGGGTACACTGAGGAGTGCAGCCCTGAGCCCTCAGCTTCTACACAGCAGCTGGATATTGGGAAGCCACCATCTTTATTCTCTGCCTCCAAAGCTGTATGAAAGCATTCATGGAACAAAAGCTCCTAAGAGCAAAACTAAGTAGATTACTTAGCCTGGCCCATAGCAAGGGTGGTGTAATTCCCCCTCGGGCAAAGACATTTGAGATTCACTGCAACAGGCCCCTCCCCCAGAAGACCAACAAGAACATCCTGCCAAGACCAAGTTCACTGGTCAATGAAAACTACAAAACTTCAGAGCAATGGGAATACAACATATAGAATTCATGGCTTTTTCCCATGATTCTTCAGTCTTTCAAAGTTAATTTTTTGAAGTATTATTTTTTCTTATTCTATTTTCTAAAATTTTCCCCTTTCCTATTTTAACATTTTTTAACTGTTTTATCTTATCATTTTAAAAAGCTTTTTAAATTTTCATTGTTATAGTCATATTCTATCCCTTCATTGTATTTAACTTTATTTTTTGTATACATGTAGGTTTTTCTTTCTTTAAAGTTTTGGGATACAGTTTCTTCCAACAAATCAAAATACACCCTAAATCTAGTGCATGGCTTTGTTATAGTCTCCAGCCTGATCACATTTTTTCCTCTTTTTTTCTTTTCTTTTTTAAACTAACTTCTTATCTTACCAATTCATTTTTTAGAATCTTTTAATTTTCATCTTTATAGTCATATCTCATCCCTTCATCTTGTTTACCCTTATTTTTGTGTATATATATATATATATATATATATATATATATTTTTTTTTTTTTTCTTTTTTCTTCTCCCCCCAGTTTTGGGCCTCTTCTGATTTGGTTAGTGTATACTTTTCTGGGGTCATTGCTACCCTTTTAGTATTTTGTTCTCTCATTCATCTATATTTATCTGGATAAAATGACAAAGTGGAAAAACTTACCTCAAAAAAAAAAAAAAGAGCAAGAAGCAGTACCAATGGCTAGGGACCTAATCAATATGAATATTAGTAAGACGTCAGAACTAGAGTTCAGAATGATTATCAAGCTGCTAGCTGGGCTCAAAAAAAGCATGGAAGGTACTAGAGATCCCTTCCTGGAGAAATAAAATCCCTTTCTGGAGAAATAAAAGAACTAAAATCTAACCAAGTTGAAAGCAAAAAAGCTATTAATGAGGTGCAATAAAAAATGGAGGCTCTCACTGCTAGGATAAATGAGACAGAAGAGAGAATTAGTGATATAGAAGACCAAACGATAGAGAATAAAGAAGCTGAGAATAAGAGAGATAAACAACTACTGAATCACAAGGGGAGAATTTGAGAGAGAAGTGATACCATAAGATGAAATAATATTAGAATAATTGGGATCCCAGAAGAAGCAGAAAAAATAGAGAGAGGCAGAAGGTATATTGGAACAAATAATAGCAGAGAATTCCCCTAATTTGGGGAAGGGAATAAGCATCAAAATCCAGGATGCACAGAGAACCCCTTCAAAATCAATAGGTCAACACCCTGTCATCCAATAGTAAAACTTACAAAAGTCTCAGTGACAAAGAGCAAATCCTGAAGGCAGCTTGGGACAAGAGGTCTGTAACATACAATGGTAGAAATATTAGATTGGCAGCAGACCTATCTACAGAGACCTGGCAGACCAGAAAGGACAGGCATGATATATTCAGAGCACTATACAAGAAAAATATGCATCCAAGAATACTATATCCAGCTGGGCTGTCATTGAAAATAGAAGGATAAAAAGGCTCCAGGACAAACAAAAACTGAAAGAGTTTGCAAACACCAAACTGATCCTACAGGAAATACTGAAAGGGGTCCCCTAAGCAAAGAGAGAGCCTAAAAGTAACAGACCAGAAAGAAACAGAGACAATATATGGTAACAGTCACCTTACAGGCAATGCAGTGGCACTAAATTCATATCTTTCAATAGTTATCTTGAATGTAAATGGGCTAAATGCCCCAGTCAAAGACATAAGGTATTAGAATGGATAAAAACAAAACAAAACAAAACAAACAAAACAAACAAAAAACAAAAAAAACCCAAGACCCATCCATATGCTGTCATTAAGAAACTCATTTTGACCCCAAAACACCTCCAGATTTAAAGTAAAGGGGCAGAAAACAGTTTACCATGCTAATGAACATCAAAAGAAAGCTGGGACGGCAATCCTTATTATGTCTTTCTCCCACACCAAGCCAAATAAGTGGAACTATCTGCTGTATAAATCATTTAATGATATAATGGATTTTCTGATGTTTTCTTTTTTAAGATTATTAATGCTGTTTCATTTTTCCTGATTTCATCTGTTTAAAAATGTACAGGTTAGGTTAGGCCTGAAAGGGGTACAGAGTAGTATGGCCAGGGATTAGGACTGCTTCTGTATCTCACTTCTTTGAAGATGGTCAGTCCATGGAGTCAATTAATGATCCTATTCTTTTGCTCCATTACTCACCTGTGTGAGCCTTTTTCATATGCTATTTTAGATTTGTGGCTACCATGCACAAGATTTGTAAAGGAAGAGAATACAAAATAAAATTCACTATTAATGTTATGATTAGGAAGTAATTAGAAAGTGCAATTCTGAGTTTCAGTCTTAATTCAACCTATAAATTAATTTAGTAAATCTGCAATAAATGGATTACCTAGTACTCTTATTAAAAATAACACATCAATTTAAACAAAAAATGGACCTCATTATTCCTTATTTGTTCTTTGACCAATACCAAAATTACGAGTTCCTATCAGAAAAAGACAGGTGGCAATTTGACAGACGGGTCTACAATATCACCACTGCACAAAATTCTCAATCTTTTGATATACTTATCCATCACTGCCAAGCTCTGGAATAATGTGATTGTGGTAATAGAACGAAATGGTTGTGCTCTTGAAGCAGTAGGTGGCTTTGCCTACTGTAGATGAATTATTGCTAAGGAATACATTGGTCATGCACAAAGCAACTGTATTTTGCTTCCTCAGATTTATTTAAACTATACTCTGAATCAGTGGTGCTCAAAATTGCTCCAAAGTCCTATCAAATACAGCAGCAATACCAATACAAGTTTAACTCAGCTTGAAATTTGCAAACTGAAGTTAAAAGACTGCTTTTGAGAATGGGATAATTTTAAGAATTTTTTCCTGGTAAACCTTTAAAATATAGTTTAAATGTTTTTAATGTTTTACTAAATACCATAAAAGTAAAAAGTTTGTCTCTCCCCTATTGGCATATAAATTGAGCAATATTTATTTGTTATTTCAAAAAAATATAACAAATGCTTATCAGGCAATTTTGTGCTCACTGTTAACAAGGAGGACCAAGTCTTGCCCTTTGAGAGACTTATAGCTTATGGGGGAAATAAACACTATACAGATTATTGATTAAAAAAAGATATAATTCCCCCCCAAAAGATAATTTTTTAAAAGATACAATTTTAGTTGGAAAAAAAGTGTTGTATGAAGACAAAACAGAGTAATGGTTAAAAGTGACATGGGTAGAGAATGACTCACTGAGGAAGTGACATTTGTTTAGAGACCTAAGAAAGTGAGAGCAGAGCCAATAAAATATGAAAAGGGAGAATATACCTGGGCAGCAAGTACAAAGTTCTGTTGTGAAATGACCTTGATTTGTTCAAGGAATGACAAGGACAATATGATGCAGCAAGATGTCTAAGAGATTAGAAAGTGATATTGATGGAAAACAGGACTAACTTTCTAAAATTAAGAGATTTTTCAAGAAGTAAGCTAAAAGAAATATCTTTTAAAGAGTAGGGCAAGAATGGAAGTATCCTTTCATTGATTTAAAAAAGAGACAATAATTGTGAGCAGTGGAGGCAATGAGAAATATCTGAATTTGGATTTATTTTAAATGTTTCAACAGATTTTGTCAATGTTGAGAATGAAAAAAAAAGGGGAGAGTCAATAATGACACTCAAATTTAAGGGCTTTTTATTTGGGTAAATAGTAATATCTTTGAGGACAATGAGGGACCTGGAACACGAACAGGTTTGAGATGGGGAAATTCATCATTTATACAATACACGCACCTTGGAGATATTGTGGGTTTAATTCTGGGCTATTTTAATAAAGCGAATATCACAATAAACCAAGTCAAATGAATATTTTGCTTTCCTTGTATATATAAAAGTTACATTTAACCATACTGTAGTCTATTAAGAGTACAACATTATGTCTTTTAAAAAAGGAATGTGCATGCTTTGATTAAAAAAAAATACTTTTGCTAAAAATTACTAACCATCACAGAGCTTTGAGCAAGTCATAATCTTTTTGCTGGTGGAGGGACTTGCCTCAATATTGATGGCTGAAGGGTGGTAGTTGCTAAGTTTGGAATTGCTGTGACAATTTCTTAAAAGAAGACAACAATGAATTTTGCTTCAGTGACTGATTCTTGCTTTGACTTCTCTGTAGCATGCAATGCTGTTTGATAGTATTTTACCCACAATAGAACTTCTTTCAGAATTGGAGTCAACCCTTAAACCCTGTCACTGTTCTTATTGACTAAGTTTATGCAATATTCTAAATCCTTGTTGTTAATTCAACAATCTTCATAGTATCATCACCAGGAGTAGATTCCACCTCAATAAAACATCTTCTTTGCTCATCCATAAAAAACAACTCTTTATCCATTCAAGTTTTATCATGATCTTGTAGCAATTCAGTCACATCTTCAGGCTCCACTTCTATTTATCTTACTATTTCCACCACATGTGCAGTTACTTCCAGTCTTGAACCCTACAAAATCATCCAATTGGTTGGAATCAACTTCTTTCAAACACTTGTTAATGTTGATATTTTGAACTCTTCTCGGGAATCACTAATTTCCTTCATGGCTTCTAGAATGGTGAATCCTTTCCAGGTTTTTGTTTTTTTTTTTTTAAAGATTTTTTTATTTATTCATTTGACAGATAGAGATCACAAGTAGGCAGAGAGACAGGCAGAGAGAGAGGAGGAAGCAGGCTCCCCGCTGAGCAGAGAGCCCAATGCAGAGCTCGATCCCAGGACTCTGGGATCATGACCTGAGCCGAAGGCAGAGGCTTTAACCCACTGAGCCACCCAGGCGCCCCCTTTCCAGGGGTTTTTAATTTGCTTTGTCAATATCCATCAAAGGGATTACTATCTAAAGCAGCTGTAGCCCTACAAAATGTATTTCCTAAATAATAAAACTTGAAAGTTGAAATTACTCCTTGATCCATGGACTGCAGAACAGATGTTATATTAGCAGCCATGTAAACAACATTAATCTCATTGTCCATCTCCATCAGAGCTCTTGGGTGACCAGGTGCATTGTCAATGAGCAATCACATTTTTAAAGGTGTCTTTTATTCTAAGCAGTAGATCTCAACAGCAGGCTTAAAATATTCAGTAAACCATGCTGACAACCAATGTGCTGTTATTCAGGCTTTGCTGTTTCATTTACAAAGCACGGCAGAGTAGATTTAGCATAATTCTTAGGAGACTTAGGTTTTCAGGATGGTCAATTAACACTGGTCTTAACTTCTAACCATTAATTGCATTAGCCCCTAATAAGAGAAGTAGCCTGTCCTTTGATGCCAGGCATTGACTTTTCCTCTTTACCTGGCAAAGTCCTAGATCGCATCTCCCAATATACAGTTCTTTTATCTACATTGAAAAATCTGCTGTTCAGTGTAGCCACTTATCTTAGCTAGATCTTCTACAGAATGTAATGTAGCTTCTCCATCAGTGCTTGCTTTTTAACCTAACATTTTCTTGTTATGGAGACAGCTTCTTTCCTTAAACCTCATGATCTGACCTCTGCTAGCTTCCAGCTTTTCTTCTGCAGCTTCCTCACCTCTCAGCCTTCTGGGGATTAAAGAGAGTCAGGCCTTGTTTGTCTTATGGGAATGTTGTGGCTGCTTGATCTTCTATCCAGACCACAGAAAATTTCTCCATATCAGCAATAAGACTTTGACTTTCTTACAATTTCTGTGTTCCCTGGAGTACCTTTTTAAATTTTCTTCAAGAACTTTTGCTTGGCATCACCACATTGCTGCAAGTGACCTAGCTTTTGTCCTATATCAGCTTTTGACATACCTTCTCAGTGAACTTAGTCATCTCTATCTTTTGATTTAAAATGAACACTGTTATACACAACTAATGAATTGTTGAACACTACATAAAATATTAATGATGTGCTACATGTTGGCTATCTGAACACAATAATAATTTTAAAAAATTGTTTCTAGAGAGGGAGGAGTCAAGATGGCGGAGAAGTAGCAGGCTGAGGCTATATCAGGTAGCAGGAGATCAGCTAGATAGCTTATCTAAACATTGCAAACACCTACAAATCCAATGGGACATCAAAGAGAAGAAGAACAGCAATTCTAGAAACAGAAAATCAACCACTTTCTGAAAGGTAGGACTGGCGGAGAAGTGAATCCAAAGCGATGGGAAGATAGAAGGCAGGGGGAGGGGCTGGCGCCCGGCAAGAGGTGGAGTAACGGAGCACAAAATCAGGACTTTTAAAAGTTTGTTCTGCTGAGGGACATTGCTCCAGAGGCTAAACCAGGGTGAAATCCACGGGGGTCAGCGTGGCCCCAGGTCCCGCAGAGTCACAGAAGGATCGGGGGTGTCTGAGTGTCGCAGAGCTTGCAGGTATTAGAACGGGGAAGCTGGCTACAGAGACAGAGCCGAGGAGTGAACTCTCAGTTCGGGGTTACCTTGAACCAGTCACAGCCTGGGTGAGCTCGGAGCTCAGCCGGAGGCCAGGGAGATGGGAGTTATTGGGTGCTATTCTCTGAGGGTGCAGTGAGGAGTGGGGCCCTGAGCTCTTGGCTCCTGGCTGGAGACTGGGAGGAAGCCATTTTCATTCCTGTCCTCCGGAACTCTACAGAAAGCATTCAGGGAACAAAAGCTCCTGAAAGCAAACTTGAGCGGATTACTCAGCCCGGCCCCTGGTAAAGGCGGCGCAATTCCGCCTGGGGCAAAGACACTTGAGAATCACTACAACAGGCCCCTCCCCCAGAAGATTAACAAGAAATCCAGCCAGGACCAGTTCACCTACCAAAGAGTGCAGGTTCAATACCAAGGAGAGCAACGGAATTCCAGAGGAGGAGAAAGCAAAGCACTGAACTATTGGCTTTCTCCCCATGATTCATTAGTCTTGCAGTTAATTTAATTTTTTTTCAATTTTTTTTCTTCTTCTGCTATTTTTTTAACTTTTACCCTTTTCTTTTTTAACGTTTCTTAACTAATTTATCTAATATATATATATATATATATATATATATTTCTTTTTTATATTTTTTCTTTTTTCCTTTTTTTTTTTTTGTTTCTTTCTTCTTTTTTTTTTTCTGAGCCTCTTTTTATCCCCTTTCTCCCCCCCACGATTTGGGGTCTCTTATGATTTGGTTAAAGCGTATTTACCTGGGGTCTTTGCCACCCTTTTAGTATTTTACTTACTCCTTCATATACTCTTATCTGGACAAAATGACAAGGTGGAAAAATTAACCACAAAAAAAAAAAAAGAACAAGAGGCAGTACCGAAGGCTAGGGACCTAATCAATACAGACATTGGTAATATGTCAGATCTAGAGTTCAGATTGATGATTCTCAAGGTTCTAGCCGGGCTCGAAAAAGGCATGGAAGATATTAGAGAAACCCTCTCTGGAGAGATAAAAGCCCTTTCTGAAGAAATAAAAGAACTAAAATCTAACCAAGTTGAAATCAAAAAAGCTATTAATGAGGTGCAATCAAAACTGGAGGCTCTCACTGCTAGGATAAATGAGGCAGAAGAAAGAATTATCGATATAGAAGACCAAATGACAGAGAATAAAGAAGCTGAGCAAAAGAGGGACAAACAGCTACTGGACCACGAGGGGAGAATTCGAGAGATAAATGACACCATAAGATGAAACAACATTAGAATAATTGGGATTCCAGAAGAAGAAGAAAGAGAGAGGGGAGGAGAAGGTATATTGGAGAGAATTATTGGAGAGAATTTCCCTAATATGGCAAAGGGAACAAGCATCAAAATCCAGGAAGCACAGAGAACCCCCTTCAAAATCAACAAGAATAGGTCCACACTCCATCACCTAATAGTAAAAGTTACAAGTCTTAGCGACAAAGAGAAAATCCTGAAAGCAGCCCGGGAAATGAAGTCTGTAACATACAATGTTAAAATTTTAGATTGGCAGCAGACTTATCCACAGAGACCTGGCAGGCCAGAAAGAGCTGGCATGATATATTCAGAGCAGTAAATGAGAAAAACATGCAGCCAAGAATATTATATTCATCTAGGCTATCATTGAAAATAGAAGGAGAGATAAAAAGCTTCCAGGACAAACAAAAACTGAAAGAATTTGCAAACACCAGACCAGCTCTACAGGAAATATTGAAAGGGGTCCTCTAAGCAAACAGAGACCCTAAAACTAGTAGATCAGAAAGGAACAGAGACAATATACAGTGACAGTCACCTTACAGGCAATACAATGGCACTAAATTCATATCTCTCAATACTTACCCTGAATGTGAATGGGCTAAATGCCCCAATCAAAAGACACAGGGTAACAGAATGGATAAAAAAAAAAATCCATCTATATGTTGCCTACAAGAAACTCATTTTAAACCCGAAGACACCTCCAGATTTAAAGTGAGTGGGTGGAAAACATTTTACCATGCTAATGGACATCAGAAGAAAGCATGGGTGGCAATCCTTATATCAGATCAATTAGATTTTAAGCCAATGACTATAAAAAGAGATGAGGAAGGACACTATATCATCCTCAAAGGATCTGTCCAACAAGAAGATCTAACAATTTTAAATATCTATGCCCCTAACGTGGGAGCAGCCAACTCTATAAACCAATTAATAACAAAATCAAAGAAACATATCAACAATAATAAAAGAATAGTAGGGGAGTTTAACACTCCTCTCCTGAAATGGACAGATCATCCAAGCAAAAGATCAACAAGGAAATAAAGGCCTTAAATGACACACTGGACCAGATGGACATCACAGATATATTCAGAACATTTCATCCCAAAGCAACAGAATACACATTCTTCTCTGGTGCACATGGAACATTGTCCAGAATAGATCACATCCTGGGTCCTAAATCAGGTCTCAACCGGTATCAAAAGATTGGAATCATTCCCTGCATATTTTCAGACCACAATGCTCTGAAGCTAGAACTCAATCACAAGAGGAAATTTGGAAAGAACCCAAATACATGGAGACTAAACAGCATCCTTCTAAAGAATGAATGGGTCAACCAGGAAATTAAAGAAGAGTTGAAAAAATTCATGGAAACAAATGATAATGAAAACACAACGGTTCAAAATCTGTGGGACACAACAAAGGCAGTCCTGAGAGGAAAATATATAGCGGTACAAGCCTTTCTCAAGAAACAAGAAAGGTCTCAGGTAGACAACCTAACCCTACACCTAAAGGAGCTGGAGAAAGAACAAGAAAGAAACCCTTAACCCAGCAGGAGAAGAGAAATCATAAAGATCAGAGCAGAAATCAATGAAAGAGAAACCAAAAAAAAAAAAAAAAAAAAAACAACAACAACAACAACAAAAAAACACAATAGAACAAATCAATGAAACTAGGAGCTGGTTCTTTGAAAGAATTAATAAGATTGATAAACCCCTGGCCAGACTTATCAAAAAGAAAAGAGAAAGGACCCAAATAAATAAAATCATGAATGAATGAGGAGAGATCACAACTAACACCAAAGAAATACAGACAATTATAAGAACATACTATGAGTAACTCTATGCCAACAAATTTGACAATCTGGAAGAAATGGATGCATTCCTAGAGACATATAAACTACCACAACGGAACCAGGAAGAAATAGAAAACCTGAACAGACCCATAACCAGTAAGGAGATTGAAACAGTCATCAAAAATCTCCAAACAAACAAAAGCCCAGGGCCAGACGGCTTCCCAGGAGAATTCTACCAAACATTTAAAGAAGATCAAATTCCTATTCTCCTGAAACTGTTCCGAAAAATAGAAATGGAAGGAAAACTTCCAAACTCATTTTATGAGGCCAGCATCACCTTGATCCCAAAACCAGACAAGGATTCCATCAAAAAAGAGAACTACAGACCAATATCCTTGATGAACACAGATGCAAAGATTCTCACCAAAATACTAGCCAATAGGATTCAACAGTACATTAAAAGGATTATTCACCACGACCAAGTGGGATTTATTCCAGGGCTGCAAGGTTGGTTCAACATCCACAAGTCAATCAATGTGATACAACACATTAATAAAAGAAAGAACAAGAACCATAGGATACTCTCCATAGATGCTGAAAAAGCATTTGACAAAGTACAGCATCCCTTCATGATCAAAACTCTTCAAAGTGTAGGGATAGAGGGCACATACCTCAATATTATCAAAGCCATCTATGAAAAACCCACCGCAAATATCATTCTCAATGGAGAAAAACTGAAAGCTTTTCCGCTAAGGTCAGGAACACGGCAGGGATGTCCGTTATCACCACTGCTATTCAACATAGTACTAGAAGTCCTAGCCTCAGCAATCAGACAACAAAAGGAAATTAAAGGCATCCAAATCTGCAAAGAAGAAGTCAAACTATCACTCTTCGCAGATGATATGATACTCTATGTGGAAAACCCAAAAGACTCTTTTCCAAAACTGCTAGAACTTGTACAGGAATTCAGTAAAGTGTCAGGATATAAAATCAATGCACAGAAATCAGTTGCATTTCTCTACACCAACAACAAGACAGAAGAAAGAGAAATTAAGGAGTCAATCCCATTTACAATTGCATCCAAAACCATAAGATACCTAGGAATAAACCTAACCAAAGAGGCTAAGAATCTATACTCAGAAAACTATAAAGTACTCATGAAAGAAATTGAGGAAGACACAAAGAAATGGAAAAATGTTCCATGCTCCTGGATTGGAAGAATAAATATTGTGAAAATGTCCATGCTACCTAAAGCAATCTACACATTTAATGCAATTCCTATCAAAATACCATCCATTTTTTTCAAAGAAATGGAACAACTAACCCTAAAATTTATATGGAACCAGAAAAGACCTCGGATAGCCAAAGCAATATTGAAAAAGAAAGCCAAAGTTGGTGGCATCACAATTCCGGACTTCAAGCTCTATTACAAAGCTGTCATCATCAAGACAGCATGGTACTGGCACAAAAACAGACACATAGATCAATGGAACAGAATAGAGAGCCCAGAAATAGACCCTCACTCTATGGTCAACTGATCTTCGACAAAGCAGGAAAGAATGTCCAATGGAAAAAAGACAGCCTCTTCAATAAATGGTGTTGGGAAAATTGGACAGCCACATGCAGAAAAATGAAATTGGATCATTTCTTTACACCACACGCAAAAATAGACTCAAAATGGATAAATGATCTCAATGTGAGAAAGGAATCCATCACCATCCTTGAGGAGAACACAGGCAGCAACCTCTTTGACCTCAGCCACAGCAACATCTTCCTAGGAACATCGCCAAAGGCAAGGGAAGCAAGGACAAAAATGAACTATTGGGATTTCATCAAGATCAAAAGCTTTTGCACAGCAAAGGAAACAGTTAACAAGACCAAAAGACAACTGACAGAATGGGAGAAGATATTTGCAAACGACATATCAGATAAAGGGCTAGTGTCCAAAATCTATAAAGAACTTAGCAAACTCAACACCCAAAGAACAAATAATACAATCAAGAAATGGGCAGAAGACATAAACAGACATTTCTGCAACAGACATATGAAACATGAACATGTTTCATACAGACACATGAAAAAGTGCTCCACATCACTGAGCATCAGGGAAATACAAATCAAAACCACAACGAGATATTACCTCACACCAGTCAGAATGGCTAAAATTAACAAGTCAGGATGACAGATGCTGGCGAGGATGTGGAGAAAGGGGAACCCTCCTATACTGTTGGTGGGAATGCAAGCTGGTGCAACCACTCTGGAAAACAGCTTGGAGGTTCCCCAAAATGTTGAAAGTAGAACTACCGTACGACCCAGCTATTGCACTACTGGGTATTTACCCTAACGATACAAACGTAGTGATCTGAAGTGGCATGTGCACCTGAATGTTTATAGCAGCAATGTCTACAATAGCCAAACTACGGAAAGAACCTAGATGTCCATCAACAAATGAATGTATAAAAAAGATGTGGTATATATACACAATGGAATACTATGCAGCCATCAAAAGAAATGAAATCTTGCCATTTTCGATGACGTGCATGGAACTAGAGGGTATCATGCTTAGTGAAATAAGTCAGTCGGAGAAAGACAACTATCATATGATCTCCCTGATATGAGGAGGTGGAGATACAACAAGGGGGGCTTGGGAGTAGGAAAAGAATAAATGAAACAAGATGGGATTGGGAGGGAGACAAACCATAAGTGACCCTTAATCTCACCAAACAAACTGAAGGTTGCTGGCGGGGGGGTTTGGGAGAGGGGGGTGGGTTTATGGACATTGGGAAGGGTATGTGCTATGGTGAGTGCTGTGAAGTGTGTAAACCTGGCGATTCACAGAACTGTACCCCTGGGGATAAAAATACATTATATGTTTATAAAAAATAAAAATTAAAAAAAATTGTTTCTACAACCACAAAAAAAATAAAATAAGATGAGAGATGTGTGACTCTTCCTTTCAGTTAAACACTTAGAAGCCATTGCAGAGTTTTTGTTTGGCATAGTTTCAATATTGTTACATCTCAGGGATTAGGGTGGCTCTAGTTAACAGAGAGATGGCTAAAGAGTCAATAAAGCAGTCAGAACATATAATATTTATTGATTAAGTTTACCATTTTATAATGTCTCAGTTTGTGGTGCTCCCCAAAATTATGAAAATAATAGTAAAGATCTCTGATTACAGATTGAGTATAATATTAATGAAAATTTTTGAAATTTTATGAGAAATACCAAAATGTGACACAGAGACACAAAATTAGCAAATGCTTTTGGAAAAATAGCACTGGTAGGCTTCCTCAGTGCAGTACCAGCAAAATGCAATAAAGGAAAGCTTTATCATAAAATGAGGTATGCCTGTATACAGTGTTCTTATGATAAAAAATAAACATAAACAGTGATATAGCCAACAGGTTTAGAAAAGGTACTAGCAGCCCTCAAGATGTTTTAAATAATTGATGTACTGTCTATTCTGACAATAAGTATTTAAGAGAAAAATCAAATAACACAAATAACAAAAAAAAAAACCTTTTACATCTTGGAATATCAAAATGCATTTATAACAACACTATGATAAAATCTCAAGCGGATTTTTTTTTTAATTAGAGACAAGCTATAACTTCAAAAAAATATCAAAAGTTGAGATATCAACTATATAGTATTTGGGAGGCAAAGTTTAGCTTAACACCAGTGCTCCAAATATCAAGGACTCAATCCAAGTGCCAATATTGACATTTCTCTTGTTTATTACACAACTGGCAATGTTTAAAACTTATATTAGAAAAACAGTGGGAAAAATTAAATTAATAAACTAAGCAACCACATTAAGAGACCATTATGCTTCTTAATTTGTAAAAAAAAAGGTGCTAGATTTTTTTTTTGTCAAATTTAAGTGTGTGAAATGGTATTTCAGTATTTTAGGTTGTATTTCTCCAATCATATTTAATCCTCTTTTAGTTTGTTAATCAGCTCTGTGTGTACCTTCCAAGACCTATGACTGTTTTTCTATTGGATTATCTTTTGGATTCTTAAAAGTCAGTTATGGGTTTTTTTTTCAATTAAGTAATTCCCCTATTTATTGCTTTTCTTTCCATTTTTTTCATGTTGTCATTTGGCATAAAGCCATTTTTAAATGTTTTATTTTGTAGAATTAATTATCTTCCTTCTTTTCAAATAACTTAAGAAGCTTCATCTCATTGTTATTTAAAAAATATTTCCTCATATTTTCGTGCAACATTTCATTATTTTGTTTTTCATATTTAGTCATTTTATATACATAGAAATTTTTGGTACATGATGAGAGCCAAATTCCAAATTTTATTATTTTGTAAAGAGTAGCCACATGCCTTTTTGTGATATTTACTAAATAGTTATCTTGTTGCTATTTACCTGTAAGGTCACTTCATAATATACATATCTTTCCAACATACGTGACAAATGCTGAGGCTCACTATTTTTGTTTTTATGATGAGCAATTTGCCATTTCAAATGCCATCCTTTATAGTCATCACTATAACTCTAATCAAAGTTGTCACTTGAATTCCAATCAAAAATGTCTCTAGACATGGTTAAATGTGCTCTAGGGTGGGAAAATTATCCCTGGATAAAACCACTTTCCTAAACCAGTTAACTTAAAATTATAATATTATAGCAAGTTGAAATATTGTAAAATTCTTTGCTGTTTATTTTTATGTATCAACTTGGCATATTCATGAATGTCCAGAAAAGCAATGTAGATGTTGATGTTAGGGTTGCAAATACACTTTAATGAGAAGGCAAATTCACATATGTGGAATATGTTAAAAAAATAATGAGGATTGATTGTATATCTTACTGGTCTGGTTTCTCTGGTGAAAATCTGACTGATTCCTTCTATACGTATTCATAAGAAATAATTTTTTTGTGAGATGAGAGGAAGAAATGGCTTTTCCAGTAAAAAAAATATGCTAAAGTACAATGATAAGTAGTTTAATATCGAAAACAGGACTGACATTAATAAGATGAAATAGTTGCTGACATTTTCTTTTTTATAAATTCCTTTGTATGCATATACTGTTCTATATATAAAATCACCTTTGTGAGTGGTGCTTGGGATAAATTAATAAATCTGATTAATTTATAAAGATCATATCTTTTCCTTAAATGATCTTCATTTTGACAATAATTAATCTAAATTGTTGAATATTTGTTTCCCTTTTCCATCAGATTATTCCATCACTAAAACTGAGTTAATCATCAGGACCAATTAAGTCATAGACTTCTCAAAGTCATTATATAAGACAGCCAATGGGAACAAATCTGCAAAAAAGTTTAGGGAATTTCTGGATCTTCCCTCATTACTTCCTAATTTCTCCATGTTCCCTTTACCTTTTAAAAGATAGTCTAACAAAAATATATAGTACCATTATCTATAAATGTCATTGCATTGCCATGACTAATAACTGACACCATAATTTTGAATGATCATCATTTATGTTTGGAGATTATATTTGAGTAGAAAGTCTTAAATTAATGTAGTCTTAAAATAATGGTTTTGCAATTTGTTATCTGTAAGCTTGAGAAAATTACCTAACTTCTCTGAGCCTTGGTGTCTTAATTTGTATAAAACCTAAATTATAACTGTGCATTCTCAAGGAGAGTCATTGCAAGTGATTTTACTGAAAGTGAAAAGATGGGAAAAGGTATATTATACAATGAAAACAAGAGGAAAGCTGATGTAGCAATACTTTTATCAGACAAAATAGACTTTAACACAAAGACTTTAATTAAAAAAAAAAGAAGGGCATTCTATAGTGCTAAAAAGGTCAATCCAATATGAGGATATGACATTTGTAAGTATTTGCAAACTCAACATAAAAGCACTTAAATATTTAAAGCAAATATTAACAAAACTAAAGGGAAAAACTGATAGCAATACAGTAACAGTAGGGAATTTTCATACCCCATTTACATCAATGGATAGATCATATTAGATAGAAAATCAATGAAGAAACAGTGGCCTTACATGACACATTTGATCAGATGGACTTAATAAATAGATACAGAACATATGTTTATCCCATTCAAAAGAAGCAAAATACACATTCTTAAGTACACATGGAATATTTGCCAGGGTAGATAGTCCACATTAGGTCAAAAAACAAGCCTCAATAAATGTAATAAGATTTAAATAATAAAACATATTTTTTCCAACTACAGTGGTATAAAACAAGAAATCAGTTGCAAGAAGAAAGTAGGAAAATTAAAAAATACATGCAAATTGAACAACATACTACAGAACAATCAATGGGTCAGCAAAGACATCAAAGGGAAAATTAATTTTTTAAAAAACCTTGAGTATTTTTGAAATGAAAATATAAAATTCCAAATTCTATGGGATACAGCAAAACCAATGCTAAGAGGGAAGTTTGTAGCAGCACAGGACTACCTCAAGAAATTAAACACATCTCAAAAATCTAACTTTATACCTAAAAGATCTAGAAGAAGAAAAACGAAAGCCAAAGTCACTAGAAGGAAGAAAATAATAAAAATCAGAGCAGAAATAAATGAAATATAGATTAAAAAAAATAGAAAAAGTTGATGAAACAAAGTCTGGTTCTTTGAAAAGATAAACAAATCTTTTAAAGAAATGTATAAATTCCAACCAATTCTAATGAAGGAAAAAGAATATACAATAGGGAAAGTACAGTTGTTTCAATAAGTGATGCTGGGAAAGCCACATGTAAGAAAACGAAATTAGACACTATCTTACACCCATACATGAAATATTACTCAAAACGGATGAAAGATTTGGATGTAAGACTTGAAACTGTAAAACTCCTAGAAGAAAAACATAGGCAATAATCTTGACATCAGTCTTGGCACTTAATTTTTTGATCTGACTCTAAAGCAAAGACAACAAAAGCTAAAATAAACAAGTAGGACAACATCAAACTAAAAAACTTCTGCATAGCAATGGAAACCATCAACAAAATGAAACTCAACCTAATGAATGGGAGAAAATATGTGTAAATCACAAATATCAGAAGGGGTTAATATCTAAACTCTAAAAAGAACTCCTACAAGTCACTGGGGGAAAAATCTGATTAATAAATGGGCAGAGCATCTGAATAGATACTTCTGCAAAGAAGACATACATATGGCCAAGAGGCATACAAAGATGTTTAACATGACTAATTTGAAAAATGCAAATTAAAACTACAAAGAGATACCACCTCACACCTGTTAGAATGGCTATTATCAAAACTGTAAGAAACTACAAGAGTTGGTGAGGATGTGTGGAAAAAGGAACCCTCACACACTGTTGATGAGAATGTAAATTGGTGCAGCCACTGTGGAAGACACCATGGGGGTCCTCAAAAAATTAAAAATAGAGCTACCAAATAATCTAGCTCTTCATTGGGATATTTATCCAAATAAAACAAAAACACTAAGATTCTCTTTGAAGATGGTGACCTAAGAAGACCCCGAATTCACCTTCTCCATGAAATGCACCAAATTGTACCCATTTTTTTTAAAGATTTTATTTATTTATTTGGCAGAGAGAGAGAGATCACAAGTAGGCAGAGAGGCAGGTAGAGAGAGAGGGGGAAGCATGTTCCCTGCTGAGCAGAGAGCCTGATGTGGGGCTCGATCCCAGGACCCTGAGATCATGGCCTGAGCTGAAGGCAGAGGCTTAACCCACTGAGCCACCCAGGTGTCCCTAAATTATACCTATTTATAGAGCAATTCCCCTGAAGAATAATGAAGGGGTGACTGAACATCTTCTGGATGACAAAAGATAGGATAGCAAAAGAAAACAGCAAGAAAGACAAAGACAGTAATGAATCCCTAGCACCAATGCTGCAAGCTACAGTGTGGAAGAACAGTAGCAAGTGATGTGGAACAGATTTTTCTTTGGGCACAGAAAAGAAGCCATGTTTAAACGTTTATACAAGATTTATAAAAGATTCACTTTGTAAAAGATTCAGCCCTAGAACTCTACCAATTGGTGGAGGAGCTGCTGGAACTCTCTCTGGATCAGAGGGACCAACAAATGACATGGTTTATACTCCTTCTCTACCTTAAAAGTGAAGACTGGAGCAGGGTCCAGAAATCATTGCTTATTTGCCGCTTTAGTGAGCCCTGGATCTTTAGCCCACACCAGCGCTGAACAGTCTGAAGCACAGAAAATAGGTCATGGTTTAAAAGACAAACTAGAAGATTAAAAATCAGCCCTAGAACTCTGCCAATGTCAAGGTTGCTGGTGGGACTCTCTCAAAATGGAAGGTCGAGTAAACATGGTCAACACTACCCCTCCCCCTTGAAGGCCCAAATCAGTTTCAAACGTTCTAACAAGTCTGCTACCTCAGTGAGTCACGAAGATCTATGTGTCTGTTTTTGTGTCAGTACCATACTAATTTGACTATGAAAGCTTTGTAGTATATCTTCAAATCTGGAATCATGATACCTCCAGCTTTGTTCTTCTTTCCCAAGATTGCATTGACTCCTTGGCATCTTTTGTGGCTCCATATAAATTTTGGTATCATTTGCTCTAAATCTGTGAAAAATTATATTGGAATTTTGATTGGGATTGCATTGAATCTATAGATTACTGTAGGCAATATGGACATTTTAACAACATTCTTTCAACCTCACAGATTTAGAGCAAATGATAAGTGTTGACAAGAATGTGGAGAAAAAGTAAACTTCATGTCCCTTGGTGGGAATGTAACAGGTAAAGCCAATGTGGAAAACATTATGGAAATTCCTCAAGAAACTAAACAAACAAACAAACAAACAAAACCATACAATTTAGCATTTCCATTACTGGGTATTTACCCAAAGAAAACAAAATGGTAATTGTGTAAGATTTGTGCACCCTTATGTCTATCACAGCATTATTTCTACTAGCCAAGATATGGAAATAGCCCAAGTGTCCACTGGTAGAAATGAATAAGCTATATGTACACAATGGAATATTGTACAGCCATTAAAAAAAGATGAGATCTTGTCATTTGTGGCAACATGGATGGACCTAAGGGATATTATGCTAAGTGAAATAAATCAGGTTGAGAAAGACAAATAGTGTATGATTTCATTAATATGTGGAATCTAAAAAAAACAAGTGAATAAATAAAAAGGAGTCAGACCTTAAACAAAGAGAATAAACTGATATTTGCCAGAGAGAAGGGGGTTAAGGAAATAGGCAAAATGAGTAAAAGGGGGTAGGAAATAGAGACTTCCAGTTATAAGCAGGATAAATGGCACAGCATAGGCAATATAGTCAATGATATAGTAATAGTATTGCATAGTGACATATGGTAGCTGCACTTGTGGTGAGAGTGGTATAGCATATAGAGATGTTGAATCACTGTGTTGTACACTCAAAACTAATGTAACACTGTGTGTCAGCTATATTCAAATTAAAAAAAGAAAACAAAAACAAAAACAAAACACTAATTCAAAAGGATACATACTCCCTTATGCTCACTGCAGCATTATTTACAATAGCCAAGATATAGAAACAACCTAAGTGCATATTTTTGGATGAATGAACCAAGGAGAGGAGGTATATATACATACTGAAATATTACTCAGCCATAAAAAAGAATAAAATCTTCCCACTTATGACAACATGGGTAAACTTTAAGTAAAGTTAAGTAAAACAGAGAAAGGCAAATACCATATGATTTCACATAATGAATCTAAAAGTCAAAACAAAGCTCATAGATACAGAGAACAGATTGATGATTATCATAAGGGGAGAAGATTGGGGCATGTAAAATGGATGAAGGGGTTCAATTGTATGCTACAAACTGGTAACTATGAACATTGGGGTATAGATGGCCCTTCTTTTCACTACAACTGTATCTTTGAGGTAAATACCCAGGAGTGCAATTGCAGGATCATAAGGTAGCTCTATTTTAATTTCTTAAGGAATCTCCACAGTTTTACAAAGTGGCTGCACCAACTTGCATTCCCACCAACAATGTAAAAGGGTTCCCCTTTCTCCACATCCTCTCCAACACTTGTTTACTGTCTTGTTAACTTTGGCCATTCTAACTGGTATAAGGTGAAATAAGTCAAGCAGAGAGAGTCAATTATCATAGGTTTCACTTACTTGTTGAGCATAAAAAATAACACAGAGGACATAGGGTGAAGGGGAGAAGTGAGTTAGGGGAAATTGGAGGGGGAGATGAACCATGAGAGACTGTGAACTCTGAGAAACAAACTGAGGGTTTTGGAGGGGAGTGGGTGGGAGTTGGGAGAGCCTGGTGGTGGGTGTTAAGGAGGGCACGTATTGCATGGATCACTGGGTGTGGTACATAAACAATGAATCTTGGAACACTGAAAAAATAAAATTAAATTAAAAAAAAAACCAAAACCCTGGTACCTAGACTTGTTGTAGTGATCATTTTGTAGCATCTACAAAAAACCATTTTTATGTTGTATACCTGAAACTAACATAATGCTGATACAAATTTTACCTTAATAAAAAGTTTCTTTAAAAAACATTTATTATCTATAATATATTACATGCAGGGTTCTCTCTTGGTGTCTGAAAATATAATGCTACCTAAGAAACATATTACAAACCATGATAAATATACTCTATACAAGTTTAAAAACTGCATTTTAAATATGCATTGGTATATGTAGAAATTTGCTTTGTCACCTGGGCCAAGTTTGGCTATATAGAATAATGTCCATATCAATTTGAAACCTCAAAAGGTTTCAAAAGACCAAGATTTTAATTAGCAAGCTAATGCAGGAGCATCTGGATGGATCAGTTGGTTAAATGTCTGCCTTCAGCTCAGGCCATGATCCCAACCAAGGTCCTGGATCGAGCTCTGCATCGGGCTCCCTGCTCAACAAGGGGTCAGCTTCTTCCTCTTACTCTCCTGACTGCTTGTTCTCTCTCTCTCTCAAATAAATAAATACAATCTTAAAATATAAGTAAGCTAATGCAATGCAATATGCATATGACTTTCCAAAATTAAGGTGGTAGTAGGGAAAAAGTGTTATGCCATATAAATAAAATTTATGTATTATTGTCACTGAATTTTTGAAAAATATACAGGCAGTTATGACTAATTATTTTCCTTAATTTTGTGTATAAAGTTATTCCCTTTTTCTGATTAATGGTCTATTAAGTAAAAAAGTAAAAATAAATCTTCCTGAGGTCTGTGGGTTTCTATCCTCTTCTTCATTAAACTCCACTTGGCAGGACAAAGAGGAAGATGAAAGTCCTGAGAGTGGAAAGAGTTGTTCTATCTGAGGATGCATTTGCATTCATCTTGTGATTGAATCTAGTTAGTTTAAATTATTTCCATGTTTCTCAAAGGAGTTTCAGTAAATCCAAACAAAATTCTGGCCAATGTCTTAATTTTGGCAGCAAAATATTATAAAATATTAGAAGTTTTCAGCCAGTTGAAGGGACTGTATGCTAAAATACTTTTTACTAATAATTACAAAGTGCTAAAATGTAGGAAAGTTTTTTTTTCTGTTATGATGTAATATCAAGATATGTACTGCACATGAACAATGATTAAGAATATTAACTAAGTTCTGCCCTAAGAAACTGGTTGTGCATAACAAATGCATATTTCAATCATTCAGTGGAAGGAAAGACCCTTAGAGTTCTCCAGATAAGCTCTAAAGAGTCAATTCAATTATATTATTTCATAGAGAAAATGGGCACTGAACAATGTCAATTGCAAAACCCCAGATGGTACTATCAAATAAAATTACCACTGACAGCATTCACATTTTAATATTTATCTCAGAACCATCAAGAAGTCAACCAAGGAGTTGTCTGCCAATCATCCAAGAGTTAAGCAGCAGATTTGTTCAAATTTCAAGACATTACAAATAGGAATAGGTTAGTGTATAAAGGTTACTATAAAGGTTGGTTAAATATTTGCAGTATGTGTATGCATAACTATATACATATCAGTTTGAGCTTAGAGTTTTTGATCATTTAGTTTTTTTTTTAAGATATATCTATTTATTTGAGGAAGAGAGAGAGTGCATGGAAACAGGGGGAGGAGCAGAGGGAGAGGGAGAGAGAGAACCTCAAGCAGACTCTCCCCTGAGCCCAGAGGCTGACACAGACCTCCATTCCATGACCCCCAAATCATGACCTGAGTCAAAATCAAGAGCTCAACTGACTGAATCATTCAGGCACCCTTATTTGATCATTTGTAACATAATTTCACCTCAATATTGGAAAATCATTTCGGTAACAGTCACAAAAGTAAACAAATTATAATAATGGCAAGAAAAAATGCAGATGTTGAAAACCACATGAAAACCTAAAATAGGAGACCCTTCAGTTACCTCTTTTGCATCTGAGAGCATTTAACATTTAAGAATTTAGGCAGTCATTTTGCCACACAGCCTTCCTAGGTATAGGACTCATAATTCAAGGCAACAATTTCATCTTCTGACTCACTTTCACCCACATGGAAATTGGTTATTTTGCAGACCTTGCTGAAAAACAAGTAATGCAGTTTAAAAAGGTATTGCTAAAATTTTGCTGCTTTTTTGAGATGCTTAATTGATCTAGAAACCTCTCTTATAGCATCCTTTTAATATCTCTGCTCAGCTGCAATACCAGGACAAACTGCGCTGTGGTGTTGAACATAAACCACACCACCACATCAGCCCGCTCACTAATGCTGTATACCTGTTTGCTAATCCCTCAAATGATTTAGATTTACTAAGACTTAGGTGATAGAAACATCACTATCTTTTCTAGAAGAAAGAGCCATTCATTCATCTACGAAAAAACCACCATAAATTCCTGATGACATGATATGGAACACCTTTTCATACACTTAGTTACTATTTGTATGTCTTCTTTGCTATCCTATCTGTGAAGGTCTATTTATCTATATTTTAGTTGGGTTGCTTTCTTATTTTTGAATTATAAGGTTCTTTATGTATTTTGGACAACCATCCTTTATGAGATGTGGCTTTTGCAAATATTTTCTACTAGTCTGTGGTTTATCTTCTGTCAATATTGTCTTTCACATAGCAGAAGTTTTAATTTTAATAAAGTCTGGATTATCAGTTATTTTTTTCATGGATTGTATCTTTGGTATTATATCTAAAAACACATTATCATATCCAACATCATCTAGATTTCTCCTGTGTTATCTTCTAAGAGTTTTATAATTTTGCATTTCATTTTAGGTCTATAATGCATTTTAATTTCTGTGAAGACTGTAAGGTCTCTTGATTTTTTTTTTTTCTATACAGATGTTCAGTTTTTCTAGCACCATTTGTTAAAGAGACTATCTTTGCTCCACTTTATTGCCTTTGCTCTTTTGTCGAAGATCAGGTGACTTTATTTATGCAGGTCTATTGCTGAGCTCTCCATTCTGTTTCATGATCTCTTTGTCTATTCTTTCACCAATACCATAATTTCTTAATCACTGTAGCTTTATGGTAACTCTTAAAGTTGAGTGTGGTATTAATGTTCCAAACTCATTTTTCTCCTTCAATATTTTTTGGTGTAATATTACAGAGTTTTTGCTTCTTTATGTAAACTTTAGAAGGAGTTTGTTAAGGGGTGCCAGGGTGGCTCTGGCAGTTGAATGTTGAATGCTCATATCATGATCCCAGGGTCCTGGAATGGAGCCCCACATCACGTTCTCTGCTCATCAGGACCCTGCTTCTCCCTCTACCTCTGCCTGACACTCTGCCTACTTGTGCTCTCTCTCTCTGTCAAATAAACAAAATTTTTAAAAGAATTAATTTGTCAATGTCTATAAAATTAGTTTTTAAAAAAATACTCTTCTACGTGAAATACAAACAACAGCTTTTTGTTTTCATGGAAATGTCAGCAAATTTGGAAAACTTTTCTATCAAAGAAAACTGCCTGACTAATCTTTAAGTTTTACAATTACTAAAACTATTTTATCTGCAAATCACCAGCAAACATCTATGTGGTAAAAATACACCATTGTCACTCCTCATGTCATTAGCAATTATTATTTTATAACTGCATTTTGTTTTGTATGTTATGGTTCTATATAATTATCTAAATCTGAGACTTTGTGATTTTTGGATATACACTTTCATTCAATGTGTGCATTGTGTATACGCATAGACAGATATACACACACACTTCTAATTTATCTAAATTCTTCCTAATTGATATTAATTTTATGATCTTTCTATTTTCAAATCAACTAAACTTTTAATATTTTCGTATAGAAGAATCTGGCAATGAATGCATTTAATTTGTTCTGATATTGTTTGCTGCTTATCATTTCAAGCACTTTGGTATTTTTTTCAATGTTATGTTTGTTTGTTTTTTTTAAGACACTAATAAGGTTTGTGAACATTGTTCACTTTAACTTTAAAAAGTACTGGGTTAAGTATATTACACAGAAATTTAAATGTAACTGAAAATGATCATAGATGTTTGTCTTTAGATTTTAGATCCTTAATTTTACATGTGTGAGCCATGATGAGTTCATAATAGTCTTAACTGATCTCTGTTAACTGTGAGAGATAAAGAAAGTAATGCATTTCCAATAATCTAGGTGAAATATCTATATATTTTACCTATGTATTTTCTCATGTGAATTTATCATAATTAACATATTTCATAGGTGTCTCAGAACAGTCCCTCCTGGGTGTAGAAATGCAGCTCTGCCATTTTTTCTTTTTTTTGTCTGCTTTACTTTCATGATCACTAGCACTTTCATTTTTTCATTTTGTATAGTAATTATCATATGTCATGTGCCCTTTTTGCAAACACTGATTGAGTCAAAACTAGATAAATAAAAGTCAAATTTATTTAAATCAAGCACATATTTATTAAATTATGATAAAATCACTGGAATTAAAATCTTGAATCCAGGAGTTACTGACAACCTTTTTTCATTATAAGATTCACTCTTCCCTCAGAACACCTTGACATGGGATTTTCTGACATATATAAGAGGAATGATGCCTCTGGTTAAAATGAATGTAAACTTTAGTAGCATTCAATGTCTTATTTCTATTTAGATAAAAATATAAACCCATGAGGGGTACCTAGGAGGCTCAGTCAGTTAAGCATCTGACTCCCAATTTTGGCTCAGGTCATGATCTTAGGGACATGAGATTGAGCCCCATGTCAGGTTTCATGTTCAGTGTTGCATCTGCTTGAGATTCTCTCTCTCCTTTTGCTCCTCCTCTCTCTCTTGCTCTCACTCACTCTCAATAAATAAATAAAATCTTAAAAATATCTATATCTATATCCATATCGATGATCTAATATTTTCTTCTATACTTCAGTACATTTTCTTTGCATGCTCTCCAAAGCATGTTTATCCAATTTAACTTTAACTCCTTTGATATTTATCTCTCTAAATACACACATATTACATACATTTTCCCTTTTCAATTTATTCTCTTGCACACATACACAGTGATACACAATTTCTCTTTCACTAAAGCACAAATACACATAACTTCAAATGCACATTTAAGACACATCCACTCTCTTAAATAGCCTCATTAACTCATTTGTCTGTTGTTTCCTCTTCCTAAATGATGATTCCTTATCTACTTATTAACATCTTTCCTAATTTTCCAGCCCTATCTCATGCCCTACCTTTTCTAAAACAGTTTTCTAAATCTCCATGTAAAAATAAGGATCTCCTTCTCCATATTTCATAAGTGTTGAGACCTCTTATGGAGGGCCCATTTGAGAAACAGTAAGCTAACATGAGACATTTATTTAGTAATGCATATTTGGTGATTTTATTTTGTTTAAGTATCAGACTTTTCTTTCAGAGCAAGTAAGATAACAAGCCAGAAAACTTACAGTTCACTGTCAAAGATATTTATAGAAAAAGTATGAAGATAATCATGGTATAGGGATAAGAATAGGGGCCAAATGATGGGATAACATAAGAGAAAAATTGGCACATCAGTTAGGAAAAGATGGTCTTTTGAATAAGTGTTGTTTAGTCAATTTGATGTCTGTATGGAATCAAAACAAGATGAACTTTACCCTTATATCTCAGTGTATACAAAATCATTTCCATGTGATTTGTAGACCTAAATGTGAAAAAATCACACAATAACAGATCTATTAAAAACCAAGAGAGTATCATCATTACTTTTGCATGGAAAAAAGTTTATTAAACCGGTTCACAAAAACACTTAAGCAGAAAATGAAAGGATTAAAATTTGGACTGTACAAAAATTTAGAACTTCTGTTTATCAAAGGACACAACTAAGAAAGCAAGACAGAGGGGTGGGAGTTAATATGACTACTAACTCATAGCTAGACTGCATAAAAATTCCCATTAATCAGTATAAAGATAACTAAGTAGAAAAAAATTTTAAAGAAATAAAATTATGAGACTTCAGAGAAATGCAAATGTAAACCTCAATAAGATACTGCTACATAGTTAACAAAATGGTTTAAAAAAAAACAGACAATACAAAATTTTGGAATGATCATGAAACAATCTCACCTCTCATGAATTTGTGTAAATTAGTACAACCACTTTGAGAAGTTACCTTGGACAGTTCATACTAAATAGGAACACTCATATGTCCTCTATCCTGGCGATTCAACTCCTAACACATATATGCAGCCTGTATGTTTGTTCACCAAAGGACATGTAGAAGAAAGTACACAATAGCACTATTCATTAAAACAAACCAAATACCTATCCAGAATTAAATAGAAAACTAAATTTTGTGGTATTCATGCAATCCAAAACAGACAGCCTTTGCTTTGCATGGTAATGAAAGATCATAAAAGGATCATGAAAACTGCACTGTGCAACATGGTCATAATTATCAATAAGAAACATTAGAATTTTTTCATGACCTTTACAAACTTGTGTCAACCTTTTCAAATCTTACTGTTGAAACAGATAATCATGTCAAAAAATGGGCAGAAGACATGAACAGACACTTCTCCAATGAAGACATACAAATGGCTATCAGACACATGAAAAAATGTTCATCATCACTAGCCATCAGGGAGATTCAAATTAAAACCACATTGAGATACCACCTTACACCAGTTAGAATGGCCAAAATTAGCAAGACAGGAAACAACCTGTGTTGGAGAAGATGTGGAGAAAGGGGAACCCTCTTACACTGTTGGTGGGAATGCAAGTTGGTGCAGCCACTTTGGAGAACAGTGTGGAGAGTCCTCAAGAAATTAAAAATAGAGCTTCCCTATGACTCTGCAATTGCACTACTGGGTATTTACCCCAAAGATACAGATGTGGTGAAAAGAAGGACCATCTGTACCCCAATGTTTATAGCAGCAATGGCCACGGTCGCCAAACTGTGGAAAGAACCAAGATGCCCTTCAACGGATGAATGGATAAGGAAGATGTGGTCCATATACACTATGGAGTATTATGCCTCCATCAGAAAGGATGAATACCCGACTTTTGTATCAACATGGATGGGACTGGAAGAGATTATGCTGAGTGAAATAAGTCAAGCAGAGAAAGTCAATTTTCATATGGTTTCACTTATTTGTGGAGCGTAACAAATAGCATGGAGGTCAAGGGGAGTTAGAGAGGAGAAGGGAGTTGAGGGAAATTGGATGGGGAGATGAACCATGAGAGACTATGGACTGTGAAAAACAATCTGAGGGGTTTGAAGGGGCGGGGCTGGGAGATTGGGTGAGCCAGGTGGTGGGTATTATGGAGGGCACATATTGCATGGAGCACTGGGTGTGGTGCATAAACAATGAATTCTGTTACACTGAAAAGAAATAAATAATTTTTTAAAAATGCCCACTCAAAAAAAAAAGTCTTACTGTTGGTTACATATGCATAAGCATATGAAATAATAGTAAACTAATATTTATTGGTCCACTATAAATTAAAATATTAGATATTGAGAATTAAAGTATTTTATGTGTTCTAAAAAGCTTATCACAAGTCCTTTGAATAGTGGTTCTTTCTTCTCATCCTGTAACTTACAATAGAATGTACACTGTCATAATTCTATCAATAGATGAACCTTTCAAATCTTTTGTCCTTTGAGTTTTCAGTGTCATGATATTCATCTGAGAGTTCCTTTAATGTGGAGATTCTGCTTTGTCATTTCCTCTGGGACATCTTCATCCTTTCACAACCATTTTCCTCATTTATGTCAACAAGTTCACCTTTATTAAGTTCCTGTGGCTGTAACAGCAGCAGTGTCATTTTTCAAGCCAGTTATTCATGCTACAGTTCTATTAACATTCTATTTGAATTCTGCAAAGTTATCTTCCCCATACAGTGAAGATTTCTGCCATACTACATGCAATTCAAAGTACAAATGTGTTAGCTTTATGTTGTTACACTAACGAAGTATCACATGTTTATTGACTTGAAATAGCACAAACTTACAGCATTGCAGATTAGGAGGCTGACATAGATCTGACTGGTTTAAACTTCAGATGACTGCAGTGTTGTGTTCCTTTCTGGAACCTCTGGGAGAGAATCTGTCTCCTTGCTTTTTTTTTTTTTTTTTTTTTTTCAGCTTCTAGAAACTGCTAATATTCCTTGGCTCAAATCTCATTTCTCTGTCTTCAAAGCTAGAAACACTGCATCATTCTGACCATTCTCCTATACTTCCTCTGACTATAGCCAGGAAAGATGATCCACTTTTAAGGGCTTATGTGATGAGATTGGGTCCATCTGGATAATTTGTTTTTAACCCTTCTACTTTCCTCTCAGGAAGACCCTATGATTACATTAGGCCCAGCTAGATAATCCAGGATATGCCCGCCATCTCAAGGTCCTTGATTTAATGATCTCTGCAAAGTCCCTTTGCCAGTTAAGGAACATTTTCATTAGTTGCAGCGATTGAAACATTGACCTCTTTGGGGGCCATTAATTCTGTTTACCTCAAGAAATAAGTGCTCCATTTCAATTATAAGCAAAATTTCCATTCCTAGGGCAATTAAAAGACATTAAAGAGGCTTCCCTTTTAAAATATATTCTTCAGGGGTGCCTGGGTAGCTCAGATGGTTAAGTGTCTGCCTTCAGCTTGGATCATGATCTCCAGTTCCTGGGATGAAGCCCCATGTAGGGCTCCTGGCTCAGCAGGGCGTCTGCTTCTTCTTCTCCCTCTGCCTCTCCCCCTGCTAATGCTCTCTCTCTGAATCTTTCTGTCTCAAGTGAATAAATAAAATTTTAAAAAATAAATAAATAAAATGAAATATATTCACCATACTTTTCAGTATAGTCTGTATTATAACTTCATGAAAGTCTAGTTTTCTTCCTGTTACTGGTTTGCTGTTGTCATTTTCAGATCTTCCAATGACCAATTTTTTCTTCCAGAATTCTGACATTTCTTTTCTTTGCTACTCTTTTTTCTTTATTGGACAATTTCTTCTCAGTTTTATACTTTTTCTAATATGTCATATGTGTTTATCATTTTGAGTCAATAAGACAGCACAACTGTGCACTTTGCTATCTGTGCATGAACCAAATAACAGATGCACAGTGACCAATCACTGACAAACTTTGAAAGAAAGACATTAATGGTCAGGGACCATGATGTACAACTGCTATTTACAAATCAACCTGCAGACTGAAAAGCCAGCAGTGAAGTTTCTATTTTATGCAACTACTCACATTTAATACACCATGGAAACTGAATTTGAATTATATTGTTGGGGACTGTTGTTATTTAACCAAACTGTGGTAACAAACTTGTGCATATCAGAACCATGCAAGACAGAATAACCTGAACTATATAGTTATGACAATAAACAAATATTACATGTAAAAATTTTAAGAGTCACACAACAAAGCATTCTCTCCAGAAACAGATTACATTCTCACATTCTACTCAGATAAAATACAGGAGATGGGACCTTTTTTTGGTGATAGTCATCAGGATAGGTTTTATCTTAATGGTGAACAGTGGGTTGTAACTGGAAGTTGCATGAGAGAGCTTAAAATATATTAATTTGGTGTAGATTACATGGGTATGTTTAATGTGAAAAAATCTGCTGATCTCTTAAAATTAGTACACTTCTCTGTTTATTTTTATACTTCAATAAAGTAGCTCATTTAAAGTTACACAGCTTATGTCAGTAAATGAGAATGACTACTGGACTTGGAGTGAGGAAAATGGAGTTCTAGTCCTAACCTATCAAACTTAGGTCTGACTTTGTAAAAACCAATGGATTTGTCTGGACTTCTGGACCTCAATGGTAAAAAGTAATTAAGAAAAGAAAGAATATGGGCCAGGTAATCATAATATCACTTCCAACTCCAAGTTTCAATAATTCTTTGACTAAAGTAAGATGCTAGCTAATAATATGTTATCTTTAGACTGGAAGACAGTTTACACAATGTTGTGATAAGAAAATATTTTTCGCTATTCACAAAAGAAACAATTATCAGGAATATTTAAAAGCAGAAAACGTTGATGTTTATACTATTTGATGTAAACTCTCATAATGGGAGTGAAAGGTTTAAACTGTTCTACCTCAAATATAAACAGTAAAACAACTTTGTCCAAATTTGACATCCCATCATCTATTAAATGCTTTTTGTCCCCTATATGCTGCAAACCACCATAAGTTATAGGCCTTGTTTGGCAACCACTATAACCTGAGTTATGAGCAAAAGTTTATGTTTTTTAATATCTGGACATAAAATGTGTATATGTGTATATATACATAATGTGTCTATTTAAATGTATGTGAGACTACAACAATTGTACCTGCAAAGGGGAGGGGAGAAGGGCTCTAATAGTATTTCACTACGCTGAAGGAGAAACTGTACAAGTGTAAAGGTTTTTAGCTTTGACTCCTACTGTGGTCACATAAGAAAAGAAACCTATTTTTCATTCCCAGCCAGGAGAAAAAAAAATAAATAAGAAGGACTCTGGCTTCTCTGCTGTTTTATTCCCTCCCCATCTCCCCAGGAGCAGTGATATTTCTGGGTGGTGTGTTTGGAGAAGAAATTGAACATCATGTTTAGTCTTTTTTGGTTTGCATTTTAGATGCAGATGTACTTTTAAAGTATTCTCTGCTTCTACATTTCAAATTTGCTGTAAAGTAGTCTCTACTCCCTGGGCTAGGCCTATAAGATTAGAGAATGTCCATCTAGTTCAGGGGTGGTTATTATCAAATCTGCCTATAGATAGGAAACCATATTCTTAATCTGCTTTATTACTAATAATCATGTATTAGCATTTGGGTCTCCACATTTTTCTGTGCCATATTTCTCAATGGTTCTGAACTAAGGATGACCAAAAAAAAGTATTATCTATTTGCTCTGTAGATCCTCAACATTAACAAATTTTCCAAATTATACAAAAAAAGAGGGATGGTTTATTGCACAGATGAAATCTAAAAGCTACTTATATCTTCAATCAAGAAAAAAAAATTGTCCATGAAGCTATGCTTCTCATATATTTGAATTATTATTATTATTTCTAAAGATTTTATTTTTTTTAAAGATTTTATTTATTTATTTGACACACAGAGAGAGATCACAAGTAGGCAAAGAGGCAGGCAGAAAAAGAGGGGGGAAGCAGGTCCCCTGCTGAGCAGAGAGCCCAATGTGGGACTCAATCCTAGGACCCTGAGCTCATGACCTGAGCTGAAGGCAGAGGCTTAACCCACTGAGTTACCCAGGTGCCCAAAGATTTTATTTATTTATTTAACAGAGACACAGTGAGAGACGGAACATAAGCAGGGGGAGTAGGAGAGGGAGAAGCAGGCCTCCCACTGAGCAGGGAACCCAATGCAGAGCTCGATCCCAAACCCTGGGATCATGACCCAAGCTGAAGGCAGGTGCTTAACAACTAAGCCACCCAGGCGCCCCTATTTGAATTATTTTTGAGAAGGAAACATGCCTGTTTCCTTTGTATTTCCAATTTTCTCAGAGGGTAGTTCTATGGGTATGTGTAAATATATTATTTTTATTTTATCAAAAGTATCTAAAATAATGTCATGTCTAAATAAATGTGTAAGTCATGATAAATATCTTTTTATTTTTGCTTCCCATTTTTTAATATTCGTGGAGTCCAATTTTGTATAGGAATCTAAGTTTAAAAGCTTTTATTCTGAAGGGAAGATGGGCAGGGATCCTAGGATCATTTTGCACCACAAACACAATTAGGTACCTATCAAACCATCCTAATTATACCAGAAGTCAACCTAAGGATTGACAGAACAAACTTCACAACTAAAAGGAGAGAAGCAGCCACACTGAAGAAGATGTGGTTTAGAGAAGAGGATTACAGGTGCTGTGGAAGAGAGAAACTGTGGTTGCAGAGAAGGACAAGAGAGAGGAGAAACCAGGGGAAAACACAAGGCGAATATTTCCCTAAAGCTACTGGCTTGGAAAAGAAAGTAAATTTCATGAGTTCTTGCAACCAGGAATGCTTAAAGTCTAGAGTTTTAAAAGTCAGTGAGTTTGTCTGGGAAGAGCCCAGAGGGCACTGTGCTGATCCCAAAGAGAAGGCAGGCAAACAATTTAGGGGCAAATGGTATGGAAACTGAATTGAGGAACTCCTTTGGGCATACAGTTTGGAGATTACTCACTATTTTAGGAGTGCTTCCTTAAGAGGCAGCAACCACAGGGATGACTCCCTAAGAACAAGGAGCTGGCTGATGCCATTTCCTTCCCCTGCCTTTCAGCTTAAACACAGAGCCACTGAAGGGAAGCAGCACAGCACTGACATTGGCTGCCTAACTTGTTTACACTAAGCCCCAACGCCTGTACTCTGGTGAGACTGCCCTTCTCAGTCACACTTACCTCAGTCCCAGCATGACAGACCCCTCCCCTAGAAAACCAGCACAACCCCTACCCACAACACATCTTCCAACTAGAGCATTCTGTAGGGCCTCAGTTATAGTGGAGTTGGTGTTAGGTCCCATTTCACAAGCAGATCAGAGCAGACCTACTTAAAACTTGCCACATTCAGGCCAGGGACCAAATACTACCCACAGCAGATACAGAAATCCTCTGTAGATGACTGGCTTAAAGGATGGAGCAGTTATAACACAACACCAGAGTACACACAGAACACACTGGAGGCACATCCTAAAGTACCAGGGCCTGGGCACTAAATGACCTCTTTTTCATAAAGCCATAACTTTCAGGAGAATGAGATGTAAGCTCTTCCAACATACAGAGGAAAGCAGAGACTTAGCGAAAATGGCAATATTGGGGAATTCATCCCAAGTAAAAGAATAAAATAAGGCCAAAGCCAGAGAGGTAAAACAGATATAAATAACATGCCTGATGTAGAATTTAAAGAAACAATCATAACGATACTTAGCGGGCTTGAGAAAATAATAAAGAACATCGACGAGACCTTTACCACACAGATAAAAGAGTTAAAAAAGAATATATCAGAAATGAAAAATGCAATAAATGAGATTGGAAACAGGCTTGATGCAATAAGTGGAAGGTTGGAAGAAGCAGAAAAATGAATTAGTGAACTAGAAGTCAAAATAATGAAAATAATGAAGCCAAAGAAAAAAGAGAAAAAGAAGAATTATGCAACACAAGAATAGAGTTAGGGAGCTCAGTGACTCCATCAAACATAGTAACATTCATATCATAGAAATCCCAGAAGAAAAAAGAGAGAAAAGGGGGTAGAAAATTTATTTCAAGAAATAATGGAAGAAAATTTCCCTAATCTGGGGAAGGAAACAGACATCTAGAAGAGGAGGCACAGAGAACTCCTATCAAAATCAACAAAAGCAGTCCAACACCAAGACACATTGTAATTAAACTGACAAAATATAGTGATAAAGAAAAAAACAAAACAAAACAAAACACAAAATCAGCAAGACAAAAAAGTTCTTACCTTACAAAGGAAAACACATAAGTTTAGCTGGTGACTTTTCAACAGAAATTTTGCAAGCCAGAAGAGAGTGGCATGATATATTCAAAGTGCTGAATGGGAAAATCTGCAGTCAAGAATACTCTGGATAGAGTATTCCAGCAAGGCTATATCATTCATAATAAGAGAGATAAAGTCTTTTCCAAACAAACAAAAACTAAAGGAGTTCCTGAATACTAAACAATCTCTGCAAGAGATATTAAAGGGGACTTTTGAGTGGAAAGGAGAGACCACAAATGACAAAGACAAGAAAGGGTCAGAGAAAATCTCCAGAAAGAATGACAAAACAAGTAATAAAATGGCAACAAATATTTATCTATCGATAATTTCTTTGAAAGCAAATGGACTAAATGCCTCAATGAAAAGACAAAGGGTGTCAGAATGGATTAAAAAAAACAAACTATACACTGCCTAAAAGAGATTCATTTTGGACTTAAAATCACCTGCAATTTGAAAATGAGGTGGTAGAGAAATATTTATCACACAAATCAATGTCAGAATAAAATCAGACTAGTAATTCTTATATCAGAGAAACTAGACTTAAAAATAGACTGTAAGAAGGGACAAAGAAGGACATTATATTATCATAAAAGGAAGCATACAAGAAGATATAACAATTATAAATATTTACAAACCAACATGGGAGCACCCAAATATATAAAACAATAAACATAAAGGAACTCATTAATAATAATAGGATAATAGCAGAGGACTTTAACACTCCAACACTCCATCTACATCAATGGACAGATCATCTAATCAGAACACTAACAAGGAAGCAATGGCTTTGAATGACACACTGGTCAAGATGGACTTAACAAATATATTCAGAACATTCCATCCTAAAAAAGCAGAATGCACATTCTTTTGAAATGCACATGGAACATTCTCCAGAATAGATCACATATTAGGTCACAAAAGAGACCTCAACAAGTACAAAAATATTGAAATCATACTATGCATCTTATTTAAATTCAATTAACCAACTTGCAGCACATCATTAGTTTCAGATGTAGTATTCAGTAATTTAATAGTTGTGTATAATACCCAGGACGCATTGTACAACATGCATTTTTTTTTCCTGATTACAATGCTAGGTGAAACTAGAAGTCAATCACAAGAAAAGATTTGGAAAGAGCACAAATACATAGAGCCTAAAAAAATTGCTATTGAACAATCAATAAGTTAACCATGAAATCAAAGAATAAATTTAAAATAAAAATTCATGGAAACAAGTGAAAATGAAAACAAAACCACCCAAAACCTTTGGAGTGCAGCAGAAATGGTCTTAAAGAGAATTTTATAGCAATACAGGCCTACTCTAAAAAGCAAGAACAACAACAACAACGACACCCTAACCTTACACCTAAAGGAGCAAAACAAACAAACAAACAAAAAAAAAAAAAAAAACCAACAACGAAGCAGAAAGGTATCAGAAGGAAGGGGATAATAAAGATTAGAAAAGAAATAAATCATATAGAAAAAAAAGAGAACAGATCAATTAAATATGGAGCTGATTTGTTGGAAAAATTAATAAAACTGATAACACTCTGCCCAGACTTATAAAAAAGAAAAGAGAAAGAACCCAAATAAATTAAAAATAAAAATGAGAGTAGAGGAATAACAACCAACACCATGGAAATAAAATTATAAGGGAATATTGTGAAAAGCTATATGCCAACACATGGGTCAACCTGAAAGAGAGGGATAAATTCTTAGACACATATAAACTACCAAAACTGAAAGAAAACTTGAAAAGACCAATAACTAGGAAAGAGATTGAATTAGTAATTTAAAAACTACAAAAAAAAAAAAAAAATCCAGGGCCAGATGGCTTCATAGTCAAATTCTACCAAACAAAGAATAATTAATACCTACTCCTCTCAAAATATTTCAAAAACTGAAAAGAAAAGAAAACTTTCAAACTCATTCTAGGAGGCTAGAATGGCTTTCATACCAAACTAGATGAAGACTCCACCACAAAGAACTATAGGTCAATATCTGTGATGAACTTGAATGCAAAATTTCTTAGTAAAATACTAACAATATATTTAAAAAAAATCATTCACCATGATCAAGTAGGATCTATTCTTGGGTTGCAGGTGTGATTCAGTATTCACAAATCAGTCAATGTGATACACCACATTAATAAAAGAAAGGATAAGAACCATATGATCATCTCAATAGATGCAGTAAAAGCATTTGACAAAGTATAACATCCATTAATGATAAAAACCCTCAATAAAGGAGGTTTAGAAGGAACATACCTCAACATAATAAAGGCCACCTATATAAAAAACATAGCTAATATCATCTTCAATGGAGAAAAAATGAGAACTTTTCTGATCTGTAACAAGACAAGGATGTCCACTCTCACCTCTGTTATTTAACTTAGTAGTGGAAGCCTTAGCTTCAGCAATCAGACAACAAAGAGAAATAAAAGACATCCAAATCAGCAAAGAAGTCAAAATTTCACTATTCACAGGTGACATTATATTCTATACAGAAAAGCTGAAAGATTCCACCAAAATACTGCTAGAACTGATACATGAATTCAGTAAAGTTGCAGGATACAAAATCAGAGTACAGAAGTCTGTTGCATTTCTATACACAAATAATGAAGCAGCAGAGAGAGAAATTAAAGAAGCAACTGCATTTACAATGACACCAAAACCAATAAGATACCTATGAATAAAACTGACCACAGAGGTGAAAGACCTGTACTTGAAAGCTAGAAAATGCTGGCAAACAAAATTGAAAATGACACAAAGAAATGGAAAAACAAAACAAAACAAACAAACAAACAAAAAAACACCACCACCACCAACAACATTCCATGCTCATGGATTGGAAGAACAAATATTGTTAAAATGTCTATGCTGCCCAAAGCAATCTACACATTCAATGCAGTCCCTAAATAGCACAAGTATTTTTCACAGAACTAGAGCAAACAATCTTAAACTTTGTATAAAAACTTAAAAGACAGCAAACAGCCAAAACAATCTTGAAGAAGAAAAGAAGCAGGAGGCATAACGATTCCAGATTTCAGATTATATTAAAAAGCTGTAGTGATCAAAACAGTATGGTAGTGGTACAAAAATAGACACACAGATCAATAGAACAAAATTTAAAAATCCAGAAATGAAGGCACCTGGGTGGCTCAGTGGGTTAAATCCTCTGCCTTCGGCTCAGGTCATGATCCCAGGGTCCTAGGATCAAGCCCCACATCAGGCTCTCTGTTCGCTGGGGGGCCTGCTTCCTTCTCACTCTCTGCCTGCCTCTCTGCCTACTTGTGATCTCTCTCTGTCAAATAAATAAACAAAAATCTTTAAATTAAAAAAATTCCAGAAATGGAACCCATGAAAATTTGGTCAATTCATCTTCAATTAATCAAGAAAGAATATAAAATGGAAAAAAGACAGTCCTTTCACCAATTGTTGTTGGGAAAACTGAACAGCAACATGCAGAGGAATGAAACTGGACCACTTTTCATTGCATTGACCAAAACATTCAAAATTGATGAAAGACTTTCATGTGAAACAGGAAACCACTAAAATTCTAGAGGAGAATACAGGAAGTAGCCTATTTGACATCAGCCATAACAACTTCTTTCTGGATATGTGTCCTGAGACAAGGGAAACAAAGCAAAGAAAACTCTTGGGGCGTCATCAAAATAAAAAGCTTCTTCACAGCAAAGGACACAATCAACAAAACTAAAAGGCAAACTCTGGAATGGGAGAAAATATTTGCAAAAGGTTTAGTACCCAAAATCTATAAAGAACTTATCAAACTCAACACCCAAGAAAAAGATTATCCAATTAAAAATGGACAGAAGGCATGAACAGACATTTTTCCAAAGAAGACATATAGATAGTCAATGGATACACGAAAAGATTCTCAACATCACTCATCATCAGGGAAATACTACAAGTCAAAAGTACAGTGAGATATCACCTCTCATTTGTCAAAATGGCTAAAATCAACAATTCAAAACACAACAGGTGCTGGCAAGGATATGGAGAAAGGGGAACCTACTTTCACTGTTGGTGGGAATGCAAAGTGGTATAGGAACTCTGGAAAGCAGTCCTTAGGTTCCTCAAAAAGTTAAAAATAGAGCTACCCTATAATCCAGCAATGCACTACCAGGTATTTACCCAAAGGATACGAAAATAGTAATTTGAGGGGATACATGCACTCATTTCTTTATAGCGACATTATCTACAATAGCCAGACTATGGAAAAAGTGCGAGTGTCCTTTGATAAATGGATAAAGAAGAAATAACACACGCACATACACATACACACACACAGTGGAATATTAGTCATAAAAAAGAACAATATCTTGCCATCTGCAACAACATGGATGGAGCTAGAGAATACTACACTAATTGAAATAAATCAGAAAAACAAATACCATATGATTTCACTCATTATGTGGAATTTTAAAAAAATGGACAAAGAAAAAAAATAAAGAGGGAGGTAAACCAAGAAACAGACTCTTAACTATAAAAATGGTTACCAAAAGGGAGGTGGGGGTGATGAGGACTGAGGAGTGTGTTTGCTGTGATAAGCACTAGGCATTGTATGGAAGTGTTGGATCATTGTGTTGTATCTCCAAAACTAATATTATATTGTATGTTAACTAACTGGAATTTCAATAAAAACTTAGAAGAATAAAGTTTTATTCTAAGTTTTTGATCAAATATGTATACAAGAGAGTGGTTTTCAATTTTTTAATATTCAAGAGTAGATTTTGAGTCCATGTTGTTCACATTTTATAGGTATATTTACACATTAAAAAAGATATTATTTATAATATGAACTTTTGCTACTGAAAATTATTGAGGAGACTAATAAAAAAGTTTGAACACAGATATTTTAAAGTATAAGGCAAAAGTTATCCTAGACATATGACTAGGATATTATATAGGGATAAAAGTAATAGCATGTGAATATCATTAATAAATTCACATATGAAATTCGGATTAAATTTTCTATTGATAAATTTCTTTTGAGCATTTCATATGTTCTCTTCTTTCTGTAATTTTTGTGTTACCATCCTCTAATGAATTCACTTGATAATTTTCTCCACATATTTCTTTTTTTTTGTTTTAAAGATTTTATTTATTTATTTGACAGAGAGAGATCACAAGTAGATGGAGAGGCAGGCAGAGAGAGAGAGAGAGGGAAGCAGGCTCCCTGCTGAGCAGAAAGCCCGATGCAGGACTCGATCCCAGGGACCTGAGATCATGACCTGAGCCGAAGGCAGCGGCTTAACCCACTGAGCCACCCAGGTGCCCTCTCCACATATTTCTTTCACTGAAAATTTAAATCTCATATTTTCAAACCAAAGAAAACATTTTCATTCTTAAGAGACACCATTATAAGTTTTCAGGGCTAACAATACAACACAATTATTGAAAACCAATAATATGTCACATGAGTAATTTAAAAAGATAAATTGGATAACCTATGATCTTTCTTATGGATCATACATAAATGGTATATGTTTACTTATAAATTACTAAGATGATATAAGTTGTATATCCATCATAAAGAACAAACCAGTTAGTTGTTTAAAATATTTTTCAATATTTTAACATAACAAGAAATATCAACATATTTTAATTTGGTTATTCCTCTTTACAGATAATCCAGAACATGGAGTCAAGCATGGAAAGCGTTGTGGTATACAGGTGAACTCCAACCTGGCTGCCCAGCACTGCACAACAGCAACAAGGTTTTTGATTGGCCCAAATTTAACATACGGGAAAAAGATACACTGAAACAAAGCTTCTTTTCAATTTCGTTCCATGGTGTTCTCTATAATGATATTTAATATTATATAGGATATGAAGCATGTAATTTTTCAACTTAACATAACTTTTTTCTCCTACTATCTTACATATAAACATTGGTTAAGTACAAGTACTTACTTAATATTCTTCTCAGAGGACACTTACTTAGGGAAATATAAAAAACACATTTTGGTAAAGTAATATGTTCCTATTAAATTTTCTCTATTTCAATTCTGCTTCCATTGGGATATTAATGATTGATGTGTGTTTTCAATATTATGCCATTTTGATATCATAAATAATTATAAAGTCCCTTTATTTTCTGATATGTGTTGATATAGATAATGTCTAAGGTTTTGTCTTAATCATGTAGGTAATATTTGCCCATTTGATAATGTTAGAGTATACTATACTTAGAATAGTATAACATCACATTGACATGTTGTTTTTCCAAACAATAAAAAGGTGATTTTATAAAAATATATACTGTAACTTATTCTTTTTAAGATATAAAAATGCACACTGTTTGAGCTTATTTAATTAAATTGCCTGTGTATCTAAATGACTTTTTAATAATAAAAAGAAAGTCATGGATCATTTAAATTATTTGCTACATTCATTGAAACAGGTTACTCAATAGTACCTTTTCAAACATTCATTTTGTTCTGACAGTGGGAATAAAATATTAGCTTTTTAGAATGGTTTTTAATGTAATGGATTTGTTATTTTTTTCTGTTTAGAATGCTATTCACTAGATGCTTACAAGTATTAAAATTCCATGAAGACTTTATTATGAGAAAAATGTTTCTGCCTCATTCTCCTAAGAAACCATGCTTACATCAGCTACCCTTAAAAAATAACCTATTTGTTCATTCAGTATCAAATTGGAAATCGTCCATCTTACAATCTCTGCCAACTAAATGCTTCCTCTCTCTTAAAATTTCAATATATGAAAATCCAATTACTCTTTATTTTTCATGCCAAGCTCCTGTCTTTTCTTTCACTTATCCATATCCATAGGGTGACTATGTATTATATTTCAGAGTGCCAGAAGAACAAAACTCATCCTGTTTAATAGTCATTTTTAAATATGCTGATACTTTTTTTTTTCCTTATTCTGTTATTATAACAAACAGAAAAGATCTAGAAGCTAGGAAGGATCCTGCAATTTTTTTAAGAATATTTTTGGGTGTAAATTCAAAAGCTGGGGGTGCCTGGGTGGCTCAGTGGGTTAAGCCTCTGCCTTTGGCTCAGGTCATGATCCCAGGGTCCTGGGATTGAGGCCCATGTTGGGTTCTCTGCTCAGCGGGGAGCCCGCTTCCCCTCTCTCTACCTGCCTCTCTGCCTGCTTGTGATCTCTCTCTCTGTCAGAAATAAATGAAATCTTAAAAAAAAAAAAAAGGGATGTTCCCTCATAGGATATATCAATGTTTTAAAAGGTGCTGCACATACATACTCCCAGAAAAATGAAAATTAAGCATCTTTTATAAATCTCAAAAGAGAAGATGTTATATCAACTTAAATATACTAAGTTAATATTTATTATGTTTTTTAAAAGCCTATAAGCCTTTCAGATAAGCCATTAGAAATAGCATCCTTTCTATGCAGATTTAAATTATGATTTACAAATTAGGAATTAAAAACCAATGTAGTCATCAGCAAAATGGTGGAGTAAGAAACGCTGGTATTTTGCTTGTCACAAAAAAGAATATGAAAAATGAAAAAACTGGAAAAACTATTAAAATCACTATTTGGAAATGCTGAAAACTAACCAAAGCTTCTGGAATCTGGATGGGGCTTATTCAAGAAAAATGGAATCTTGGTAAGAACACTGTTATTTGTAGCATTTTAACTTAGCTCATTCCTATCCTGTTCCCAACTTAGTAGCCTTGAAAATAATATCTTACATTCCCAGTGGTACCATAAGGAACAGAACGAAGCTTATTCACAAATAAATACAGTTATTTGTTTTGAATTGTATGGCAGCTCCTTATAAGAGTGATTCAAAAGGCTTCTCTTTGGTGGTCCTAAGGGGGAAATACATAGCCATCCAAGCCTCCCTCAAAAAAACTGAAAAATCCAGAATACACCAGCTGTCTCTACACCTTAAAGAACTGGAGAATCAACAACAAATCAAACCAACTCCACACATAAGAAGGGAAATAATCAAGATTAGAGCTGAGATCAATGAGATAGAAACCAGAGATACAGTAGAACGTATTGATGAAACTAGAAGCTGGTTTTTTGAAAGAATCAATAAAATCGATAAACCATTGGCCACACTAATCCAAAAGAAAAGAGAGAAAGCCCAAATTCATAAAATTATTAATGAAAAGGGAGAGATCACAACTAACACCAAGGAAGTAGAAACAATCATCAGAAGTTATTATCAACAGTTATATGCCAATAAGCTAAGCAACCCAGATGAAATGGATGCATTCCTGGAAAACTATAAACTCCCAAAATTGAACCAGGAAGAAATTGACAACCTGAATAGACTGATATCTAGTAACGAGATTGAAGCAGTGATCAAGAACCTCCCAAAACACAAGAGCCCAGGACCTGACAGATTCCCTGGGGTATTCTACCAAACTTTCAAAGAAGAAATAACACCTATTCTCCTGAAGCTGTTTCAAAAAATTGAAGCAGAAGGAAAATTTCCAGACTCTTTCTATGAAGCCAGCATTACCTTGATCCCCAAACCAAGCAAAGACCCTACCAAAAAGGAGAATTTCAGACCAATATCACTGATGAATATGGATGCTAAGATTCTCAACAAGATCCTAGCCAACAGGATCCAACAGCACATTAAAAAGATTATCCACCATGACCAGGTGGGATTCATTCCTGGGCTACAAGGATGGTTCAACATTCAGAAATCAATCAACGTGATAGAACAAATCAATAAGAGAAGAGAGAAGAACCACATGGTCCTCTCAATTGATGCAGAAAAAGCATTTGACAAAATCCAGCATCCGTTTCTGATTAAAACACTTCAAAGTATAGGGATAGAGGGAACATTCCTGAACTTCATCAAATCTATCTAGGAAAGACCCACAGCAAATATCATCCTCAATGGGAAAAAGCTTGCAGCCTTCCTGTTGAGATCAGGAACATGACAAGGATGCCCACTCTCACCACTCTTGTTCAACATAGTATTAGAAGTCCTAGCAACAGCAATCAGACAACAAAGAGAAATAAAAGGTATCCAAATTGGCAATGAAGAAGTCAAACTCTCTTTATATGGAAAACCCAAAAGACTCCACCCCTAAACTACTAAAACTCATACAACAATTCAGCAACGTGGCAGGATACAAAGTCAAAGTACAGAAATCAGTGGCTTTCTTATACACTAACAATGAAAATACAGAAAGGGAAATTAGAGAATCGATTCCATTTACTATAGCACCAAGAACCATAAGATACCTGGGAATAAACCTAACCAAAGAGGTAAAGGATCTATACCCGAGGAACTACAGAACACTCATGAAAGAAATTGAAGAAGACACAAAAAGATGGAAGACCATTCCATGCTCTTGGATCAGAAGAATAAACATTGTTAAGATGTCTATACTGCCTAGAGCAAACTATACTTTTAATGCCATTCTGATCAAAATTCCACAGTATTTTTCAAAGAGCTGGAGCAAATAATCCTAAAATTTGTATGGAATCAGAAGAGACCCCAAATCGCTAAGGAAATGTTGAAAAACAAAAATAAAACTGGGGCATCACGTTACCTGATTTCAAGCTTTACTACAAAGCTGTGATCACCAAGACAGCATGGTACTGGCATAAAAACAGACACATAGACCAGTGGAACAGAGTAGAGAGCCCAGATATGGACCCTCAACTCTATGGTCAAATATACAGAAAAAATATACAGTGGAAAAAAGACAGTCTCTTCAATAAATGGTGCTGGGAAAACTGGACAGCTTTATGTAGAAGAATGAAACTCAACCATTCTCTTACACCATACACAAAGATAAACTCAAAATGGATAAAAGACCTCAACGTGAGACAGGAATCCATCCAAATCCTAGAGGAGAATATAGGCAGTAACCTCTTCGATATCAGTCACAGCAACTTCTTTCAAGATATGTCTCCAAAGGCAAAGGAAACAAAAACAAAAATGAACTTTTGGGACTTCAGCAAAATCAAAAGCTTCTGCACAGCAAAGGAAACAGTCAACAAAACAAAGAGGCAACCCACAGAATGGGTGAAGATATTTGCAAATGACAGTACAGACAAAAGGTTGATATCCAGGATCTATAAAGAACTCCTCAAACTCAACACACACAAAACAGACAATCATATCAAAAAATGGGCAGAAGATATGAACAGACACTTCTCCAATGAAGACATACAAATGGCTATCAGACACATGAAAAAATGTTCATCATCACTAGCCATCAGGGAGATTCAAATTAAAACCACATTGAAATACCACCTTACACCAGTTAGAATGGCCAAAATTAGCAAGACAGGAAACAACATGTGTTGGAGGGGATGTGGAGAAAGGGGAACCCTCTTACACTGTTGGTGGGAATGCAAGTTGGTGCAGCCACTTTGGAGAACAGTGTGGAGAGTCCTCAAGAAATTAAAAATAGAGCTTCCCTATGACTCTGCAATTGCACTACTGGGTATTTACCCCAAAGATACAGATGTGGTGAAAAGAAGGACCATCTGTACCCCAATGTTTATAGCAGCAATGGCCACGGTCGCCAAACTGTGGAAAGAACCAAGATGCCCTTCAACGGATGAATGGATAAGGAAGATGTGGTCCATATACACTATGGAGTATTATGCCTCCATCAGAAAGGATGAATACCCAACTTTTGTAATCAACATGGATGGGACTGGAAGAGATTATGCTGAGTGAAATAAGTCAAGCAGAGAGAGTCAATTATCATATGGTTTCACTTATTTGTGGAGCATAACAAATAGCATGGAGGTCAAGGGGAGTTAGAGAGGAGAAGGGAGTTGAGGGAAATTGGAAGGGGAGGTGAACCATGAGAGACTATGGACTGTGAAAAACAATCCGAGGGGCTTGAAGGGGTGGGGGGTGGGCGGTTGGGGGAACCAGGTGGTGGGTATTGGAGAGGGCGTAGATTGCATGCAGCACTGGGTGTTGTGCAAAAACAATGAATACTGTTATGCTGAAAATAAATTTAAAAAATTTAAAAAAGGCTTCTCTTTATTTTACCTGACTGAGAACTTGCCCAGCGCTATAGCTGATATCAAAATGGAAAGGGAAATTTGCATATATTGAAAATATTTACAGGTAAATGTTTCACTTGCTGCTGCCTGAAGTTATAAACAGTAATTGAGGCAAACAATAACTGAAATCTTGGAGGACAGTCTGGAAAATAAGAGCTTTGTGTATACTTTAAAAAACTCTTTAGGGGTACCTGGGTGGCTCAGTGGGTTAAGCCTCTGCCTTCGGCTCAGGTCATGATCTCGGAGTCCTGGGATCGAGCCCTGCTTCGGGCTCTCCGCTCAGCAGGGAGCCTGCTTCCTCTTCTCTCTCTGCCTGCCTCTCTGCCTACTTGTGATCTCTGTCTGTCAAATAAATAAATAAAATCTTAAAAAAAAAAAAAACTTTAAAAGAGAATTTAAAAGAGAATCTGATTTCCAAATTTACCAAATTAAACTATTCAAAATGTCCAGTCTTCAACCAAAAAAGTATGAGGCATGCAAAGAAATAAAATGTGGCTCATACACAAGGGAGAAGAGTATTCAATAGAACTATCTTTGGGCTGCCTGTGTGGCTCAGTCAGTTAAGCATCTGACTTTGGGTCAGGGCATGATCTTAAGGTCCTGGGATTGAGCCCCACATTGGGCTCCTTACTCAGTGGGGAGTCTGCTAGATCCCTCTGCCCCTCTCCCCACTCCTGCTCTCTGTTTCTCTCTCTCAAATAAATAAATAAAAATCTTATTAAACAAAGAACTATACTTGAGGAAGTTCAGTAGGCATTATAGATAAAGCTTTAACTCAGACATTTTAAAAATATCTTAAATGAGCTAAGAAAATGATGTCTAAAGAACTAGATGAAAGTATTAGTACTATTTCAGCAGGTAGAGAATGTTAAAGAGATAAAAAAGATTCATATAAGAATTCTGGCACTGAGAAGTATGATAACTGATATGAAAAATTCAATAAAGGGGCTCACCTTTATCAGCAGATTCAAAAAGACAAAACAAAGAACCAGCAAACTTGAAAATACATTAACTGAGATCATCTAGTCTGAAGAACAAAAACAAAAATGATGAAGGAAAATGAACACAAAGAGACCTTCATACCAAATTATGCATAATAAGAGTTCCAGAAGAAGAAGAGAGAAAGGAGCAGAAATAATATTTTAAGAAATACTGTTCAAAAAAATCCCACATTTGCTGAAAATATTTAATTTGCATATAAAGAAGCTCAGGGTACTCTGAGTAAAATAAATTCAAGATATCAGTAACTAAGTATACTATTATCAACTTCAAAAGACAAAGACAAAACTTAAAAGCAGCATAAAAGAACTGAATCATCATATACAAGGGATACTCAAAAAGATTAACAACTGATTTATCTTCAGAAAACAAGGAAGCCAGGAGGCAGGGTATTGACATATTCAAAGTGTTGGCAATAATAACAATAATATTAATATAGCCAAGAATTGTATAAGTGGCAAAACTATCCTTCAAAAATGAAGAAACTAAAACATCTAGAGTTTGTCACTAGAAGACATGCCTGATAAATTCTAAAAAATATATATATTTTTAAAGATGTATTTATTTGGGTGCCTGGGAGCTCAGGTGGCCAAGCATCACCTTTGGCTCAGGTCATGATCTCAGAAACCTGGGATGGAGCCCCACATTAGGCTCCAAGCTCAGTGGGGATTCTGCTTCTCCCTCTCCCTCTATGCCTGTTCTCCTGCTCATGATCTCTATCCATTTCTCTGTCTCAAGTGAATAAATAAAATCTTTTAAAGAAAGATTTATTTATCTATCTTAGAGAGAGCACATAGCAAAGAGAAGCAGAGGGAAAGAATCTTCAGTCTCCCCACTGAGTGAGGGGCTGGACATGGGGCTCAATCCCACAAACCATGAGGTCATGACCTGAGCTGCAACCAAGAGTTGGACATTCAACTGACTGAGCCACTCAGGTTATCCTTAAAGGAACTTAAGGCTGAAGTGAAAGGGACATACTCAAATCTAGATGAAGAAATGAAGAACAAATGTAAAGGTAAGTGTACAGTAAATATAAAAGGTAGCATAATGCATTTTTGTTCATAATTCATTTTATTATTTTATCTGAATTAAAAGATAATTGCAAGGAGCAATAATTATACATATATGTTGATGACTACACAATGTATAAAGATGAATCTGGGGTAATATTTATACCAAGAAAAAGCCAGCCTATATAAAATCTAAAATGATCTTATACTATTAAAATTAAATCAACATCAGTCTACATTGTTATAAATTAAGATGCCATTTGTAATCCTAAGGGAAAACACAGAAAATTCAAGTTTCTTAATAGCCATGATAAATTAAAATGGTACACTAGAAAATATCTATTTAACACAAAATAAAGCAATAAAGGAGGAATGAGAGATAGAAAGAAAAGAGACATACAGAAAACTAAGAGCTAAAATATGTCTTTTCTTATTAATCATTGCACTAAGTATAAATATATTAAATTCTAAAATTCAGAGATTTACAAAATGGATAAAAACAATTGAGTATATGTTGTTTGCAAGAGATTTAATTTATTTTTTAAGGGACTTACTTTAGATTCAAAGATGCAAATAGTATAAAAAATATATATTCCATATCAGTAACAGAAAAGATCTGGAGCACCTATATTGATATCACACAAAATAAACTTTAATATAAGAAATATTACTAGGGAAAAATAGGGCATTGTATAACACAAGGTTCAATTCATTAAGAAAGTATAACTATAACCATATGTGCAACAGCAGAATTCTGAACTATATGTAGAAGAAGCTGACAGAAATTAAGGGAAAATAGATAATTCAATAATAATAGTTTGAATTATTAATATTATTTATTCAAAAAGGAATAGAAAAACTAGAATGAAAAACAGCAAGAAAATAGAAGATGTGAAAAAACTAAATACCATCTAGAGTTAACAGACATATATAGAGCAATTCACCCAAAAGCAGAATATACATTCTTCTCAATTGGATGTGGATCATTCACAGGATAGAACATATGTTGGGCCATAAAAAAGTCTCAATACATTTTAAAAGTCTGAATTTATATAATTGCTCCTTTGCCACAATGAAAATTAGAAATTAATAAAAAATGTGGAAAATTCACAAGTCTGTGGGAATTAGCACACTTCTAAATAATTCCGGGTCAAAAAAACAATCATAAGACAAATTAGAAAATACTTAAAAATGAACAAAAATTGAAACCAAAATATAAAAAAAAAAAGTATGGGATTCATTAAAAGCAGTGTTCAGTGGGAAATTATAACTTAAATGACTACATTTAAAAAAAAAATCAAAACCCTAATTTTTTACTTCAAAATAGAAAAAGAAGAACAAACTAAAGCTAAACAGCAAGAAAATAATGAAGAATAGAAATACTTGAAAAGTAGAGATATAAAGAAAATCAACAAAATCAAAGTTAGTCTTTAGAATTCACATTTAGCTAGAGTGACTAAGAAAATTAGAGAGGACTCAAATTATTAAAACAGGAATGAAAGGACTGCTGAAATTAAAGAAATAAAAAGGATTATAAGAGAATATTATAATCATATGCCAACAAATTTGATTAAGTAGATTGATTTCTAGAAATGCAAGCTACAGAAAGTGACTGAATAAGAAATAGAAAATCTGAATTGATCTATAACAAGCAAAATGATGGAATAAAAACCAACCAACCAACCAACCAAACAAAAAAACCAAAAACTCTCCCAATACATTCTATAAATCCAGAACAAGACGCCTTCACAGGTGAATGCTTTGCCTGCTTTTCTTTCTCAAGCTCTTAAAAAAGAAGGGAAAAAAAAAAAAGAGGAAAGGCACACTTCCTAAACCATTCTGTAAGTAATACTCTCTGTATTACTCTAATACCAAAGTGAGAGATAAATATCATCAAAAAGAAACAAGACCAGTACCCTTATAAATATGTATGTGCAAATTCTAAAAAAATACCAGTGAATTTAACAGCATATAAAAATAATGATGCACCATTGTAACCATCACTCAGAACATACTGCTTAAAATATAACATGAAAAATTATACTAGTTACCAAGCATGCTTAGATATAGCCCTAAGAAAAACATGTACTGTACTGGCAACAGGCCTCTGGGGGAGAGGACGATATACGTCCTTGAAGCCAAGCAGCTGGGGATGCCTCGCCTGCCCAGGGCACAACGGCCACCTGCTTCATTTTTCCATTATCTTCCCTTGCCCAGAGAGCATTAGCAGTTAGTCAGACAATCCTTTAATTTGGGCTTGCTCACTATAGGTCATGTACTACATGACCGGACATATTTTGCCTTTCTTCTTACATACCTACAAGATTCATGGTCAATGTGTAATCTACTCCAGCTTCTTTGTTGGTTGTTACTCACTTTCTAATAAATATGAGAGTGAGGAGTTGTTTGGAGTGACAGTCTTTTCTACTGTTGCCCCCTGATCCCATTCTCTTGCAGCTGACTTGTTTGTGCCTTATTCTTCTCCCGTGCACCATCAGGAGGTGTCACACCATGTCCAAGGAAGATTTATCCTGTGAATGGAAGGTTTGCTTAGCATATGAAAGTCAATTAATACAATATAGCATATTAATTAAAGGGAGGAATTCCACCTAATTATATCAATAGATGCAGAAAAATTTAACAATTCCAATACCTTTTCATAATGAGAACAGTCAACAAAATAAGAACAATAGGGACTTGATATTTTTAGATCTTGAGCTACATTAAGAATGACATAATTTAAGGTGTACTTTCTTCAGCTGTAGTAGGCTGCCCACCTATCCCATTTCAGGAGAACTTCAGGGAAACTTGTGAAAAAGTTCACTGGGTTTTAAGGTAATCCACTTCCCATTTTCTCTCCTATCTTTTATTCAATCCATTTCTCGGTGCTTCTAATCAGCTGCTAGCCCTGTGAGTCTCCCTACCAAGTTCAGGAATTTCTTCTCATATGCCACTTCTTAGTCCCATATTTGTGCAAAACTTTGAGTCAAGTCTTATCTTACAAGTTGGTATTTATAAGTGCCTTTTGCAATGGATATTACTTGTGGCATTAGTACTTGTGGAGGAGATGGTAAGAAATATTCATAATATCAATATAACTTACTTGAAAGAATAGAATTGAAAGTACAAAAATCACATTTATAGAGCGAAATGTGTACACTTTACTTTAAATGTGACTGTTTATTAAATAACCCTCTACTTTCAGTGATGGGTAACTAACCCATTTCCAAAGACAGCCATTCCAATTTTTTTGAGTTGTATCTAGTGCACTTTTCAATTAATCATACTTTTTTGGAATAAATAGTTGAATTTATTATGAATCTATTTGCATGCATCATCATGCAATATATACTTCTCTCTTTCTCATACAAGGTTAACATGGATGACTTTATTGAATCTAGATATATGTACCTATATTTTATTTGCATCTTGGTATTATATATATTTGTACCTATATAAATTGTTAGAGTGACACTCTGGTGTATTTTTATATTTATATAAAATTTATATATTTCTTGTCTCCACTATCTAGCTTATAATATTTTTGCTTTTTGAGTTTTGAAATTCTACATTATCCACATGATACCTAGTATATTTTCTTGAACATGTGTATTTGTTGAGTATCATTTAATTTTGTGATTAAAATATTATTTTCTTATGATTCTTTAATAAATAACTCACTATTTGGAAATACTAAGGAAAGTGTTACTTCTGATGATATCATTAATATTTTAATACGCTGAGTTCATGTTGCTAGCCATTATATATCAATGAGAGACATTGGAATGTAGTGTGTAAGGTACACTTAGAAAAGATTAAATTTTTAAAAAAGTTACATGAAAAGAATTCAGTCCACCTTAAATATATAAATGAATATAGTGACTGTGTTCACTTTTATAATTTAATCCAGAGTTTTAACTTCTATTAATTACATGATATTGGACAAATTTCTCAACCACTCTCAACATCAGTTCACTTATAAAGTGATAATCAAATTATTCCACTGAATTATTTTAAGAGTTAATTAAATAATATATGGATAGTTTGATACATGGTTATGTGCTAAATATGTTTAATGAAAGCTTAATATCTTTATTAATTACAAATATAGCACTACTCTTTAGAAAGGAGTGTTAACCACTGAGTACCTAAATACAACTGGAGGACCTCTATTAGATACCCAACTTAAGGGAGAAAGTTTTCTAAATTTAGTTTGATCTTTTTTTACACTTTATCACCATCATTAGAAATTTTCCTGTTTCATTTTGTATAAAAGTTTGGGTGTATCTTGTTGCATCATAATTCTCTTGTGCCTTCTCTGACTTTAGCCTACAAATTACATATAGCTCAATATAGTTGAAATGAGAAATTTATATAGCTTTAAAGTTTCATAAAGTATTTATTTTGAAAGGATAAATAACCGCCAATGAATTACATGACTTCAAAGTATAACATACAACTGTCGTACAGGCATAACTTCTTTTGCTGTTTTACTTCTTTTACTGTTTTTACTGTTGTTTGCTTTTGTGCTTCACAGGCATTGCATTTTTCAGATATTGCATTTTTTACTAATTGAAGGTTTGTAGCACCACTGAATCAACCAGGTCTATCAGCACAATTTTTCCAACAACATTTATTCACTTCATGTTTCTGTGTTATATTTTGATAATTCCCAAAATATTTCAAAATATTATTATTATTGCTATTGTTATATTTGTTATGGTGACCTATCTATTCCCTGAGACATAACAATATTGACATTAGGGCAATTGATAACCTTACGATGACCTCAAAATTTCCAAGTGAAAGGAAGAGCCTCATTGAGTTCCTCCTATATCTCTTATTCTAATAATTCTATTTCATCTTATTAAGGTCTCTAATCTTTTGAACTGATCAGTTTTTCAATGTCTGTCACTGCAGAGAGAATACAAGTTATCTTCCAGACCAAGATAACTTTAAAATGAAAAGAACACTAAAAATAATCAAAATTATCTAATTATATAGTATGTATTTATTAATAAATAAGCTTTACTACATAAACAACCTACATTACAGTCATTTTATATCTAAAAATATGTTGATTCTCTGCTAATTAAAAATAGTATATGCTAAAATACACTTTCATGCTACAGATTCATGTATTTGAACCATTTCCATAGATGTAACTATTTCTAAAATTCTAGTATTTATCCTGAATAATTTACTTATTAAGTTAACTGTTTTTCTCAAAATTGTATTTATTACTAATGAATTTGAAATTGTTAACACTTTCAAGTGAAGAATCTCTCTAGAATATACCATTTTGAATTGAGAAAAAAATTTCTTATATGTTTAGATACTGATAAGTGAAAAATGAATTGTGCTGAATGAAGGTCATATGCGATTTTGCTTTTTTAATTGAGATATACAGAATTCATAGATACAGTCTTTTTTTTACATAAGGAGAAAATGCTATAAAGATAGGTCAGACTGTTACTTAATTTATAAAACTCCTAGAACTATCTGTAATATTTTTCAAAAACTAATTACTGACTTATAAAGAAAGTAAAGAAACCTAGAATTAAAGATTACTTAAATCACAAATTAAATTTCACAAGTGAAAAATATGTTCCAATCAATATAGTCCCATAGAATTTTTTTTTTTTAGAATTCTTTAATGTGTTCCAAACCTTTCAATACTCTGCTCAGTTCACCTTCTATCACTTCTTAAACTTTAGTTAATTGAAGTTATTTCATTCATTTGACAAATATGTATAGTGTGGTAGGCACTGGAACAGAGCAGTAAACAAAACAAAATAAACCAAAAATCACAGTCTTCATGGAGCTTGAATTCTTGTAAAGAAAACAGAAAAATAATAAGTGATTAAGTTAACAATAAGTTAGGGGCGCCTGGGTTAAAGCAGTGGGTTAAAGCCTCTGCCTTCAGCTCAGGTCATGATCCTGGGGTCCTGGGATCGAGCCCCACATTGGGCTCTCTGCTCCACAGGGAGCCTGCTTCCCCTCTCTCTCTGCCTGCCTCTCTGCCTACTTGTGATCTCTGTCTGTCAAATAAAAAAAGAAAAAATCTTAAAAAAAAAAGTTAACAATAATTTAATTTGTAAATTAACTATATAAAACAATAAACTAAATGAAATATATGCATGTTGAATAGTGATAGGCATTATGGAGAAAGATAAAGAGGGAAAAGGGAAGAATGAGAGTGATTAGTTTGCAAAAGCAGATAGGAATTCCTCCATGAGAAGGTCACATTAAAGAAATAAACAAAGTGAATGAGATACCAAGCAGAGTAACAAGTGTTGAGGCACAGAGGCAAAAGAATGCCTGGCCATGTAAAAAGAATACAAAGGAGGCTTAGGTAATCAGAACTGAGCAAATGATGTGTGATAGGATTAGGTGATACGGACATAGAGGAACTGGCAGTTAGCATTCCAGACATTGACGGTTACACTGAGTAAGATGGTAAGCTATAATAAAATACTGAGCATAGGTGCAACATGATCTAACTTTAGTTTTCCTTTCTTCATTTATTTCTTTTTATTAAGACTTTTTTGTTTTGAGTTTTTTTAAATTTGTTTTTTAAGAGTAGTTTACATTCATGGAACAATTGAACAAAAGATACAAAGATAACTTCTCGCATTATCAACATTCCTCACTAGAATGGTATAGAATGGCCTAAAATCGTAATCACCCAAAATGCATACAGTATGACTCATTCTTAGAGTTGTATATCCTATGGGTTTGGACAAATGTATAATGACATGCATATATCATTATGGTATCATACAGAGCATTTCACTCCTGTATAAATCCTCTGTGCTTCACTGATTCATCCCTCCCTTCCCCTTCTACCTCCTAACCCCTGACAACTACTCACCTTTTTTATTGTCTCCATAATCTTGTCTTTTCCAGAATGTCACATAGTTCAGATCATACAATATGTAAGCATTTCAAACTAGCTTATTTCACTTAGTAATACATTCTTAAATTTCCTTCATGTTTTTTGATAGCACATTTCTTTCTAGTGCTTAATGATATTCCGGTTGATACCTGCCACTGACTGCAAAGAACATCTTAGTTGTTTCCAAGTTTTGGCAATTATGAATAAAGCTGATCTAAACATTCACGTGCAGGTTTTTTTGTGGACATGTTTTCGGTTCCTTTGAGTAAATATCAAGGAGTGTGATTGCTGAATCATATGGTAAAAGTAAATTTAGTTTTGTAAGAGATCATCAACCTGTCTTCCAAAGTGGTTTCCAACTTTAGTTCCAATGGGATCATTTTCTTTGCTGCACTGGGATATAATGTAGAGTGGCATAGGTGGAAACATGAAGACCAGAGAATAAGCTTTAGAAAGATGGTAATAGCTTGTACTAGGTTGGCAGCAGTGGGGTGACAAAATGAAAGTCTGTCTTTATATGATACACAGATGCAAATTCAGTATGAAGTTAATAAAGCTTTAGGGACTCTCTTCTATAAAGACTTCTTCCAAATAAGATTTGTATCATGAAATGTATATGTTTCTGGCTCCTATCCAGAAGACACAGTGTGTATATGGGGACAGGGGAAGTGGTGGGCCAGTGGGCAGAGGATGAGGAGTGGAGGCAGAAGGAAAAATGGGAGAAATAAGATTTGAGCCTGATGTTAGCCAATGAAAAAATCTTTCAGCATGAGATATGCAAATGTTTAAGCATCGAATTTTGTTCTCATTGATGTCTAGTCAAAACAGAAGTTGCATGGGTTCTTGGAGTGGCTCTTGATCTCAGTGCAGGTCATGACCTTAGGGTTGTGAGATTGAACCCCATATTAGGCTCTGCACTGGGCATGGAGACTTCTTGAGATTTCTCCTTCTTCCTCTGACCCTCTCCCACCTCTCTCTCTCACAAAAGAAAATAACAAAAATAAAACAAAACAGAAGTTGCCTCCTACCAGAGAAGCATTTGTTAAAGCTGTATACACAGTTATAAGCACAGCCGTAAAACAAACAAACAAACAAAAACCCACAACTTTTTCATTGTTATAAATGTCTTTTGGGGGAAGAACACAAATTAGAATTTGCCATGATTTCTGTGTTTGTAGGTAAGCAAATTAACAAGTACAATTGTGTTTAAAGTCATGTTTATGCTTTCTCATGAAATACATTAATAATAGTAACAAAATTCATAGTGCAATACTGAAGTAAGGACTTCACTGAAAAACTGGATACTGAATGCCATCCATTTAAAAAGTACTTAAAATTAGGTGCCTGGGTGGCTCGGTAGGTTAAGCCTCTGCCTTTGGCTCAGGTCATGATCTCAGGGTCCTGGGATTGAGCCCCGCATTGGTCTCTCTGCTCAGCAGAAAGCCTGCTTCTCCCCCACCCCTGCCTGCTTCTTTACCTACTTGTGATCTCTCTCTCTGTCAAATAAATAAATAAAATCTTTAAAAGAAAAGGTACATAAAATTATTAATACACTGAACTTGAAGTGCCCTGAAATCTTAAGTGTCTACATGTAAAGGAACATTTATTAAGTGTATTACAAAATTCAAAGATTATTCCAAAAGTGATATAATAAACCTAATATTTATATAGCATTGTTAAAACTAGATTGTGAAGTGAAATTTCACAAATTTTATTTCCAAACTGAAAATTATTTTAAACTTTCAATCAATTGCTATGTGAAAGAGTAAATTGTCTTTGTCTTCTTTTTAAAAGATACTAAAGTCACCACATGAGAAGATTATCAATTAGCACACAGCCAAATATGTAAGGAGAAAATACTATAAAGATAGGTCAAGCTATAACTTAAACACATTATTTTATTTGATAATGTTTGTTATCCAAGTTTTATAATATATTGTAGTTTCTTTTCTAATGAAACCAAATACTTACATTTATACTTAATTTTATTTTCTAAAATTTACATTTTGATCTTAAAATGCCCTTCTAAGTTAAAAACACTTCAGGTTCTGCAAAACCTGGATCTTCACCAGTCATTTGGAGGCAGAACTGATAAGATTTATGTTATACCCGAGTTTTCGCATCCAAGAGACCACCAAGGAGCCAACACTGATGCAATCACAGGAGGGTTTATTTAACAAGCTTAAGCTTGGGCCCATGTATACCCGACACAGCGGAGTTGGGACTTGGACCCCAAGCTTAGTTAAGGCAGGGGTATTTATGGGTTCCTGTTACTAAAGCGGGGGGGCGGGATTCCTGTTACTAAAGCAGGGTGGGGGTTTCTGGAACCAAAGCAGGGTGGGGGTTTCTGGAACTAAAGCAGGGTGGGGCTTACTAAAGCAGGGTGGGGATTCCTGTTACTAAAGCAGGGTGGGGGAAAGTTCAGCACCTTGGGCACAGGGGTCTGAGATGGCTGCTGGAGCTAAGATGACTGTATTTAAGCTAAGGCTAAACCTGAGGTGGGATGGGCTTAATATTTCTCAGCCTCCACAATTTACTGTTAGGTTGAAAGTGGAGCATGAGAAAAAAAACGGAATTAAGAGCCCTCTCAAATGTTTTGGTCTGAATAACTAGAAAGTTGGAATTATAATCTATAGATATGGAAAAGACTGTAAGAGGAGCATGTGTGAGGAAGTAATCAAGAGTTAAGTTTTGGACATGTTATCTTTAAAAGTGTTATTTGTTGGGGCACCTGGGTGGCTCGGTGGGTTAAAGCCTCTGCCTTCGGCTCAGGTCATGATCCCAGGGTCCTGGGATCGAGCCCCACATTGGGCTCTCTGCTCAGCAGGGAGCCTGCTTCCTCCTCTCTCTCTGCCTGCCTCTCTGCCTACTTGTGATCTCTGTCTGTCAAATAAAAAAAAAAAAAAAAGTTATTTGTTGTGGGAATGTCACATATGCAGTTTAGGGTCAAGGTTGAAGACATAAATTTAAGAAGCATCAACTAATAGGTGGCATTTGAATTCATGAGATTTGATAAGATCCGTAACAGATGTAGAACAGACAGTTGGATCTATGAGTCTGAATTTTAGGAAAGAGATATGGAACAGAGTTAAAAATTTGAAAGTCGTCAGCAAAGATGCTTCTTGTTAAATGTGAATGAGATTACAAAGAAGTGAATGTGATAGAAAACATAAATAGTCCAAGGACTGAGCCCTGAGCCATCCACTATGTAAAGGTGGAAGCAATGAGGGGAAACCCACACAAAGATGAGAAAAAGTAGTGAGAGGACACAGAGGAATAAAGGGGTTTGGGGTGTCCTGGTGATACTCTATACATACTGACAGAGTATGAAAAAAAACATTACTCTCTTAATGAGGCTCTGGGGAGAGCAGGGCAGGTCTCGTACACTGATATGAAACAGTTTGTAAGATTAGAGAAAGCAGACTGGGTAGGTGTTTGTTTGTTTGTTTTTATTATGGCTACGAGTTGAGGTAGGGCCAGGTTTGAAACACTCAAGGGCACCAAAGAAGGGAGCAGGTGAGATTTCTTATCAGCTTGCCTAGATGTGGGGGAAAGGAGTGAGACTTAAAAGCTGTCATCAATATGAAAATATGGAGTCAAACTCCATGACAAAGTGGGGGCAAAAATCTGACCAGAGTGTGGGGCACCTGGGTGGTTCAGTGGGTTAAAGCCTCTGCCCAGAGTCCTGGGATCGAGCCCCACATCGGGCTCTCTACTCATCAGGGAGCCTGCTTCCCTTCCTCTCTCTCTCAGCCTGTCTCTCTGCCTACTTGTGATCTCTCTCTGTGTCAAATAAATAAATAAAATTTAAAAAAAAAAAAATCTGACCAGAGTGGCTTCAGGAGAGAAGGCAAGGAGAGAACTAGGAAATTGTTGTAGAACTCAAATTGAGAATGGAGGGATAAACAGGAGTGATGCTGGTACTTGAAACTGGGTCAAGATGGAAGAAGTAACAGATATTGGTGGGAATTGTTAGAAAGAGAAACTAAGTATAAAAGATAGGAGACAGAACTTCTTGTATGGACAAAAGGGGATGTCATCTAAGTTCCATGGCACCTGGATAGAAAGCAGAGTGTGCCCTTACAGCAGGGAGATATTTAGGTTAGTCAATGACAGCCTGCAGAGACCGGTCTGCTTGCTTCAGTTTTCTCAGTGAAGTAAGAAATGACATCATCTGAATGCAGGGAATGGGGATAAGACTCAGAATTTTGAGGGTAGAAGGAAAAAAAAATGAGCAATAGTCATCTCCCCTTGAGCTACAGCTACATTGGAATTCACCCAGCCAATACAAAGAATGGTTTGACACCGTGAAAATGTCTTGTCCCAAATGTCTCTAAATTACTCTGTATAGCATAAGAATAGTCATTCTTTATGGAATATGGAATATCCCAAATGTAGATATTGTAAGGCAGAAGTGCCTGCATCTGTATTTTTTAAAAACTTATTTTTAAAAAAGCAAAACTACCTTGCCACTTGTAAATATAAAAGGACCCTAGAAGATTTTATATAATATTCTGCAAGTTTAATCTAAATTGATCTCCATGAAAAAAAATGCATGAAATATTTAAAATGCAATGCCTCAAGGTCACCACCAAGCATTTTTGTATTATGTAGAGGTGCTATGTCCTTCTATACAGCATTTTAAATTTGCATGTTTGTTAACCTCCTGACACAAATGATTCTCTGGCAGAAATATCTTCAATTTCATGCAGTTTTAGAGAGCCATTTTTTTCCATGCATTATCACAATTTTCTGATTAATTGTAAAGTACATTCTGAAAGTAATATAAATGTGTACATAATATATATGTACATACACACATATATTTAAAAATCCATCATAACCCCAAAAGAAAGAGAGGCATAGGATGTGCCCATTTGAGAATGCTAGAAGCATCCTGTGTAGTGGATATCAAGAAGTCATAAATTTATAATATGAAGTCATTTGTGGCTTGAGGGATAAATATTCAGTACCTGGTATTACCTGATAAGGTCATACATATGTATAGTCCCATTTTATGTGATAATTACTGAATCTAGTTTAGCATCTGCTTTTACCAGATAAACTGAATTTATTATTTTGAATAAGGCAGTCACAATAATTCATAGCATTGCAAAGACTTGGCAAATAAAGGGGTCATAAGAAAGAGGAATGGTGAGTATGAAATTTTGTTAGAAATTACAATCAATATATAAAATGACAGTTGTCTTTTTAATATAAATTTTTAGAAATTATCAATTGTATACTTAAACTCTATGTTTTCTAGGGGGAAAAATGTTAAAATAAAGCTCAGTACAAAGGTATTTGAAGGATTTCTGAACTATTTATTTTAGTCCTTGAGTTTTAAGTTGACTTTTATCATATTTCAAAATAACTGTGCATCTTCTCTCTACACTTACAAACAAATAATTAAATATGTTTCTCTATTTCTTGTTCACCTGACTACCATAAAACAGTGAATGATAAGCTAAGAAGTGTATTTTAGTAATGAAAGAGATAAGCTAAAAAATAATGTAGTTAGTTATTCAGAGATATAGGTGTAATAAATCCACTTTCACATCTATAGAGTTCCTCTGCTTAAAATGATCAGCTTTAAGTTGAATTGTTAACTGTATCATAGATACTGCATTGTCTTTCCTTGATGTATTTCAAGGCCTCAGATTTACCTCACACTATCATTGTCTTACTATATTTTGAATGAAATCAGTGTCTTCTTACTGGCTGACCTATACCAACATTTGAATTCCTAGTTTTAACAGAATTGTCATTGCTTTTCAGTGTTGTTAAGATATAAAATTTGAATAAATGCATAAGCAGGAACATTAAAAGAATTACAAGAAATAAAGATGAAAATTTAATCCTGAACTAGGGATGCACAATCTGTCCTTAAAAAGAGAGTATAATATCATGAAGAAATAATGAATTGTATACATAATGTAAAAAACCTACATAATAAAAACAAAGTTCAACAGAAAACTAGAAAGGAACTTAAAACAGGTATGATAACCAAAATATATAACCAACATTATATACACAATTCTTAAATACTATTACATAATGAATGTCCAGAAGTTAAAAAAAAAACAACTAAAAAAAGCATTAAAAGAAGTAGGAATCTCTACTGAATATCAAAATATGTTCAACCTTCAATTCATCAAAGAAATAAATTTTAAAGTAAGAATGGAGTAGTATTCTTTATCTACTCATTTACCAACAATCTTTAAAGGTGTAAATTAAAATATGCAGTGTTCATTTGGGGTCCAATTACATACTATTAATGGAATGTCCATAATATTAAAATTTTTAGAAAAGTAATTTGTCAATAAGTCTAGAATCTTTTGGTCTAACAATTACACTTGTTGAATTTCATTTCACAGAAAAAAAAATCAAAGATACATACAGTAATTTTATCTCCTGGTAGTTTTTAAAAATCTCTACAGAGAGACATCTCTCTCTGTCTCTTCTCAGTTTCTCTCTATTTCTTCCTCTATTTCTGTTTCTCTATTTCTGTCTCTGCCTTTGTGCCCAGACACACATACAATTAGCTATATATATGAATATTTGTATATAATACACCAGATTAACATTTTTAGCTATTTGAAATATATAATGTATACACATACCTATAAAGTAGATAAATGTGTTTTATGTTACTTAAAACAAGAAGCCTAACAGTTTTGTCTACTTTGTTAAAGGATCTTTCCACCATCCTCAAAATTCTGAATTTCCTTTATCAGCATCAGATAGTGCATCCAACATTGAATACTGTTTATTGCTTATTCATCTCATATATTTTTTTAATCACCTATTGCATGCCAGACACTCTGCTGGATTTTGGCAATAGAGTATTAAATTAGGTAAACAGAATTCTTGCCCTCCTGGATCACACAGTTCAGTGTGGAATATCGTTATTGAATAAATAATTACAAGCTCAAGGACTTCAATGAAGGAGAAGTTCAGAGTGCTACAGTATCATTAAATAAGCATAACTGATGTAGTGTTGAGGGATAAAATAGAATTAAATCAATGAGATGTGAATAGTGGAAGATAGGGAGCTAAAACTTTCAAAGGATGAAGGGTATTATGAGAAAAAGGAAATTCTAGGCAGAGGAACCAACCCTTGGTTTCAGGAGTATACATGAAGAGAAATAAAAGGAGACTGGTATATTGAATATTACAAAGGAGGAGAAAGCAAGACCTGGGTCATAATAAGGAATTTATAATGAAATTCATAGGATGATTATACATAAAAGCTTAAATATATAAAAATTTTTATTATAAAATATTTTTTCCAGAATTTAAGAGACCATTATGAAGTTATCACAATAGTCCAAGGGAAAAATTATTTTTATTTTTGCTAGTGTGAGGGAAATATGAATGAAGAGATGTGGAAAGATATAAACCATATTCTAGGGAAAAAAAAATGATACTTGCTCTTTTTTTTTTTAAAGAATTTATTTATTTGTTTGACAGATGGAGATCACAAGTAGGCAGAGAGGCAGGCAGAGAGAGAGAGGGGTAAGCAGACTCCCTGCTGAGCAGAGAGCCCAATGTGGGGCTCGATCCCAGGACCCTGGGATCATGCCCTGAGCCAAAGGCAGAGGCTTTAGCCCACTGAGCCACCTAGGTGCCCCTGATACTTGCTCTTAAACAGTGAAGATGGCTAAAGGAAATTGGTACATCAAGGAGGAACCTCATAGTTTTCTCTTGAGCAATTTACTATCAGTGAATGTGCTTTACTGAAATGTAGACGATTTGGGTGAAAGAGTAAATATGAATAGTTCAATTTTGGACATATTAAGTCTGAGAAGTTTATGAAACATCTAAAGAGAAATTAATGTAAAGATAGTAGGGTATCTAGAATGCAAAAAACAATGAGTTGGAAATATGTATCTGTGGATTTATATTTAATATCATGTATATGGATAAGATAATCTAAAGAAACAAAAAGCCCAATATTTAATAATTAGATCATATGTTCCTTCAATTTAGGAACTTATAAAAATATAGAGACCTAACCTTAATCCATTGAAAATCTTCAGTCAGTCAAGGTGTTGTGGACCAAGAAAACAGATTAAAAAAAAAATCCCCATACTTTAAAAAATGATCCCAAATATGTAACAAAAATTTTACTATTTTAAAAAGAATTTAGCCAATTCTCCATAACTGAGACCTTTAATACTTCTCACTCTCAAACTGATAAATAAAAAAAAGATAAAAATTAGCCAGTATTTCAAACAAATACATGAGATAATTAACAAATGTTTAGTATGTATGTATATAAAATCTGAACTCCCCCAAGTAGAATAAGCAATTGTTTTTTGTACTACTAAATATTATTTTTGAATTGAATCAAAAATAAAACCACCAATACTCAAATTCCAAATAGTAAATATCATAAGAACCTGTTCTATGCTACAGTGTAATAAAATTTAAAAAGCAAATCCAAAGGTATTAAAATTTAAAAGTTAATCACATCTAATTAACTCTTGCATTAAAGAAGCAAATACAATGGAAATGATGAAATACTTAAGAGTGAAAATCATAGTATAGTATTCCATTGTGTATATATACCACATCTTCTTTATCCATTCGTCTGTTGATGGACATCTAGGTTCTTTCCATAGTTTGGCTATTGTAGACATTGCTGCTATAAACATTCGGGCCATCAAAAGAAATGAAATCTTGCCATTTGCGATGACGTGGATGGAACTAGAGGGTATCATGCTTAGCGAAATAAGTCAATCGGAGAAAGACAACTATCATATGATTCCCTGATATGAGGGAGAGGAGATGCAACATGGGGGGGTTAAGGGGGTAGGAGAAGAGTAAATGAAACAAGATGGGATTGGGAGGGGGACAAACCATAAGTGACTCTTAATCTCACAAAACAAACTGAGGGTTGATGGGGGGAGGGGTTTCGGGAAGGGGGGTGGGGTTATGGATATTGGGGAGGGTATGTGCTATGGTGAGTGCTGTGAAGTGTGTAAACCTGGCGATTCACAGACCTGTACCCCTGGGGATAAAAATATATTATATGTTTATAAAAAATAAAATTAAAAAATATATAAATTAAAAAAAAAAAGAGTGAAAATAAAAAATGTATACTAAAAATTATAAAATAAAATTCCAAGCACTATTTACAGGAAAATTCATAACCTTGGAAATATCAGAGATATACAATCATACTGAAAACAAACACTTAAAACAGGAAGATAAGAAATTAAAAAAAAAAAGAACTAGTAATTTCAAAGAAAGTAGAAGAAAGGAAAATTTGAAGTCCAAGTAAACATTAATAAAATAGAAAATAAACAATGGAAAAAGACTGATGAATAAAATTAAAAGTTAGCTCTTTTAAAATACAAATGAGGTAGATGCAGATCTAGATAGACTTGTTTATTTATTTATTTTTTTAAAGATTTTATTTATTTATTTGACAGACAGAGATTATAAGTAGGCAGAGAGGCAGTCAGAGAGAGAAGGAAGCAGGCTCCCTGCTGAGCAGAGAGCCCAATGTGGGGCTCGATCCCAGGACCCTGGGATCATGACCTGAGCTGAAGGCAGAGGCTTTAACCCACTGAGCCATCCAGGCGCCCCTAGATAGACTTGTTTAAAAAATGTCCTAAGTAAACAATTTTTCAAATTTGAAAACTGACAAGATTTACATTTAATAGAGATTTTTAAGGATCATAACAGAAAAACAAAAGATTATAATATAATACTAGAAAAATGATATACTAATAAATTGGACAACCTAGGAGAAATGAGTAAACTCCTAGAAACATACAACTTTCTAAAACTGAATAAGAACTAAACAATCTAAAGAAATCAATAGCTAGTAAAAAAATAAATAAAAAATAAAAATATAAATAATAATAATAAATCAGTAATCAAAACTACCAAAAAACAAATGTCCAGAACCAGATGGATTCACAGGTGAATTCTACCAAACATTTAAAGAAGAACTAAAAACTATTCTCCTGAAACCATTCCAAAATATAGAAGAGAGTGGAAAACTTCCAAATAGATTCTGTGAGTCCACCATTACCCTACTATTAAAACCAGATAAGACATCACAAAAAGTAAAATGGGCCAATAACCCTGATGAACATAGATGCAAAAAATCCTCAACAAAATATTAGCAAACTACATTTAACAATTCATTAAAAGGATCATTCACCAAGATCAAGTGGGAATTATTCCAGGGATGCAAGGACAGTTCAATATTTGTGACTCAAACAACATGATATACCACATTAAGAGAACAAAGGATAAAAATCATATGATCATCTCAATAGACTCAGAAAAAGCATTTGAACAAAATTCAACATCCATTCATGATAAAGTTTCTCAAAAAAAAAAAAAAAAAAAAATGGGTTTAGAGGGAAGGTACCCGAACATAATAAAGACCATGAATGAAAACTCCAGTTAGCAACATACTCAATGATAAAAAACTGAAAGCTGTTCCTCTAATATCAGGAGTAAGACAAGTATATCTACTCTTGCCACTTTTATACAACATACTACTGGAACTCCTAGCACAGCAATTAGATAAGAAAAAGAAATAAAAGGCATCCAAATTGGAGAGGAAGAAGTAAAACTTTCACTTTATGCATACAACATGATACTTTATATAGAAAACCCAAAAGACTCCACCAAAAATTCATTAGAACTAATGCATCAATTTTATGTGGTTACAGGATACAAAATCTAATATCCAGGGGTGCCTGGGTGGCTCAGCAGGTTAAACATCTGCCTTCAGCTCAGGTCATGATCTCAGGGTCCTGGGATTGAGCCCCACATCCAACTCCCTGCTCAGGGAATATAATCAATGCAATTATAGTAGCATGGTAGGTGACAAAATGTTAGCTACACTTGTGGTGAGGATAACATAATGAATAAAGGTGTTGAATCACTATATTATATGCCTGAAATTAATTTAACATGTGACAATTATGCTCAAATAAAAGATCATAACATTTTCATGCAATATATGTTAATAATTTTTAAAAATAGTGGGATAGATGGTATATTAGAAATAAATTACCAAGGTGTTAAAATATTAATAATGAACACTTATAATTTATAATAGTAATTTAAAATAATGTCATGAGTTCTAGAAGGCATTTTCAGAGAGTTTGAGCAAAAATATCAAGACCACTAGTTCCTTGTAAAGATTTCCATATGTTGGGGAAATTGGGATAGCTACCCAAATCATTTTAGTAACTTTTTAGAAGATTAAAAATCACAAATGATAAAAACATTAAAGGAAAATCAGAAAGTAACACTGTTGTGTCAAAACAGATGAAAAACCCTAAATGAAGTATCAGCACTTCACTAAAGTGATATGAATGAAAGACCTAACAGCGTAACGAATTCCTGAGAACAGAAGGGTTCTTCGTGTGTGTTTTTCCCCACTGCACTTTGCTTTAAAAGATTCTTAAGGAAATAGGGTATAAGACCCTGCTCTATGACAGCAATGCAATGCATGTAGAATCTATCAGGGGTGCCTGGGTGGCTCAGTTGGTTAAGCAGCTGCCTTCGGCTCAGGTCACGGTCCCAGAGCCCTGGGATCGAGTCCCACATCGGGCTCCCAGCTCCATGGGGAGTCTGCTTCTCCCTCTGACCTCCCCCTCATGCTCTCTCTCACTCTGTCTCTCTCTCTCTCTCTCTCTCAAAATAAACAAACAAACAAACAAACAAAAAAGAATCTATCAGGATCTGTCATGTCTGGATTTCAGAATTTAGGTGAGAGACATTAGCCCTTGAGCTGTGGGTTTTATAAACTGTATGATTTGGGGTAACAAGCCTATTCTTTGGCCTGACAGAGCTTTGTACTAGCTAGAAGCTTTATATTCACAGCTGTAGGATATGGAGGAAGCTTGACTTCTATCCTTGTTCTCCCATTTCAGCAGTCATGGTTGGGATGGTACCAACTCCTTTCTTCGGGTGTTTGGGGTCTACAGCCTAAGTCCTGCAATTACAGGTGCATGGACAAACAGCTTCCAATCCTTATCTGCCACATAAACATTCTACTAGGATTGATTGACTTCAGCACTTGGCTTTTCCTGATTTCTGTTAAAGAAAGTTTGTATTTCCAAATTACTGTCCTCTATAAGAGCCAAACTCCTTTCACAGATGCCAGTTTGCAAGTGAGTCTTTTTAGATTAACCACTACCTGTCAGTCTATCACCCTTCTTCGAACTGGTGGACTCTGCATCATAGCTCACTCTGTCATCCCCTATGGTACCCTGCAGAAAACATGGGAGAATGCAATGATTGGCACACAGGAAAGGGAATATTATGATGAATACCTGAAGCTTTCCCAACAATATGAAATAAGACCATATCTGACACTATACTGTACTATCATCACATTTTATAAGAAGTTTGTTTTTTCAAATGAGGGCCAAAGGGTAATTATGAGAGGTTGCAAGGGGGCCCTAAATAACTTAGAATGACTGAGTGATCAATATTTCAAAATTCTCCTAAACTTCAAAATCTAGGAAATTCCTGTCATCCCATATAGTGGGGGATCTGTCCAACATGACATTGTGGTTAGTTTAGAAATCTAAAGACTATTTTTGGCATGGGTTTGATTCAAAGGAAAGAGTGACACTGCCTAATGAAGTATACTAGAAAGCTGATAAGATCTATAAGCAGAGTTGAGTCTTTAAAAGATACTGGAATGGCTACAGCTCTCCCCCTGCCTCATTTAGTATCTAAGGAAAATACGTCATCATAAAATAGTAGAAAAGGCCAGGCTTTATGAGGATAGACCAACAAATCCAGGGTAACCTGTGTGACAGTCTTCTTGGGATAATCCAAATGTAAGGCAGTTAAAATATGTACAACGGTCTTTCCCTGGCTTTTATGGTTTTTAGCAAACATCTATTTCTTGAAGTATCATAGCTACTGACTCACTCCTTAGGTGATCACCCTGGCAAGTTTCCAGAAATTAGAGGCACATTCTTCACTCATATGATTTTTGGTAGTGAGATTTCATTTATTTTGTACCACACTGGAGCAATAACAACCAGCATAGTGCTTATGAGTCACTCTGAGTCACCCATCCAAATGTTTGAATTTGGAAATGAGTATCACAAGAGAAAATGTAAAGTAATAAGTGTAGGCTCAGGCTGGAGCCATGATAGATAGTCAGGAGAAAGTAATACCTTCAAGTTGATATTATCTACTCCTTAACACATGATAAAATCCAATATTCCCAAATGCCTGAGAGATCAGATCGGAGATAAAAAAGGAAAGGTGGAAACCTTTATGTATTTCTATCACTCTGGACTTTTACTATCTCCCTAATTTTCTACTCTTGACTCCCCAAAATATGGGAGAAAGCACAAAATTACATGCAAAGAATGACTTTATGCAGAGTATATATATTATTAGCCCAGTGGAGGAACCAGTCGCCAGTGGAAAGCAAACTTGCATTGGCAAAGCACAAATGCTTCTCGAGGTAATTATTCCCTAGTTCTACTGCCCTTCTGCTTCGTAAGTGATGGGAACAGACTAGTCATCTGACCTTGTCTCTTTGGGTGATATCTACATATCTCAATAGTAAGCAGAGTTATCTCTCTAAGGCTTCAATTGTGTGTGTGTGTGTGTGTGTGTGTGTGCACACGCAAGTATATGCACACATACACTTGCTTCCACAATTGAGTCTTCATCTCAACATGAGTTATCAGATGACTCTGGACTTCTGGACTCTTAGCATAATTGACTTGAATCATCTTGGGGACTACAATAAGGACATATATATTTGAACTAAGCTAAGCTCATTTAGACTAGATACAATTTAGGGATGTGAAGTGATTTTTTCAGATGCAGTTAAGGTCCCAAATCAGGTGATGTTAAGTTAGGGATATTTTCCAAATGAGCTAATCACATGTCCCCTTTAAATCTGGGTTTAGGGATCAAAACTAAGAAGTCAGAAACTTGAAGTGTGAGAAGTATTTGATATGCCATTATGATCTTGAAGTTAGTGGGTGCTACGTGGCAAGGAACAGAGGTAGGTTCTAAGGTCCAAGAATGGCCCCAGCTCACAGCCAACAAGAAAATGGGGCCTCCATGTTACAACCTCAAGGAATTTACTTCTTCCAAAAACAAGAATGAACTAGGAAGAAAATTTCTTCCAAGTCTCCAGACAAAAAATTATCCTGGACATCTTGATTTTAGTCTTGAAATCTCCTGAGCAGTAAACCCAGATATGCCATGCTGATTTCTGACGTACAGAACTCTGAGCAAATAAATGTCATTTTAAGCTACTAAGTCAGTGGTAATTTGTTAAATAGCAAAAATAACTAATGCAATATTGTAAAAACAATATTCCCATTCAAATTTCATAATTAGGTTGCAGTTCCAATAAGAATGCAAGTGTATAATTTAATAGTATTTGACAAAATTAATTCTTAAAAAAATGGAGAAAAAAAATCTAGGAACAGATGAGATAATTGGATGGAAAAAAATCATCCAGTTATTGAGATTTATTGTGAAACCATATTAATATTATTCTATTGGAATAATAGACAAATATATTGATGTGGTATGACAAAGAGCCTCCAAAGAAACAAACATGTATATGAAAACTTGGTACATGCAGGATCAGCATAAAAATAAGTGCGAAAATCATCAATTATAAAATAAATAGTATTAAGACAACTGGATTTCCAAATAGAAAAGAATAAAATTTGATTCCAACCTTATACCACACACAATAAGAATTTCTAGATATTTTAAATATTTGTATTTTAGAAGTAAAATTTTGTGACTGTTAGTAAAAATTTAGATAAACTTTGACCTTAATTAGGACTTCAGCAGGAATTTTTGAAATTTGTATGCAAAGATATTTAACAACCAGCAATTAGAGAAATAGAAAAGTAAATAACAGGGGCGCCTGGGTGGCTCAGTGGGTTAAGCCTCTGCCTTTGGCTCAGGTCATGATCCCAGGGTCCTGGGATCGAGCCCCACATCCGGCTCTCTGCTCACCAGGGAGCCTGCTTCCTCCTCTATCTCTGCCTGCCTTTCTGCCTACTTGTGATCTCTGTCTGTCAAATAAATAAATAAATAAAATCTTTTAAAAAAAAGAAAATAACAGACTACTTTTATACATCAGAATACAGAAAAATTCTGCAAATGCCATAAGATGAAGTCTTAGGGCTCTGCTAAAACAGGAAACGCTGACATAACATTTCTGTGATGCAATGACATATATTCTAGTAAAATTAAAAATGGCTAGGCCTCCTGACCCAGTAATTTCTCTCCTAAATTTAAAATTTGAAGAAACATTCACATCTACTCAAAATCTTATTTTTTTTAAAAGATTTTACTTATTTATTTGAGAGAGAGAGAGAGAGAAAGAGAGAGAGAGAGAAAGCATAAGAGGGCCATGGGGGAAGGGAAGGGGAGAAGAAGAGCTCTGAGCAGGGAGCTGGATGGAGACTCAATCCCAGGACCCTGTGATCATGACCTAAGCTGAAGGTAGATGCTTAACTGACTGAGCCACACAGACACCCCCAAAATCTTATTTCTAAGAACAGTCATTGCACTATTTTTTCTCAATAACCCAAATATTATAAAACAAAGGAACACACAGAATATTATATATGTATAAAATGGAATATAGCACAATAAAAATAAATTGAATCTCCATGATTCAATATGGACTTGGTCTTAAAAATAAATTCAGGAATGGAAAAGCAGAATTAGGACTACTTGGAGAAATGGCTGATTTTAGGACTGGCACAGATAAATATAAAATAATCTTGGGATATCTTGCAATGTCAGAAGTAAGGAGGTGCTAGGAAAACAACAACAACAACAACAACAACAACAACAAAAAACATAATAATGAGGTCATATCAAAGGAAGATAAGAGCCTTGGGAAGAGCCAAAGCTTGAATAATGTGAGCATCCAAATACATAAAGTTGTTTTGGATTATAACCCAAAATATAAAATAAGTATCCATGAATGCATACTGACATAAAATGTTTGAATAACTAAAAATAAAAATGGAAGAGAAGAGACATTTGCAGAAGATTTTAAAATAATTTATAGATTCTGCTCTCATGGAGGAAGAGCATAACTCCCAATGTAAACTACAGGCTATGTACTCTAAAAAGTACAGTATGAACAAAGGGTGCGGAGTAACTTGACAGTGGAGAAATCTGATAAATACCCTTTACCACATGGTCAAGACTAATATCATTAGTGGTAAGTCTATTGGACTTATCTATTAGATAGTTGGTAGCTTTGATAGCATGTGACAAGAAAGGTATTTTATGATCTTTCTTCCCAAAACCCATTATCCCATTCTAATCGTGAAAAAAATAAACAAATGTCATTAGAGGGACATTTTACAAAATACCTGATCAGTACTCCACAAACTTGTCAAGGTCATCAGAATCAAGGAAAGTCTAAGGAACTGTCATGGCCTACAGGAGCCTAAGGACACATGACTACTAAATGTAATGTGGTGCTACAGACCAAATCCTGAAAAAAAAGGAAAGGATATTGGGTACAAATTAAAGAAACCTGAATAAAAATATAGACTTTACTTAATAATAATGTATCAATATTAGTTTATTATTTATAATAAATGTACCATACTAATGTAAATAGGGGAAACTTGGTGTGGGGTATATGATAGCATAAGGTATATGGTAGTATAAAGGTAGTTTATTTTTGGAAAAAAGCATAGCTACTTGTTTAGGATGATTCCATTTTTCAAAAAGATGAAAGATAAAATTTTAAAGGTCATTAAATCTGGGGATATGTTACTATATGTAATATCACACTGTAAATTCTTACAAAATATTATTTTTGACGTGTTTTAGGTTCACATTTTAAAAAAAGGAACTCTGCCAAATATTCTTTGATTAGATCAGATTGAATAATCACTTAATGAACTATCACAGAACTGCTGACTTGACTGTATATGATGCATTTTTCCCTCCTTTCACATCTATGGATTTTAATTGAAGTAAGGAAGTCAAAGAATTCTATTGATTGTTTTGTTTTATAAGTAATAGTTGTAATACCTTGACAAATGGAGACCTGCTGCAACCCTGATTGCTTTGCAGAATCTTTTACAAGTAAACACTTTAGTTTATAATAAAGCCCCTGAAACCAGGCAACAGAGACTGCAGGTTTTCAGATCCCAAGTGCTAACAGGTAATTTTTACTTATAAAAATACTTCAAACAGCTGAAAGCCTACTACTCTATGATGATTTGGAAATACTATTAGCATGTATTTATGCTATATTATAGATAACCTGCCTAATTTCCTCCACTTTGTCTCTACAGGGTTCAAGCCTGCAGAGTGTGGAAAAAGCAAAAGTGCTCTTTGTTCTCTTCCTATACTCAATGCTCAAACTCACTTTGTACATGAGGACAGCAGAGAACAGCTCCATGGATAATAGACAAGCTTGTCGTTTTCTAAAAGTTCCTGAAAGCCTTTTCTAAAAAGGGTAGTGGTAGCAGGGTGCCTAGCATTACAGGAAAAAAACAAAAAAAAACAAAAAAAAACAAAAAACCACAAATCAAAAAAAGAAAGAATAAAGAAAAAGTACAAGGAGTCTAGAGAATCAAGAGAAAGAAAAACAACAGACTGAGAGTACAAAAATGTGGTTATCCAGACACTAAAAGATGACTCTGCAAAAGTGATAATGTGTTAGTTATTTAAGACTGCCCTAAGTGGTCCTGACAGGTAATTATTAATGACATTCTTGTGGTTACGGCCCCATCGGGAATATGGATAAGCTGAGGCAAGTCATTTGTCTAAAAACATCTGGTTAAAGACTATTGTTCTCTGACCAAATTAGAAACTAGTATTAATTAAAACCAAAGGGATGAATGCTTCTTTACATTATCAAAGTAATGCAATAGATGGCAGAATTTACTTCATTGGTTCAACCTCATCTTCCATTGCTTGGTTTTAATGAGAAAGTAGCTTCAAGAATACATAAGGATGTGTGGGGGGGTGCATTTTCTAAAGCAAAGCTTTGTCTATTTATAAAACCTGAAGAAAAAAAACAAAACTCCTTTTTTACCGCAATGGTTCTTAATTTGCGTGTGTGTGTGTGTGTGTGTCTGTGTTTGTGTGTGAGAAAGGTGACAGACCCATTAGGAAATGTAATAAAAAATACATGAACTTTCTTTGCTGACCAGAAAATGTGTGCACATACTGACCTTTAGTATTTTACAAACATGGTGGAGGTCATTCACTCTCTGAGGTCCAACAAGGAATCATGGGTTTAGAACTTTTTTTTTTCCTAATCATTTAAACACTGGCAACTGTTAACAATTATATAAGGTGTAAGTGTTTCTACAATCTTAAGAACAATTGTGAAAATAAGCACAATGCTGCATATTTTCTTAAAAATTTGCATGAAACATTTATGCACAGAATAAATTTAGCACTTAAGAGGTAGGACATATATTGGTTTTGTGATGGGAAACATTATGGCAGCTAACAGCTTTAAAATGTGGAGGGAAATTGTTTTCACCTTAAATATTTTTTTCATCTTAAAATGTATGTGATTGAGAGCAAAGGGTTTACTAATTTAGAAATATAATCAAGAAAATATATCTAGGGATATTTTAAATAATGTCTAGAAACATATGTAGATCATATTTTTAATATATTTATATAACAAAAATAGACAAGTCTCTTAATTCCATGTAAAGAATTATTACAGGAACATAAAAAGCAAATTCACAAATGAAAGATGTAGATTACTAAACCAAAGCAGAAACAAGATATTGACACTACTCTTTGTAGGTGGATATGCTTATGCCTACGAATACACCTATATTAATAGTCAATCTAAAAATTGTTGCTTTGTTGCTTAGTTCAGAAAACACTGAGCATTTCTTTATTTCTCACTTGACAGATACATATGCAGCTCTGGCCATCTTCCAGGGATTATGTTAGGTGATAGGAATACAGTAGCAAAGGAAAAGGCATCATTCTTTTCTTCATGGAACTCTCAAATCCAAAGGGGGCAAAGTAGGGGCTTCATGTGACAGGATATTAGCCTGCCTTTCTGACCTTCTCTTACATAATTTCCCTTTTTTTGTCAATTCTACACATAAACTTTCTTTTAGATCCTTGTCCTCTTTTTCCTGCCTTCCAATATTTTATATTTGGTATTCTTTGGAAAATTCTTTTGAATACTCATCACCAGTTCTCTTCTAGATAATTCTTCTTGAATACTACCAGTTCTCTTCTAGATAATTCCCAACTTTTTTTCAGGGCCCATTTTGTTTTTAACTCAAGGTAACTTGAGCTTTTATAATTCCCCAATTTTTTTCTTTAATGTTCAATGTGTCACAAATTATTTACCTCAAATCTGTGCTTTTTACTCACTTCTGTTAAGATAGAGAAACTGAAGGGACTCCATTCTAGAAAGACTCTATTTCTGCTGTTTCTCTGTTAGACCCCATTTACTCACATTCTATATTTCATCTTACATCTGAGTAAACCGAAGAAGCTATGTTCCCACTCCAAGAGGGAAGCAAGAAAGTTAGTTATTCTGAGTTTTGTCCCAGGCCCCCAAACACCTGACAAGAACTGTATCCCAAACACGTTCCAAAAACATTAACTTTAAACAAAACTTAGTGGACACTGGCATCAATACCCCCTTACCATTAGTGATTTACAGAGTGACACCTATTGTTCAACTGACACTAACTTTTGATTGGACCCTCCCCTGGATTCCTGGAGGAACATGTATCCTAGATTCCTTTCCAATATAAACTCTTAACCCCAAGTGATGATGAGAGTCATGTTTCCTTTTCTGAGTCTCCAAGACACTCCAACTATTATGCTCTATCACTTATGCTATTCAATAAACTCTTTATATAGAATTTATTGAATTTATATAGCTGCTTTACATAAATTTTCTTCTTCACCTTTGAATTACTCATGTATAGTAATACTTTTTTTTTTCATTCAATGGGCTACCTATTAGAAATATGTGAAGATAAATAGGTTGCATATGTTAAACTTCCTCCTGGCTTGTGTTTGATTTCCATCATGTGGGAAGCCAAGAACTCTCTTGGCTGGTCTTGTGGAACCCCTACTGAGTCCTCAGATCCAGACTACTTATGTCGCTGTAATCGATAATGACATGGATTCCAAGGCCCAACAAATTTCCAGAACAGAGTAGGTGGTTGATAAAAATTTAGAGAATAAGTAAATGAAGATAGGAATAAATAAAATATATTACTGGAAGAATAAAATTTGTAGGATTTTCAAGTGCTCTGTGACAAGAGTGAGACCTATAAAGGGAACATGTAGGTCTGCAGCCAATGGTAGATGTCACTGTCATTACAGGCAAAAACCAGGTGGGTATGGTGTATAAACAATGAATGCTGGAACACTGAAAATAAATAAATAAAATAAAATAAAATGGAAAAAAAAAGCCAAGTGTAATGTTGCATATAGGAAGTCACATGAAAAAGTGATTGCTTCAGATCCTCAGCTCATGCATTTCTCCATCCATTGATAATAATATATTGAATGTCCAAGAAACAGTAAGACTTTGCTCTACATCTGTGTTTTTTGTTATTTCCTAGTATACAGTATAATGCTTGACATATGATAGGAGCTCCATAAATATTTGCTTCTTAAATGGGTGAATGAATGTCTGGAGCTAGAACCACAAAACTGAATAAAATGAAATAAATTCTAAGATCAGGGTGAAAGGGATTCCAAACCCATACTTCCTCAAATATGAGTGTTTTAGCCAAAATAATCCATGTTGAATATTTATATAGCATAAACATGTTGGCATTTTTAGAAATTAGACTTTCTTTTCCCTTCATTGGATGTCCTCATTAGCTGATTTATTTCTAAGTTTAAATCTATTGAAAATACGCACAAATTAGGAGCAATATAGAATTGCACATTTGCAAACATTTAAAATCAAAACAGAAAAACAGTCATCATCTGTTCCTTTCTCATCATACCTTAATTTGATATGCAAATTAGCATGGCTTCTGCCCATATCTAAATTTTACTTGGCAATTTGCTAATTCACTTTACAAAATACAGCACACAGACACAGATATTTATACATAAAATTATACTAAGATATTTTTATGATTTCTAAGACTTTATTAACAGATGTTGAAAGTGTGATGATTTTTTAATACTCCAAGGTAACCAACCATTTTATTCTAAAATGTTTTCTAATCTTTTCCCTGATTACATGTTTGATCTTATTCCAACAAAATGACCTCATTTTCCTTTTATCTATTTTATATACAAGGGATGAAAAGTTCAATTTAATAACAATAGACTTTTTTAAGGAAGAGGAAATAAAACCCCCAAATAACTTTCTGAATATGAAATCTCCCTGTAATTATCCCTCATGAATAAGGTAATTAGCATCTTCAAACAATATTAATATAAGGTAATTAGCATCTTCAAACAATATTAATGGTTAATATTGTTTGAAGCTATTAATTAATTAATATGGCTATTAATAGCCATAATTAGTGGCTATTTGCTGCTTTCATACATGGTTTTATAAGGCAGGATTATGGACAAATATAATCCAAATTTCTAGCAGAAAAAGTTTAATTATATCAGTTACTTTATCAGCTGCTTTATATAAATTTTCTTCTTCACCTTTGAATTACTCATGTATAGTAATACTTTTTTTTCATTAAATGGGTTACCTATTAGAAATATGTGAAGATAAATAGGCTGTATATTTTAAGCTGTTGATACCATAACTGAAATACATAATTCAAACATGATTTGGCATCATATGGTCTTTTAAATTTATCTAAGCAATAAGAAGGATCATTTATCAAGGACATTTTTTTAAGGGACTAGGAAAAGTCATGCTTAGCAAGTAATGATGTGTCTTTACAATTGGCCACATCTATTAAAAAAATAATTTAGTTCAAATTGCTTTTATACTTATTTAAAAATTAAAATTAAGTTAAAAATGTTCTCTGCTCCCAGAACATCAGATTGACTCAGAGTCACAATTCGCTGTACTTAACTCTTTAGCCTTTAGGCATGTAAATCCTGTACCTCAAACTTGATCAAGAAAACTGTAAGAGCTCAATGTGATGTCTGAAATAGTTTGTCAGAGGAGAGAGAAATACTTTAACAATAAGAAATCAATCTGCCATTTGACTCCACTTTGACCTTGAACGACTTTTTTAAGCTCTCTTTATTTCTACTTTCCTTTCTGTAAAATGGACATATTCATAATAAATTCTTCATAATGTAGTTCTGATAATTAATTTAGATGATACATTTAATGTATATAGTCAATGCAGTGACTAGTCTATGATAATCACTAGATGAAATTTAACTTGACTTAGGAATAGTATTGTTAAATTAATTAAACAAGGAGTATCTAAGACCGAGCTGGTTCTAATGCCCTAGCAGCCTGTGTTAGCAAACCAACCTTAAGCCTATAAATGCCTGAAAATTAAGAAACCAAAACCTAAAGAGGTGCCTGGGTGGCTCCATTGGTTGAATGTCTGACTTCTGATTTTGGCTCAGGTTATGATCACAGACAGGGTTCTGAGATTAAGCCCACATCACGATCCACCCTCCAAGGTGGAGTTACTTATGCTAAACTCAATATTCATAAACCAAAATTTAAATACATTTTGATGCTCTGCTTTCCAGGAAAGGAAGTCTTAGGATTACCAATAAATGCTTGCCTGCTCAGCACAAATGACCTGACCTAGCTCCAAGACTTCCATTCGTTCCATGTATGGAAAGCAATCCTACTTGAACCAATAAGGAAATTCCCAGTATAACTTCTTGTTCCTGCTCCCTTTGGTCTAGAAAAAACCCCCTCACTTTGCAAAGCTCTTGTTGTGAGTTTCTTTCTGCTTTCTAGACTAGATATTTCTAGGTTTACGAATCATAACTGAACATTAACTGTGAAATTTTCCTTTACCAACTCAAGGATTAACTGTTTTATAAATAACCAAAACAATTGTCACCTTTAATTTCAATATTTGAATTTCAGGAAAAGGAAACTGCGATATTCCCTTCCACTACAATGTCACTGCTATTACTCTGAGGTTTTCTGTTGTATTCTATTGTATTCCTATGGTCTGCTTCTGCAGGATATATAATACCACACTGTCAGAGTAAGTATCTAGGTAGTCCTTAACATGATGCCTGGAGACAAGGAAAGGGAGAGTCATCACACACTAGCCAGCAAGTTAGAGACCTGTCTTGGCAGCATTCCAGAAACAAAGCCACAATAAGCCAGATCAAACCAGACAGACCCAGGACAAAGAAGGCCAGAAACCCTGACCAAGTAAGGAAGGAAAGGCATAAAACTATGATTCCAAAAAAATCCCTGCCCTAAGTAATAAATATTCCACCCCCTAGTTAACAACTGTCAATAAAGGATAGAGACCCAAACCGTGGGGTCAGCTGTCCCTGGAGCTTGCCCACCCTCACATCCTGAGAGTGTACTCTCTCTTTTATAAACTCTTCCCTTGCACCACTCAACTACTGCCTGGTCCATCCTTGAATTCTTTCTTGTGATGAGGCTAAGAGCCTCTGGTGATGTCTGGGCATGGGCTGGGTAGAGACCTCAGGGCCTTAGGTCTCTTCAGTTCACTTGGAAAAAACACTAGGCTCATTCACAGAGACTGGCTTACCTTTTCCCTCTGTAAGGACTAAAATAAGAAATAAAGATCCTTTTACTCTGATTTTCCATAGTAATTCCTTACAAAAGATAATTGTGTACTACAGACATTTTCTGATAATGTAAGAACAACACAGAGGACTCTAGCACAGGGGAAGCATGCAAATTAATAATAATAGATTTTCCTTGTAGAGGACTCACCCTTCAATCTCCAGAGTCCTCTGACCTCTGCCCCATTTTTTTGAAGTGCAAAATTTCTCACACTTTCCTACGTAGAACAATTTTCCTTCCAAGGACTCAGCTTGGGGGTTACTTTCATATAGGCAAAAACTCATTAAAGGTTCCATTAAGCAGAGATTAATTTACTGTAGAACTCCAACTTTAGCAACACAAAGCTCTGATAAAAATATTTGAAAGTAAAATTCCCCTTTAATCTAGCAGCAAAACTTTCTAAGCATCATTTCATTCTCTGCTGGGTTATCTAAGTGAAAGGGAACAGAAATAAATTTATCCCTCTCTTGATTTTAATTATGGTACTTATATGGCAGAGCATCTTAATTCACTTCTGTTATTGTTACTCTAACTCTCATTACAAAATCATAGCTATTTATATGATGTTTAGAGAGTATAAACCATGGAAAAATATAGAAAAGAATAATCAAACCAAAGACCCCTTGGCTTTTTTTTTCTGTTTTTTTTTTTAATTATTATTTTCAATTTCAAAAAGAACACATTAATCCATAAATATGAAAATCACTCAAATTATGTGTAATCCACCTCTTTAATTCCATTCCCTTTCTTGGGAATAGTTTCATTCAAGACTACTGCAGTGGGGTTTTACAGTAGGAAAGAGAAATCAGGCTCAACTCAAATATGACATGGAAAAGTGAGAATTTGTAGCCAAGGAGAAGAATGGGGAGAGATTGGTGGATGGAAAATTATTTTCTAAAAGGAAACATGAAGGTAAGAAGTAGATTCTGATTAAATAGAATTTTAAATATATATTTTATTGGGGCACCTGGGTGGCTCTGATGGTTAAGTGTCTGCCTTTGGCTCAGGTTGTGATCTCCAGGCCCTTGGATGGAGCCCCATGTCAGGGTTCCAGCTCAGCGAGGAATCTGTTTCTTCCCTTCCCTCTGCCTCTCCCCCTGCTTGTGTTCTCTCTCTCTCTCTGATGAATAAATAAAATCTTTAAAAAATAATTTAAAACATTAAAAATTAAAAAAAATATTTTATTTATTTGAGAGAGACAGAGACAGGGAGAGCATGAGTCAAGGTGAGGGGCAGAGAAAAGGGAGAAGCAGACTCCATGCTGAGCAGGGAGCCCAGGGTACCCTGGGATCCTGACCTGAGCCAAAGGCAGATGCTTTACCAACTGAGCCACCTAGGTGCCTGACTAAATGGGTGTCATCAGGTCTCACCCACCTGGGGGATAGAAGGGATGAGAATTTTGGTCATATTGAAAGTTATTAGAATATTAAGGGTGGGAGATTCTGGATAAACTGATTCAGTAAGATTTTTGGTAAAGTTTTTCTCTTAAGGACTTGCTCAAGAATAGAGTCTAGTTGAAAAAAAGCTCAGATAAACCTGAATAGAGTTTGGTCAAAGAGAGAATCTGCCAACTTTTTATTTATTTGGTCATATTTTGTAAATTTTACAGTATTATCTCTAATTATTGAAACTAAAGTAGTAAAAAGAAATGTTACCAAAGATCAATTCCACTTTCTGTTTTCCAAGCTGATTTTCTATTTTTAAGTAACTATACCCCCTTTCAGGTCACTTGGAATGGGCTGCTTCATGAGTCAGGAGGAGAGTTACTGAAGGCATTAATGGGAAGGACCACTGGAACTCTGAGGCCATCAAGCAGTGGTTAAGAGCAACTCTCCATGGGTTGCACTATAGATCCTACTGTTCATTCATGTGATTGTTGGGTTCAAGTCACTCTTTTACAACAATCAGTCTGCTAATAGACACTGAACCTTGAATCTGATAATGTGCTTTCCTCTGTATTTGAGGTATGTCTTCATCTGCCCTCTCCTTATGCCATTTTTTCCTTCTTGTAGAATTTCCTTTTATCCATTTTCTCTAGTTTCAAAATTTTCTTCCGTAGCTAATGTACTTCTGACTATTTAAAAAAATCCAAGAAGTCTGGCTTAAATTAGTGTTTTCTCTTGAGACTTTCTAAATAGCCTTCACTGTCCCTCTAGTTCTGCCTCCTTTCTTTGTAACTGTAATATACCCATGTTGCATAAATATGAGATTCTTAGATATAAATGGAACTTCCCTAAATTATCACTTCCTCCTGCACAAAGAAGCGTGGCTACAATACAATATAAATTAGGGATGGTGGTATTTCTTTTCACAGGCTACATAATGTATAATATAATTATTATTTAAATTTTTATATATTTACCTAAACTTAATTTTCTAATTAATGAGTTTCAAACACGTTTGTCAGATATTAATTAAGCATGATAGGCCAGATTTTGTGTGTTGTTGTGAATCATATGAATTATCACCTAACTGCAAAATCACTTTCTTTTACCTTATAACAGCACCATTCCACCCACTACCATGCAGTGAAACTAGATAAAATTATAGCATTAAGATTAATCTTATGGCATATTCTATTTGCCTCAGAAATTTCTGGACATTACTCTTATGACTGTTCTCTAATAAAACATTATTGTATTCTTTTAAGATAACCAAGTCTATGAATTTATTCTGCAATTTCTATTTTCTTTAGACTGGGTTTTCTCCAATATTATTATTTTATAAAAACAAAATAAAAAAATAAATGACCACGACATTATAATAAAGCTATGTTTGTATTATTCTTATGTGTCATAATTTATTCACTGTTTGTTTTGCTATGAAAACTTATAATTCTACAGATGAAAAGGATAGGAAACATTAGGTAAGATGTGTTTCCAAAGATAAATCTTTATTTTCAAACCACTTGCTTCTCCTCAACCACTGTCTTTGAACTGATCCCTGCATAACTCAACATCACTGAAGAAAGAAGCCTCACAAGAAACTTAATTGCTCAAAATATGAATGATGCTAATAGATGGGAGAAGAGGAGGTCATGTTAAATCCATTACGTTTTCAAAAACATTAGATGCTGCCAGGAAAAATGCTCCAGAGACACATAGGACAATAGTGCTTAGTTCATAATGAGGTTCCTCTGAATCAATTCTGTATAGTTTCCATATAAACTGTAGAGAGAGTGCATATTAAGAGATGGGACTGACATTCAGCAGAACAGTGACAATAGTGTCTCATCCCTCCAATCTTAATTTATTGATTCTGACAATCTAGTTCCTCTACTAGGTGTCTCACTATTAGTAAATCTTAACCCCTAAATGTGCCCACCTGTTATAACTTACATCACATGCTCTATCCTAGTAATACTTTCCCCTCTTGTGATTTCACTATTTCCACTTACTCATAGAAGTAAGAACAGAAAGAGGTAAAGAATGAATATGTGACATTAATCTCCAGTAGTTTCCCAGTTCAAGACCTTAAACCAACCCCTATTTTAAATGAGAGAATTTGAAAGAAGTAAAAAAGTTGAATGCCAACATAGTCACAATTCAGTATGATTATTTTTATACCAACATATTTATGAGAAGACAACCAGTTTTGTTAGCCAACTTACCCAAAGGGACTTCAGTAGAATGTTTGATATGTTCTAGTTATAACCTTATTGATGAGTCAAACATTATCTCTATTTACACAGAGAAAAGCAAACTGGAATTACTTTTTCAACAAATATTTATTCAGTGTAGGCTATTATCCAGTATTGTACTAAACACTGGAGACTCTGGAATCAAAAGAATAGTCTAAAATCTCTGTCCTTGTAGTGCTTATTTTCCAGGGTGCGTATTTGTATATGTATGCATATGTGTCTGATAAGAGGGATGAGGCTTGGGGAGAGAGACAGACACTAAATGAGATAAATACACACACAAATATGTGCATATGTATACCCATATATGTATATTATATGGAGGTAAGTGCTATTAAAAAAAAATCAAGCAAAGACCTAGAAATTATGGAAAGGGAAAGGTTTGGGGAGGAAGCAGTTTTAAAATAGACCTTGATGTAGATTTCACTGAGGTGACATTTAAATGAACACCACGAGGAAATGAGCCATAGAGGTAACTGGGGAAAGATCTTCCTGACTATAATAATTGAGATCATAGCTTGTAAAGTATAACTATGTGAAGAGTTCAGGTAGGATGAAAGGCAAGATCATTAGAGGAGAATGGCCTAGGGTGTTGGTGGGCTTTGACTACCTTTCATGTTTAATAGTACACTATTTTCCTTTAAGAAAAAACATGGCTACTTCATCATTAGACACAAAAATCATGTGGAACTGACTTCTTTCACACATATAGGGATGGTCCCTGATTATGATCATCCTTGAGGCTAGTGTTTTCACCTCTAATAAGAAATAATGTAATGAAAATAAATATTTTACATTTACATTGTGGGAACAAAGAGAAGCTTCATCCTTTTCCACAATAACTATTAGAAGATGTATTTCCTTTGGAGACATATCTTGAAAGAAGTTGTTGTGGCTGATATCAAAGAGCTTACTGCATATGTTCTCCTCTAGGATTCTGATGGATTCCTGTCTCACATTGAGGTCTTTTATCCATTTTGAGTTTATCTTTGTGTATGGTGTAAGAGAATGGTCGAGTTTCATTCTTCTACATATAGCTGTCCAGTTTTCCCAGCACCATTTATTGAAGACTGTCTTTTTTCCACTGTATATTTTTTCCTGTTTTGTCAAAGATTATTTGACCATAGAGTTGAGGGTCCATATCTGGGCTCTCTACTCTGTTCCACTGGTCTATGTGTCTGTTTTTATGCCAGTACCATGCTGTCTTGGTGATCACAGCTTTGTAGTAAAGCTTGAAATCAGGTAACGTGATGCCCCCAGTTTTGTTTTTGTTTTTCAACATTTCCTTAGTGATTCGGGGTCTCTTCTGATTCCATACAAATTTTAGGATTATTTGCTCCAGCTCTTTGAAAAATACTGGTGGAATTTTGATCGGAATGGCATTAAAAGTATAGATTGCTCTAGGCAGTAGAGACATTTTGACAATGTTTATTCTTCCAATCCAAGAGCATGGAATGGTCTTCCATCAAGATATGTCTCCAGGGGCTGCCTGGGTGGTTCAGTGGGTTAAGCCTCCGCCTTCAGCTCAGGTCATGATCTCAGGGTCCTGGGATCGAGTCCCATATCAGGCTCTCTGCTAGGCAGGGATCCTGCTTCCTCCTCCCTCTCTCTCTCTCTCTCTCTCTCTCCCTGTCTGCCTACTTGAGATCTCTCTTTGTCAAATAAATAAAATCTTTAAGAAAAAAAAAAAGATATGTCTCCAAAGGCAAAGGAAACAAAAGTGAAAATGAACTTTTGGGACTACATCAAGATCAAAAGCTTCTGCACAGCAAAGGAAACAGTCAACAGTAAAAAGAGGCAACCCACGGAATGGGAGAAGATATTTGCAAATGACAGTACAGACAAAAGGTTGATATCCAGGATCTATAAAGAACTTCTCAAACTCAACACACACAAAACAGACAATCATATCAAAAAATGGGCAGAAGATATGAACAGACACTTCTCCAATGAAGACATACAAATGGCTATCAGACACATGAAAAAATGTTCATCATCACTAGCCATCAGGGAGATTCAAATTAAAACCACATTGAAATACCACCTTACACCAGTTAGAATGGCCAAAATTAGCAAGACAGGAAACAACCTGTGTTGGAGAGGATGTGGAGAAAGGGGAACCCTCTTACACTGTTGGTGGGAATGCAAGTTGGTGCAGCCACTTTGGAGAACAGTGTGGAGAGTCCTCAAGAAATTAAAAATAGAGCTTCCCTATGACCCTGCAATTGCACTACTGGGTATTTACCCCAAAGATACAGATGTGGTGAAAAGAAGGGCCGTCTGTACCCCAATGTTTATAGCAGCAATGGCCACGGTCGCTAAACTGTGGAAAGAACCAAGATGCCCTTCAACGGATGAATGGATAAGGAAGATGTGGTCCATATACACTATGGAGTATTATGCCTCCATCAGAAAGGATGAATACCCAACTTTTGTATCAACATGGACGGGAATGGAAGAGATTATGCTGAGCGAAGTAAGTCAAGCAGAGAGAGTCAATTTTCATATGGTTTCACTTATTTGTGGATCATAACAAATAACATGGAGGACAAGGGGAGATGGAGAGGAGAAGGGAGTTGAGGGAAATTGGAAGGAGAGGTGAACCATGAGAGACTATGGACTCTGAAAAAGAATCTGAGGGTTTTGAAGGGGCGGGGGTGGGAGGTTGGGGGAACCAGGTGGTGGGTATTAAGGAGGGCACGGATTGCATGGAGCACTGGGTGTTGTGCAAAAACAATGAATACTGTTACGTTGAAATGAAATAAAAAATTAAAAAAAAAAAAGATGTATTTCCCTGACCTGCATTCTATGTGTAAGATTACTTGAAGAAACTGGATGGCACTACCATGAAGAGCCAGCATGAAGTTTCAAGTACATTAGTGACATTCTAGGAAACAGAAGACCTATTATTGAGTTCCTAGCTCAAGCCTTGCTTGAAGAGCTACCTGTGAAGACTTCAGTCTTAAGAGTTGTGTATATTCTTTCCATGATTAAGTTAAAGGGAATCTTTAACAATGCATGAAAATCTTATTCTGCAGAATCTGGCTATAGCCTCTGAAATTCGCAAATGACTTAAACTAAAGATTGAAGATGGTATCAGAGACAGACTTAAAGAAGAGTATTACAATGTGTGACTTGGAAGGAAATTGAAACTTAACATTGGGCATATTTGGAGATAAAAAATTTAGAAGCAGGTTGAGTTAATGATAATAAAAGAAATAAAAGCTTTAAGTAGTTTTTGATAAGAGTTCAAGATATAGTATCCCAAAATATGGCATATTTTAGTATATTTTATATTTTAGTATATTTTAAAGTGAAGGAGTTTAGCAGCAGAAGAGAAGTTTCTACTTTGACCTTCTCCCCGTCCTATCCCCTGGAATAGATCATAAAACCAGCATGTGACAGGTGTCTGTCCTGTACCTGAATAAAAGGACCACGCTTATCTTCAAATCCAAAAAAGCCCTCAAATAAGGAGGCTCTAATAGGTTTCTCCTAGTTTTTCCTTGACTTCTTATTTTTCTCCATAACTGTCAACTCTTCATCAAACCTAGCATAAAAGTACTTGGGTTTAAATGTCTTTCTGTCTTCATTTCCTTATAAAGTCTTTGGTGTCATGAAAAACTTATTCCAAATAAATTAGCATGCTTTTCTCCTATTAATATGACTATGTCAGCTTAATTTTCAGACCTAGTCAAGAACACTAAAATGGTCAAGGAATATTTCCTCCCTTATGTTGATATATTGAAAAAATTAATATTTTCTTCCCATTTGTCCAGTCAATTAATTGGAAGTTTGGACAGCAGAAATCTGCTAATGTAACTATTTCCTGCTCATGGATTTTTCTTCCTTTCAGAAACAACATGGAGTATAGTGTTGTAATATGCTAAGTAGAAGTGAGTATGAACAAGACAAAATTCATGCTAGACATCATGAATAAATCCTAGAACAGTTATGATGATATGCTTATCAGAGAAAATACTAGCAAGTGACCTCAACTGAATCCACAATTTTGTGGGCACCTCTGCAATTATTCCCATGTTTTATTGTAAAATCGGCCTTGTTGCAAAATATTCCTTTAAGACTAACCTTCTAATTCAAATCATTTCTTAACTGTTGTTACTTTCACTGCCTGCGATTAATGGTATGCTCAATATGGTATGTTCCATAGTATGTTCAATATGTGTAGTTGATAAAATAATACATTGTTTCATTATAAACAATTCACAAATCCTTAAAATCTGTTAGAAAGTGTGAAAATAATTATTTTATCCAAAAAATTAGAAATGATTTCACATTTGAATGCAAGAAATAGCAAAATATGAAACATTGTCCTCTACAGACCATTTTCTACTTTTGGAATTAAATTTTAACATTAACAGGTTACACTGACACAAGGTATTATAGTCAAGAATTTGTTATATTGTCAGTAAAAAAATGATGTTAAAATTATTTAAACAATAGAGGTGTGCCTGGGTGGCTCAGTCAGTTAGTCATCTGCCTTCAGCTCAGGTTGTGATCCCTGGGTCCTGGGATGGAGTCCTGATTGGGCTCCTTGTTCTGTGGAGAGCCTGCTTCTCTCTCTGCCTGCCACTCCCCTTGCTTGTGTGTGCTCCCTCTCTCTGACAAATAAATGGATAAAATATTTTAAAAAATAGAAGTACTTTAATGACAAAAATATATATTTGGAAAAAAATAATAGTTGCTGAGTTTTTTGGGGTTTTTAAAAATGTGAATGATTACTCTTTAAGAATATACTCTTAGATCTTTCAAAGAGATTTATAGGTCTTTTTCACAAATGATTTTTGACAATAGAAGTTTTAGCAGATTTGCTTATAGGTAAGTCCTAGAGATAACATTTCCTTTAGCCACTGTTCCACTCCCCTTTTAACTAGTTCATTTTCTCATCAAGCCTTTTATCAAGGACAGAACTAGAAGCTCAGGCTCAACCACCACGAGCTGAGGTCTGTTCCTGGGATCCTTCTGCCAGCTCCCAACCCAAGGCAGGGGTTATAGAAAGGAAGGGCATATTAAGATCTTCAGAGGGGATTAAGGTGATACAAACAAACAAACAAAATAAAGTGATACAAACAAATCTTCTGGCCTTGGCCTTGGGGGAGGTCGTGAAAGTCTAGAGTGGTAGAGGGGAGAAGGGGGAAATTAAACTGAAGTATACAGCTGGAAAATTTCCTCTAGATAAGTCTAGTGCTTCAGTACTCTCTCAACTCTTCTGTCCATACATGAACTACAGTATTCATGGAACTAGACTGTTTCAGTAAATATGATACTCTGCCAGCTAATTTTTTCCTGCTTTTCAGAAAGCTGACACTAAAAGCATAGTTCTCACATTTAGTGCATTTGCTTTCTTCTCACAGCTGATTTTTTACATAAAATATTTCTATGCTGTCAAATAAAAAAAATTGAGCATAGAGAGGAGAGATTTTATTCAGAAGAATGATTGCAATAAGGAAAGAAGGAGTGTTGCAATCAGGGAAGGAAGATTATTGCAACAGGAAGAATGATCCCACATGAGATCTGAAGGCATCTCAGGAATCAGACAGAGACAAATTCTATTTTTTTTTCTTTCTTTTATTTACTTACTTGAGAGGGAAAGAGAGTGAACACGACCAGACGTAGAGGGAAGAATCAGAAGAAGAAGGAGAAGCAGGCTCCCCGCTAAGCAGGGAGCCCAATGCTGGGCTCCCTATGGGGCTCCATCCAGGGCTCTATCCCAGGACTGGGGATCATGACCTGAGCAGAATGCACATGCTTAACTGACTGAGCTACCCAGGTGCCCTGACAAATTCTCTTTTATAGGAAGAAATAAACAAGGCTAGAGAGAACAAGACATAGGGGAGTGAGATGATGAACAGGTGACTTGATTGGTTGATCAGTGGTACAAACAGTGCAGCTAATCATTTATGAGACAACAAATAGGGCTTTGGAGCATCTGCATCTGCCTTTGTCCTAAGTAAAAATGGAGACATCTTCCAGTCTTATCTAAGTCCTATCTTTGGAAAGATAGATAGAAAAAGTGATGTTTTATGGTTAAGCTGTTTCCATGAACTCAAAAGGGTTGCATGTGTAAGGAGTGGAGGAGAGGAAAGAGGTATTCTAAATTGTCACTGCTTTCCAGGAACACAGGATTCAGGTGAATTTCAGCATTATCAGTTGGGGATGGAGGGGGAAAACAGACAACTGAAAAGTAAGATAATCCATTGATGGGCAGAGTTGTTGGCAAAATGTCTCAGAAGAATCTTTGCTACTTATCTACCAATTATACAACCTACAGTGAATGCTAACAATAATAAGAAAGAAAATCAGCTACATAAACATAAAAGCCTTTCCATAGAGACAGAGAGTGTGGTAAATGATGTGGAGGAGGAACATGATTAAAAGCTCTCCCTGCCCCCTCAGTCCTAGGACTGACATGTTTAATTTGGGAATCACACAAACTCTGTGGAGTGAATCTCATTCACTGAATGGTTGGAGAAGGCAAAGAATATATGAGTACTTGTTCATAGACTATAGACCTCTAAAAAACTGGCAGTGTTTTCCTAGAGAGGGATACCTTCTTTCTATGCAAATTCACAGTAGTTTGATTCACTGGAATCTGGAGTGATAATTCAAGCCTATGCAAAGTTCACTAAACCCATTTCCTATGACTTACTAGTTATGCTATAAGTCTCCAAATCAAATCTCTACGTTTCTCTTTTAAATCCCACAGAAGTTTTTTCTAGATCTTAAAACAGTTAAAAGAAATCTTTGTCCGTTTTTCTATTAGATTATATTCCTCCCCACCCCTGGCTGACTGTCAACTTCCCTCATTTCATCCACTTTAAAACTGCAGTCCTAGCAGCTTATGGCTTGGTGAGCATGTCAAAACAGGGTTATGTTTTCAAAAATTAAACTTGAAACCTTGCTGAGCTCTAAAATATCCTTTGGCAAGGACATGGCTATAGGATATTTTCCCCTCTGAAACTTCAGAAAAGATGTTAATTTTTATCATTAACATTGTTCATCTGTTCATTCATTCTTACTTATTTATCAAAAACTATATCATGTACTAAATGCTAAGAATATAGAAAGGAAATATACGCCCTCCTGCTCTCAAACACCTGAAAGTTTACTGAAGTCACAGACACAAACACAGACACACACAGAATTACACTACTGTGTGCTAAGATCTTAATGTTTGTAAGCTCAAGTATATGCAGGGAAATGTGCTAATTCAATAGCTTTACATTTTAACATGCCACTTAAAATCCATGACAAAGTACAAATTAATCATTTTTATTCTTTTATAAGGTTCTTAAAGTGATTTATCCTTAACAGAAACTATAGATCAGAAATACAGGAAAAGTTTGGCCCAACGTGACTGCTATGATGATTAGCTTAGGTAGGGAAAATGTCATTTAGAATTTAGTAAGTCAGGGCCCGGGGATGCTTACACCACCTGTCATTCTCTCTTAACAGCTCTGAACTTGGTCAACTACTTAGAATATTATTGCACCATCTTTCAATCTCTGGCTGCGGTAGCTTAACACAGTCACTGACACTTTTTTTTTTTCCCCTGCAATCTAAGTTGGTATGGACAAGCATTTTTGAAGGCAGCCCTAAGGCCAAGGAAAATATTTATATCTACTGCCATTCAGAGAGTAACTGAGCCAATAACGCATTTGATAGATCTTGCACTTTCCCCATTATGTTTCTGAGCTTCCTCTGGGTATTCTATGAAAGACTGTAGATGTTCTTAATCAAGAAAAACAACATATTTCTTCCATCATTCTGTATTTGCTATGTTTTCATTTACACAGATTTCATGTCAAGTGATATTGAAGTTTCAAAAATATTTTCTTTACCCACTGGAACATGTACAATGGTTCTAATGTATTGGTATTCATTGACCACATTTAATTAATTTTGATAGACTAGGAGATGCATTGTGGCTTTGCATGTAAACATTTTCTTTCTTAATATAAGACTACATGAAATTCAGGCATTGCCGGTGCAGTTAAAAAAGCAAGTACCTAGCAAAGCTCCAGTGTGAATATAAAAATCCCAATTTCCTTATAGTTGAAAACTATGTGAAATGCTGAAGTGTCCAAGATACTAATTGAATTTCATTATTTCAGTATGGAGAACTCTATTTCTAAGGCTTCCTGACAGTCCCAACTCTTCGTGCTTTGAAAACCTCTCTAAGATTTGTTAGATGATAGATAAGTAAAGAAAATAAGGGGAAATGAGATATTGAATCTGTCAATATCTACAGAGTACAAACTACACAAAGAGTTTGATTTAAGCAACTAAAAATATCTTTTGGTTAAAGAATTAAGTAGGGAATCCGTTATATTCTCATCCATTATGTTTTCTCACACCTGAAGTGGAAACTAATTCAGGGCTATTGGAGGGGGGAGCAAGAAATAAAAATGGGCTAACTCATCAAGTATATCATGGAGATGAAAGTACTAAAGAACTCACATCTTTCCACTGTGAAAACATTTTTAAAGATTTATTTATTCATTTATTTGAGAGAGAGAGAGAGAGAGAGAGAGAGAGAGAGAGAGAGAGAGCATGCGTGCACAGGGGGAGAAGCAGAGGGAAAGAGAGAGAGAGAATCTCAAGCAGATTGCCCACTGAGTGCAGAGCCTGACTCGGGTCTTGATCTCACAAACCTGAGATCATGACCTGAGCCAAAATCAAGAGCCTGATACTTAACTGACTGAGACACCCAAGAAACCCTCCACTGTGAAAGCATTTTAATTCATAAACATGGGATGCTATATCTAGGATCAAAGCAAACAGTGTTTTACGCAATAATCATTTCTTCCTTTACTTTCATGTCATCATAATGTGAAGATTCTGAAACATAGTATTTGAGGGTTCTTAATAAGATTAAGCTTTTCTATTGATTACTAGATGCCAACTCTCCCCTTTAATATGTCTACATTTCACCAGAATCTGTAACTGCTGTTTTTACCTAAATTACTCTTTATTTGCAAAGATTATGTAAGACAAAGAAAAGAACTGACCCTGTGTGGTGATAAAGTTATGTTTTTTATTGCTCCTGAGAAATGGAAGATGCAAGAAAATCCCTTTCTTAATATTATATACTTCATTTGGAAAATTATTATTTAGATTACTAGGTAAATTGTTTCTAATATGCTAACCTCATATTCTGAAATTTTTAGCAAGCATAACTTAAAGTATATGAATTCACAGAAACCACATGCCTTCAATTACAAGTCACTGCAGCAGTGATAAATCCTTCATACAGGAATTGCTTGACTGATGCTCTTCATGGATAGTTGGCAGGAAGATAAGAAGAGGGATAACATTTCCTATATTGGTTTTAGTAAACTGATAAACACACAGGGACTGTGACAAGTGATCTACACAAGCAAATCTATCAGACTGCAGAAAATTGAAACTAACCTTAAAACAGAAGTAAAGCTGGAAAATCCTCTTGAGTTTGCTGAATTCAAATATTCCTTTTCATGTTCTCAGACTTGTAAAAATTAAAATATTATATATTAGCCTAGAAACTCTGCTATAGTTTAATTTATTACAAGCCTTTCATCTTAAGAACTAGGTTATTTTTAAATGCAAACATTAAATAATGCAAAGCATGCCACTAAATGACCTTCTCACATAATGAAAAAACTCAAGCTTATCAGAACAAATAGATTACACAGTTTGCTCCTTTATCATTATTTTACTATATCTAAAACATTACGCTTAATGATCCAGTGTGATTCCTTGGACCTAGTAACATAAAGAACCCAGCATCACCTATGAGTCCTAATTTCATAAGGGCTAAAAAAGTCAAGGTCATGAAAACTCCTGGAATCCTTTATACATGATATGTATTCATTCACGTTGTGTAAATTTTTTTTTCAAATTGTGAACAAAGAATTGTGGAAGATCCTATAGTCAATGCCTTAAAATCACTATGGCAGATTTGAACTTTTTAAAAAGAATAATTAGGGCGCCTGGGTGGCTCAGTGGGTTAAAGCCTCTGCCTTCAGCTCGGGTCATGATCTCAGGGTCCTGGGATCGAGCCCCGTATCGGGCTCTCTGCTCAGCGGGAAGCCTGCTTCCTCCTCTCTCTGCCTGCCTCTCTGCCTACTTGTGATTTCTCTCTGTAAAGAAAAAAAAAAAAAAAAAGAATAATTAGAATTTGAAAAAAAATTAAAAATATGGGTAATGATGAAAAATGATGGAATAGAGATAATTTAGTCCAGAGAATTTATGAACCTGAATTTAGCCAACTTCTGTAAGCCAGATTCCACAAACCTAGTAAAAAGAGTGAAGGCAACCTTCTCACATAAGATCATGTATTAATTCATCTCTGAACATTTATGGACAGTATATGCACCAAAGATCATTAGACAGCAATGTTTCTGAATGCTTTCTTTTTGTCTAAAGAAAAGAAAATGCTTACTATTTCCTACGTTCCTTCATATTTTTCCTTTAGCTTCTCTGCCTCATAATATCTGCCCAATCCCTCCTCTCCAATCTTCCCTATGGACTAGCTATATTTTCATACATTTAGCAAATACTAATTGAGCACCCACCATACTTCCTGGTCAGTGGCAATGCAATACTGAGCAAGAAAATGTCCCTGCACTTATGGAGCTTACATTCAAGTGGCAAAGTTGAAAAAAAAAAAAAAATGAACAAGTAAACTTATAATTTTGGGTGTTGATATGTGCTATGGAGAAAATGTGGCAGGATACAGGAAATGAATAGAGTGGTAAAGGCACTAGGGCACTCTTTTTAAGGAAATCTTGTTAAGAGGCAGGGATACCTAGTCCACTTTACTATCTAGAGAAAATATTCTCCTGTAAATGCATCAGCAAATACCAGAGGCCTGAGGTGAGAACCAAACTAATGTGGTAGAAACAGAACAGAAAAGAAGAGAGTGGTGGCAATGGGATAGTTCAGATCCTACTGGATCAAAATCCTAAATTCAAGTCAGTAACAACCTTACAATCCCAGAATAGCCTTCAAAAAAAGTGATTTTCCATTCTTCTTTAAAAACACAAGAACATTCTTTCAAATTAAAATCTAAAATTTGAACATAATATTAAAATAATATTTTAGTAACAAGTATTAATAATCACAAGAAGTGGTTACTGGCAATAGCTGTATAATCTTTTCAAGATATAATATTCATAAATAATATTTATTCATTCCCTAAATATTATCAGGCTTCTGCAATATGAATATAGTAATATTGACACTGAAAATATAGTGATAGAGGCATGGTTTCTGCTTTCAAATTAATTACACTAAAAGCTTTGCTAGATAAACATAAGATATTAAAATAAAACCAGATGATCCCTGTATTTTCCCTTCACATGAGTTTAATATTGGATTGATATTGTTTAGTTATTTCTAACCACTTCCTTTTTTTATTGCAAGCTTTAAAAGCAAAAATTTTGTCTGGTTTATTTGTTGTATCCTTGCCTCAGAACAGTTTCAAATACAGTCAGCTTTCAATAATTACTTATTGCAGGAATAAACAAACTAATAAAAGCCAATAAAATGAACAATCACAATGTGTGATAACAAGAAATGGAACACACTTTGGGCCAGGAAACTGTCCCAGAAAGAACTTGTCGGCCCGTCAGAGGCAAAGAGAGCCCACGGCCCTGAGGAAGAGGAGACTGGGAGTCCCGAGCCCCCAGCAGCTCCAGCCTCTGCCTCCAGCGCTGGTTCACGGCGAGACCCAGGATGTTCGCCTTCAGGAATGACTCCATCTGTTTCCCGGATATGCCCTCCAGGCGTTCCAGGTCCTCCACCTGGCTGAAGGGGCCATGGAGCTCCCTCCAGCCCACGATGAGCTGGGCCTTCTTTTGGCCAATGAGTTGCAGGCTGCGCAGATCCCGGGCAGAGCCTTCATTCAGCAGATCTTAATATTTTTTGGCGCCCATGAGCCAGTAGCTCCGGGCTGATCTGTAGCTCCCAGCAGTCCTCAGCCTTCTCCTCTGGCTCTGAAGCATCCAGGGACTCCAGCTTTCTCTTCTGGCCTTTCTTCTTCAGGATGTGGATCTCAGCATTTGGGGATGCTGCCTGCTCCTGAATCAGTTGTAAGGACATCACCACAGCCTTTTTGAGGGGCTTTGCTACAGTGACTGTGCGGCGGGCAAGCGGTCGGAGCATTGTGGAAGACGAGTTCTCTTTATCCTTTGGGTCCACAGCCTCCTGGGCCAGAACCTTGGCTTCCAGTTCTTTTTGCTTCATCTTAAGCCTCTCAATCTCCAAATCCTTCTCCTCCATTGTCTTCATGAGCACCATCCACTCTCGCCTTGGGGTGTTCAGCCTGTGGGTCCCCTGGCTCCCCTGGGAGCCCAGCAGATGGTCCAAGCTTAGGAGGCCTCCAGCACAGTGGGGTCTATGCTACTTAACTTCTGTAGGGGGCTGAGTTCCTGGGAGGCCCGGAGTGCAGGAGAGTTCTTTGAAAAGGGATCCCAGACAAGATTATGGCAGAGTGGAATTTTTAGGCACCTGGAAGAGTTACTGAGAAGTGAGGGGAAGCATTTTAAAGAGACACAACAGTTTTTAGGAAGGCATATGGTTGAGAGAACATTTCATTCATTCCCTGTTACTGGAGTAAAGAATATCTATGAAAAAATGGTTCGTGATAAGAGTCTTCTATGTCATGCTAAGTAGTTTGTATTTCACACCAAATGTGATAAGAATTGACTGAAGGAATAGTTCCATTACTCTGCCATTTAGGAAGATTAATCTAGTGGGAATGAGGAAGATGTACTGTAGGAGGCAAGAACAGGGCACAAAACCCACATAGGAAGAAGTGTGTGTAGTACTCCAGTTAGAAACAATTAAAGTAGTGATGAAAGGGATGAAGCAGAAGGAACATGGAAGAACACACACCAAGACATGATGACTGCATATCCAGAATAAGAGGATGAGAGTTGCCTATGTCAGTTTAACAACTATTCACTTTGGTACAGTTCTGAATTTGTCCAGGATTTATCTCTCCTAAAGGGAGAAAATAGACAAACATTCTTTTCTTGATACATAATTGCCGCTTAAAACAATTCAAAATGTCTATGTTCAAGCCCTACCTCTGCTTTTATGATCTAGTCATTTAACTTCGTTTGGTTTCCTATGAATAGAATTTGTTAGAAAATCAAAGGGATAATGGATGAGAAAGTATTTTAAGTTATAAATGGGTCTATAAATATCGGTGTCATTATCTTCTTATTTTTCTCCACTACTTGTACTTTCTATTCTCTTACATATTTAGTTTTTATTTAAATTTTCCCCCAATCTCCTACCTATATTATTTTTCTTCTTCACCTTCTCTTTCTTATCTTTATTCTCTTTCAACACAATGAAATAGCTTATTAGTGCCATATTAATGATCTCACTATTAGAGAACCTTCAACAAAGCTTTAGACTATTTCATGTATCTAGACCATAGGAAGTATTCATATATTTTAATAGTTACATAAAGTGTGTCACAGAGCATAAATTTTGATATTAATAACAATGGTGATAAGAAGTTGATATTTTTAAAAGATTTAATGAGCTCCAGATTTAATGAGCTTTGCATTATTTTATTTAATCCTTATTATAATCTTGAATATAAGTGGTATTATCCAATTTTACCTGGACACTGAGTCCTAAGGAAGAATATGTAGTGTACTTAGCATATGAAGTTGGAGATTAAATTCACATAGGTATATCTCCAAATACTTTATTCTTAGCATTCACTCTATCCCACAGAAATATACTCATTGAGTCAGGCTCCTATCTCCTCTTTTAAGTTTGTTCATTCTATAAGCATATATTGGGCATGGTACAGTGTCTAACCTTAGAAAAAAGCCACAACAACATATACAGGTAATGTGAATAAGTATTAAACAAATACATGTAAATAAATTATAATTATTTATAAATAAATATAAAGCATTCTACATATGAAATTATTTTGAAATTGAAGAATTTGTTAAACAAAGTACAAAGACATATGGGGCACCTGGGTGGCTCAGTTGGCTAAGCAGCTGCCTTCAGCTCAGGTAATGATCGCCGGGTCTGGGATCGAGCCCCACATCAGTCTCCCTGCTCTGCGGGGTAGCCTGCTTGTCCCTCTCCCTGTGCCTGCTGCTCTGCCTACTTGTGGTCTCTCTCCATATCTCTAATAAATAAATAAAATCTTTAAAAAAAAGTATAAAGCCATACAAATATACAACATGTTCAGGAAAAAATAAATATTTCAAGGTATCAAGGAAACAGCATTCTTCACCTTGGGGAATGCAAACCCCTAAAGACTTTTCAAAGGTAGCAGGGCCTAGAGGGTTTTAAGTCAGTGGAGGGCTTAATGACATACATGTAGCAGGGCTCTATGCTCAGAGTTTCTGACACAGTGGTCTAAGTTGGGACAAGAAACAACATTTACCCATGAATACATGAAACAGTATAGAAAGAAAAATAATCCATCAATTTTATTATTAGATGTATTTCAAATAAAATGTATTTTTATCAGTAACACTAATATACCAATTAATGTAATATGTTTAGATTTAAGATATGTACACATACGTGCACACACACACACACACACACACATGAATGAGCTCTTGTCATTTGTGACAATATGAATCAACCTATGGTATTATGTTAAGTAAAATTAGTCAGACAGAGAAAGATGAATACCATGCAATTTCACTAATATGTGAAATCTAAAAAACAAACAAACAAACAAACAAACAAAATCCCAAAACTAACAAATAAAGAAGAATACGGAGACTAAACTGGTGGTTGTAGAGGGGAGAGGGTGAGGGGTGAGCAAAATGGGTAAGGGGGAGTGGGGGACATAGGCTTCCAGTGATGGAATAAATAAGTCACAGGAACAAAAAGAATAGCATAGGTAATATAGTAGTGGTATTTTAATGGTTCATAGTGACAAATGTTAGCTATATTTTTGGTGAGCATAGCAAAATATAGTTGTTGACTTACTTGGAACTAATGTAACATTATGTGTCACCTAAATTTCAGTAGAAAAATAATTAAAATGCCAAGCCATACCAAAAATAAGTTTCATATGACAACTTGAGTTTAACACATTGGTAACTAAAATATACTAGAAATTATATTATTTGTAACTAGTTACTTTTGTGATAAAAAGGACTTAACTGTTATCTTAAAATGTACAAGGGATATTATATTATTATTTAAATAATTCTTAAGAATATTCTCAGGCAAAAGTATATAATGCACTTTGGCATAGATTATATAAGAGAGGTGTAAACTACACCAGAAAATATAGAATGAACACTTGGTACAAAACATGGAGTACTTTAAATATCTTGCTAAATCTTAAAATTTCTGTAAACAAAGGTTTTCACTTTAGGGAGTGGCCCTATTGGACTTGAGTAGGAAAAAGATAACTCTGGTTGCAATGTAATAAATGGGATGGAATAAGTGAGAAACCAGAGGCAGTTGGGATGCATTTAGGTGATTAATACAATAGACAATTGTAAAAAATAGTCCCAGCTAAAAATAATAGTAGTTTTCTAGTGAAACAGTGATAGCAAGGATTTATAACAAACAACAACAACAAAACTGGGTGCAGGGTTGGGGGAAATTATTGAGATAAAATGTCTACAAAATGGGGAGTGGATGATGAAACAGTAGTCATTCCCCTTTATCTGCAGTTTCATTTTCTGTGGTTTCAGTTACCAGTGGTCAGTTAAGGTCCTGAAGCAGATGAGCCTCCTGACATTTCAGGCGAAAGGCAACAGTAGCCTAATGCTATGTCACAATGCCTATGTCATTCATCTCACTTCACCTCATCATGAAGGCATTTTATCATCTCACATCATCACAAAGAGGACCACATTCATACAACCTATATTACAGTATATTGCTATTATTCTATTTTATTATTAGTTACTGTTGTTAATCTCTTACTATGCCTAGTTTATAAATTAAACTTTATCATGGGTAGTGGTGCATAGGTAAAAACATAGTATAAATAGGGCTTGGTACTATCCATGGTTTCAGGGGGTTCTTGGAACATAGCCACCACAGACAAGGGTGAACTACAGTAAAAGAATCAATGATGACTCTCAGTAGGCAACACTTAAATTTTTATCTTTGTATCTATCTACTATCTACCTATTTATCATCTGTCTATCCATTCTGTCTCCCTGAACCATTTGAATAAGCTATATATCTGTTTATCTAACTGCGTCCTGGAAGCCTATTTGGATATTTCTGCCGTGAATGTCTCAAATAGAACTAATTATCTACTTGTCACTATATAAATCTCTTCCCCTCCACACTCTCATATATTCTTGAAAAAAATGTGCATTCTTTTGTTGTTAGGTAAAGCATTCTTCAAATGTAAATTAGATCTCATTGACTGATGGTGTTTGACCTGCTCTTCTATAATCATTCTGATTTACTGCCTGTTCCATCAATTACTCAAAGAGGTTGTTGATAATAAATGTCACATATGAAAAACCCACAGCTAAGATTATACTCAATGATAAAAAAACAAAACCAAACAAAAAAAAACCTGAGAGCTTTCTCCACAAAATCAGGAACAAGACAAGGATGTCCTCTCTCACCACTTTTATTCAATACAGTCTTGAAAGTCCTAGATACAGCAATCAGAAAAGAAAAAGAAGTAAGGAGTATATATATTGGTAAAGAGGTAAAACTTCCACTATTTGTGGACGACATGGTACTAAACAGAGAAAACCCTAAAGGCTCCACCAAAAGAACTGCTAGAACTGAAAAGTGAATTCAGTAAGATTGAAGGATACTAAATCAATGTGCAGAAATCTGTTGCATTTCTATACACTAATAATGAAGCAGCAGGAAGAGAAATTAAGAAAACAATCCCAGTTACACTTGCACCAAAAATTATAAAAATTTTATAAAATTTTATAAAAATATAAAAATTTTAAAATAACTAGGAATAAACTTAACTAAGGAGGTAATAGAACTGTACTCTGCAAGCTAGAAAATGTTGATGAAAGAAATTTAAGATGACACAAAGGGAAACATATTCCATGTTTATGAAATGAAAAATATTGTTAAAATATCTATGCTACCCAAAACAATCTACATATTTAATGCAATCTTTATCAAGATATCAACAGCATTTTTCACAGAACTAGAAAAAACAATCCTAAAATTTGTATGGAATTACAAAAGACCCCAAATAGCCAAAGCAATCTCAAAAAAGAACAACAAAACTGGAGGTATCACAATCCCAAATTTCAAGATAAACTACAAAGCTGTAGTAATCAAAAAAGTACAGTACTGTCACAAAAACAGATCAATGAAACCGAATAGAAAGCCCAAAAATAAACCCATAATTATATGGCCAATTAACCTTCAACAAAGGAGGCAAGAAAATGCAATTGGAAAAAGTCTCTTCAGCCAATGGCATTGGGAAAACTGATCAGCGACCTACAAAAAAATGAAATTGGACCACTTTCTTCCATCATACAAAAAAAAAAAAAAATCTCAAAATGAGTTAAAGACCTAAATGTGAGATGTGAAATCATAAATATCCTAAAAGAGGACACAGGCAGTAATTTGTCTGACATTACCAATAGCAACATTTTTCTAGATAGATCCCCTGAGGCAAGGGAAACAAGCAAAAAGAAGTTCGTGGGACTACATCAAAATTAAAAGCTGCACAGTGAAGGAAACAACAAAACTAAAAGGCAACCTATGAAATGGTAGAAGATACTTGTCAATGATATATCTCATAAAGTGTTAGTATTCAAAATATATAAAGAACTTACACAACTCCACACACACATGCACACACACGCATGTAATCCAATTAAAAATTGGCAGAAGCATAAACAGACATTTCTCCAAAGAACATATTCAGATGACCAACAGACACATAAAAAGATGCTCAACATCACTTATCAGGAAAATGTAAATCAAAACCACAGCGACATATTACCTCACACCTGTCAGAATGGATAAAATAAAAAATGTAAGAAACAGCTAGTGTTGGTGAGGATGTGGAGAAAAAGGAACCCTTGTGCACTGTTGATGGGAATGCATATTGGTATAGCCACAATAGAAAACAGTAGAGGGAAGTTCCTCAAGATGTTAAAAATAGAACTGTCTTATGATCCAGCAATTGACCTACTGGGTATTTACCCCCTCAAAATGAAAACAATAATTCAAAAAGATATATGTGCCCCTATGTTTACTGCAGCATTATTTACAGTAGGCAAATTATGAAAGTAACCCAAGTGCCCATTGATAGATAAATGGATAGAGAAGTTATGGAATATTATTAAGCCATAAAAAGAATGACATCTTGCCATTTGCAACAACATGAATGGATCTAGAAAGCATAATGCTAAGCCAAATAAGTCAGAGAAAGACAAATACCGTGAGTTCAATCACATGTGGAATTGAAGAAACAAACCAACCAAGAAAAAAAAGAGAAAAACCAAAACCAAAACCAAAACCAAACCAAAACAAACAAACAAAAAACACAAAAAACAAACCAAAACAAAGCCAAAAACTATTAATTATAGAGAAGTGATAATTACAAGAGGGAAAGTGGGTAGAGAATAAGTGATGTAGGTAAAGGAGATTAAGTGTGCACTTATCATGATGAGTACTGAGTAATATACAGAAGTTGAATAACTATATTCTATACCTGAAACTAGAACACTGTATGTCAACTATACTGGAATTAAGTTTTTAAAAAGAGTGTTAAAGACACAAAGTACAACTGTGGATTTGTTCTGTCTCTTTCAGTTCTTTCAATTTTTGCTTCATGTATTTTGAAGTGTTATTGTTTTATGCATACTTATTTCTATCTCATGTCTTGGTAAATTGACCATTTTATTAACATATAATGTTCCACTTTGTCATTGGCAATATATTCGCTTTTAAGTCTATTTTGTCTGATATTAATATAGTTATTTCAGCTTTCTTTTGTTGAATATTCACATGGTGTGTAATTTTCTCTTTTTATTTGTAGTCTACCTATCATTATATTTTAAATATGCTTCTTGTGAACTGAATATAATTGGGTCATGTTTTTTAATATTTTTCCAAAGTTCTTACTTTAGTGTGTTTATACCACTCACATTTAATGCAAAAACTGATATCATATGACTTGATCTGCCATGATTTGTTTCCTTTAATTTTTAACTCTTGTTTCTTCTTTCCTGCTTTTCTTTAGGTTACTTAACTTTTTTTTTTCATTTTGATTTATCTGTAGTATTTTGAGTATATCTCTGTATATTTAATGGTTTCTTTAGCAATTACAATGTACATAAGTAACATATCATAGTCTATTAGTGCCAACACTTTTTCTCTTCAAATGTAATCTAGAAAACTTACCAACAGATCCCTTGGCTTTTCTTATTCATGACATTACCTTAAATATGACCCATGTATACACTGAAATATCAGACAATGCTGTAATTTTTGCCTTGTACTATCAAATATAATTTTAAAAACTCAGAAGAGTCTATTTTTTCTTTCTTTTGCTCTTTATTCTTGATGTTCCCAGTTTCCTACTCTTATATTTCCTTGATGCTTTAACAAATTCCCTTAATCAATTTTGTAGAGGAACTTTACGGATGATGCATTATCATAGATCTCTTTTAACAGAGAAGGTTTATTTCAAATTCATTCCTAAAGGATAAATTCTTGATCAAAGGTTTTTGTTTTGTTTTTCCAATCCGCCCCCCACTTTCTTTTGGCCTCCTTTGATGAGAGATCTATCGTCACTTCATTATCTTTCTATAAGTGAAGTATTTGTTATCCTCAGTTCCTTTCAAAACTTTCATTGTCTTTAGTTTTCAGAAATGTGATTATGTTATGTGTTAACCTAGATCTCTCCATAATTGTTCTGTTTGGATTTTGCTCACCCCCTTGAATTTTTAGATTTGGATATTTTGCCAGATTTGGGGGTAGGGGTGAGGGGTTATAACATTATTTCATTTCTTTTCCTTTCTCATTTAATTTGAGACTTTCCTTATTCATGTTCAGGTGAGTAACTTTGGATTATATCCCAAACATTTTGGCTATTATGTTATGAGATTCTAGTTCCTATTTAAATCCTATACTTTAGGAGGTAGTCAATCTGTTAAGGTCAGGACATACATCTCAGTTCAGTAGTGCTGGTTGTGATTTAAAGGTCGATTTAGTTTTCAAAGTCTTTGCATGTTATCCTATTCTGACCCAGTTGTGTGTTACCTAGAGGCCAATCTGAAACCTGGGTGTTATTTCATAAAGTACTTCAGTCTGCAAACATTTGTTCTGCTATGTCTGAATGGTTTTACAGAAAAGCCACACAAATTCCTACCAGGCTTCCATACACAGAGTTAAAGAATCCTTTTTTCTAGCTCCTTCCTCTCTGTATTCTTTCCTTAATTCTCTAGCTAGGAACAGTGAAGAGGTGTATCTTTGTTGCCTTTCATTTGGGAAAGCCAGTAGGGCTCCATCTCATGGTCTCTGTAGTGAATGTTAGATATGAGAAGGAAAACCAACCATTAATGTTGTATGGAAAAGGTTAGCAAGGCTGTACTTATAGTCTCCATGGTTACAGCACTCAGTGGGGAAACAGAGGGACAAAGCTTTTTGCATAACATTATTCTGAAATGAAGCAGATGTAGTCAAAAAGGCTTTGCCATGTAAGGCTGTGCTTCTTTTTCCAAGTCTTTTTCTTCTCTTTTCAGAGGCTTCTCATTAATGTTTTATATTTTCTGGGTTTTTAGTTGTGTTTAGTGGGGGAAAAAAATGGGTGGAATATGCTTGTTCCATCTTGTCCAGAAGTAGAAATCTCATCTGCTCTCCTTGTCTTCCAAAGAAACCAGAGAATACCAATATCATTCATTAGGTTGACCAAGCCAGGAACTGAGTTTGAGACCAGGTCCTACAATCCTCTAGAAGTTGTGATTTTTTTCATCACCAATGCCATTGACCTAGTTTAAGTACTGTTCATTGTTAATTACTTTTTGTACTGATAACTGAAAAATTTTCATGGATGTTCTCTACCTCTAATATTTTTCTATCTTCAGTCTATTCCCTATTCTCTAATCAGAATAACCATTCCAAACTGAAAATCTTCACATATTACTTTACTTAAAATTTTTCAACAGTTTCTGATTTAATTTAGGAAAACTTGTCCCCTTTACATGGTCATTTGCCATCTGGACTCTCCAACTTCATCACTCTTACTTTTATACATTTTGTTTCCATTACAGGGAGCTTCATTCACTTTCTAACAGACCATACTTTTGCTTTCCCTAGCAACGGTCCACCATTTCACCTGGATGGATATAACTCATTCTCAGGAAAAAATAAAATAAAATAAACTGTTCCTAAGTGTTCCCTCTTACTGTTCCTTAAAGAACTCAAAAAGTACCACTCAATATTAACCAAGGTTCTACCTTCTCCAATAGACTATAAATTTAATGAGAAATTTGCAATTTCAATCTGTTCATCAGTCTCTTTCCAGAACCTGATACATTATACACTTTAAAAAAAAGAAATGGTTTGAAGGAATGAATGTTTGTATCAAAGACCTTGAGCCTGGGTAACTGAGCAGATAATGATATCATTATCTAAGGTAGAGAACCCAGTAGGAGATCTGATTTCCTGGCAGATGATTGGAGTAAATCCTTCTGGAACTTAATGGCTTTGTTGTAGCAATAGCACTTCCATACTCATTCTCTCTCTCTCTCTCTATATATATATACACATATATATATATGTATATATATATATATGTGTATATATATATATATATAATTTATGAGGGTATGTGGGTGTGCCTACATGGTGGTTTCCTACATAAACAAGAGTAATATGTGCAACTAAGTATAAGATGAGGAGATAGAACTCTTTTAAGTTCTTGAGGAAGAAATACTTCTGGTGATATAAAGTCTGAACATGTTTAGTTGAAAAATATGTGCTATTATAAAAGAATTGAATATAGACTTGTAGCTCTAAATCCAAGAGAGTAGAGGGAATTTGCAGAGGTCAATAACACATGAGGAAAGTATGGCCTCTATAAATGAGTGGGATTATTGAGTGAAAAGTATTGTTTGTCCTTAGGCCTGAGGTTTCTACAATTCAGTGTTTTTTTGGGGTTATATGCTTAAAGCCTAAGGTTAACAAATCTTTACTAGTTTTTAATATATAACAAACAGGCAATATGATATAAAAGAAATCTGAGAAATTAATTATTTTTAATATAAAAGTATAAACATTAAAATAGAGCTGTTGGTTCCTGTATTCTCCCTTCTTTGTGATAATATCAAACAATTTATATGGAAAGTACAGTAATGATTAAAAAAAAAAAGAAAAATGAGACTTCCAGTGTCCCTGGCATATAAGGGAATTAAAAGTCATCACTCCAGCCTACCAAGTAAAAAGATGAACTGAAACAAGTTTTAGTTTCCAGAGCCTCAGGTTTCATATACATATAGTAAGATAGAAATACTTTTCCCATGTCAATGCTTGGTCTTCAGCTTTATAATAAATGTAAAACATTTACTACATGTATAAGTCAAAATAATCATAAGCAATCATAAATAATAATAGAAATCAAAGAAATCATAAGAAAAAATCTTAAGCTCATGTAAGGGGCTATGACAGAGGGAGGCAAAATTTCTTTTGTAACAAGTATTTTTAAAGTGAGGCAGGGCACAGTGAAGTTTATTTCATGGAATACTAAATCACTGAAAAGTGTTCAGTCCTATTCAGAAGGCTTTTGTGCCCCTAACAAGCTTTGTATCAAAATGTGCAGACTCATTTTTTATACTTTCTTTTATTTCATTTACTTTCTTATTTACAAAGATTAATTTATCCAAACCAGAAAATATACAAGGTGACAAGTTTCCTTCACATTTTGAAATTCATTTTTTAACAAACATTTTTTAATAAACTCATCTCATAGTCATTTAATTCTCTCAAGGGATAAAATATTTGTTTGTTGTTTTCCAACCCCACAAAGTTAGAAATTAAAATACTGAAAAATGAGAAGCAATAAATTGTGGCCTATAAAAATGATAATCTTGTAGCTTCTGGTTTTGTTACTCTGTAGAAAATTAACCAACTCTCTAATATAACCTAAAGGTAGCTAATCTGATTTAATCTAATCTAAAGTTAACTAATCTTTGAGTTAAAAAGTTATTCTTTCTTTTGCCTTCTTTCTTTAATGAGTTATTTAGATACCTATAAATGTGATCTACCATCTTTCTGCTGGCTCATAATTAATAAATAGAGAAAAGTTTGATCTGAGAAAAACTGAAACAAACAAGAAAAAACACTGAACAAAAAAACCTTTTGAATATTTTTCATTTTCCCATCTTGTCTCCTACCTTCTTTTTAAGTTCTCCCACCTTCCTTCCTCCTCACCTTCCTTCTTTCCTTTTCCCCCTTAGTCCCTTTCTCATCTTCCTTTCCATTAAGTACTTCCTTCTTTCCTGCTCTTTTCCTTTATTTTTTTCTAACTTTACCTATTTTTGACCAAGCTATAGAGTACTACCAATTTTTTATGCACTAACAATATTTGTTATCTCATTATAGCCTTGCTATCATGCAGCATGAAGTGTTTGTCCTTCATCTTATTATTTTACCTCTGGAAATAACAGACAAATATAATAAACTATTCTACTTTATAAATTATAAATATTAATTTACTTACTTTATGAAATAAATATGATTAATTTACTTATTTATGAAAAAGTAAATTAATGAGACATTCAGGTAACCTGGGAAATAGACTCTGAGACTTTTTGCATACTTGTGAAAACTGAGGAAAAAGAATTAAAAAGAGAAAGAATCTGAATTGCAGTTTACTATTTTAGACATTACATATAAATGAAATTGTACCAAAAAAGAAAAAAAAAAACAAAACACTGATGCTTCAGAAATTGGAAAATAAATAATGAATCTCAGTAGGCAGTGAACTTTTTTGTTAGTGTCATGGGTTCTTGTATTACTGGTTGTGAATGTGAATATTACATTGCAGAATAGGATGCTGCATTAGTGGAACACCAACTTAATGCAATCTTCAGTACAAAATCTGGTTTCTGACAAATTTTACTTTTTATATAGAAATTTTACTTTTTATATTATTATTCTCAGCAATGGCTTTGCCTTAAACTGCATTATGAGGGACAAAACTGAAAAAAGAAACAAAATGTTAAAAATGTGTAGCTAATATAAAATTCAGTTTCTAAAGTCCAACAGCTAAAACAAAACACATTCTAAAACAGAAAAATAAAAAAGCATAAACTAAAACCAAATGTTGCTTTGCTAGTAATGGCACTCATAAGATACCCATAAATGTAGCACTTTTGTAAACTTAACTTGGATTTTAAGGGCCTAACCATTGGGTCATGCCCATGTTTCCTTATTTTTCCATGACCAAAATTAGTATGATCCACAAAGCCTAAAATATTTATTCTCTAGTCCTTAGCAGATATTGATTGACTGTTTGCTGACCATGAGTCAAGACTAAAGATTTATGAGAGCCTCTGTTTTCTCATGAGCCTAGATTAAAATCTTGGGAATTTCTACCCTTCCAGTTAGCTACATGATTCAGAAGATAAAAGTACATATAGACAGTATTGCAGTCAAGATCACAACAGAAAACATAGGTCACTTAAAATTACTTCAAGAGACTTTAGCAATAAAACATGTATTTGCAAGAGTGTGAATGGATATAAAGGAACTACAAAGAATATATAGTAACCTTGGTCTAGTAATAGGAGAGGACTACCCCAAGACCCAGAAGTAATGAAGGGAAGAAGCAGTTACCAGAACACAAAAGAAAGAGACTTTTCGAGAAGATTGCCTTTAGAGAAGCAGTAACCTTTGGTCCCGGAACTCAGTAGTCCTGAGGTACTTCTTAGGGAAAGAACCAGAGCGATAACACCCTGACCTCACTTTCTCCCTTCCTTGAATCTCTTACTGTGATATCCCACTGGGGATTGAAATGGCAACCAGAGGGCACAGAAACCAGGTCTTCAGTTGTAAACCAGGTCAGTGTCTTAGGGCATAGGGCCAAATGAAAAAGGGTGAAAAGCAGATCAAGGAGAAGAAATGAGAAGACAGAAAATATGGTTGAAATAATATGAGTGAGTTTTCCAAATAGGTTGGAACATCTGATCAGGTTTTAATAAAAATATACCAATCAGTGATCTTTAATATGACTAGCACTGTGTGTGTGTGTGTGTGTGTGTGTGTGTGTGTGTGTGAAGAACAAGAGAAGAGGCAAGAATGGCTGCATTTACCCCAATGTCTAAGTACATAGGCTTATACATACCTGTATAAAGGGAAATAATAAAAAAGTAATTTAGCTGGGGCACCTGAGTGGCTCAGTGGGTTGGGCTGCTGCCTTCGGCTCCGGTCAGAATCCCAGGGCCGTGGGATGGAGTCCCACATCGGGCTCCTTGCTCAGCAGGGAGCCTGCTTCTCTCTCTGCCTCTGCCTGCTTGTGCATGCTCTCTCTCTCTGACAAATAAATAAATAAAATCTTTAAAAAAATAAAGTAATTTTGCTATTCCCCCTAAATACGCAAATTCCTAACATGATTTTTTTCTAGATTCTCTAGTTGATTTAGAAGTTTACTGAATACTTTCAGAAAACATCAGAGATATTAATCCCTTAGTATGTTTTTCAATTATCTACCTACTCTTTAATGGAAAAATTTTCAGTAAAAACTGTGACCAATTTCAAACAATGACATCAAATTTTGGGGAATAGCTTTGGTCCAAAATTATCTACAGAGTTTGCAGCAACTACAAATTATGTCAGCAATTTCTAAAATTCACACTTTAATTTATATATTTATTCCATGAAAATACATTTATCAATTAAAGTTATTTGCTTAGAAACATAAGTTTTACCTAATCATCTCTTTTGTTAGTCATAGCATCACAAGTTTTGTTTTATTTTGTTTTGTTTTGTTGTTTCTGTTTTTGTTTTGTGGTGTTTTCCCTCCCAAGTATTTCCTCTGTAATTTCATAGAGTCAGGGAAATTTCTGAACAACTTTTTAATGAGCAAAAAAGATCACTGGGTAGCTATTTTTGTTTTTTATTTTCTGAGACATTTTATTTTATGAGACATTTTGCACATCTGTAAATTGTAAAAAACCTGATAATATTGTAAAAATTTTGCCCATAGATATGAAAATAAACTCTGTCCAGTGGAAAGTAATTGATTATTCCCTGTGGATATTGACCAGTTTTGGTTCTATTTATAAATTCATCTCAGATTTACTGAGTTACTTATATAGGTGTGGTTATTTGAATTCTGCTTGAAATCAACTATAACATTTTGATATTTTCCTCATTAATTATTGAATAAACAAAAATTTTAACTTGTGTATATTTCCTATTTGTATGAGAGTGATGATTTCACCATTATTTTTTTCTTTACTTATACAGTGCCTAGAGCCAAGGGTCATGATTTAAACTGAAGAAGTCACATTGGTTTTTTAAGAAGCCTTAAAAGATATTGCTGATTCCCTAGAGGGTGGAAGAAGGATTGCTCAGCAGCAGTTCAAGTAAACATCAATTTAAGCACCGTAGGCTTTATGTGTCAAGTTGATAAAGGAAACAACCAAAAAAGACAAATGCATACAATGCTTCCTAACTTGATCTGTGATTTTTATGATCAACTACAGTATTTAAAAAGCCTGCTGTGTAGTACACTGAAAATACCTTAGAGAATGACAGGGTATGATTTCTGTTCTTTTTTATGGCAGAGAAAAAAGTAATTTTATTGTTGTTTGAATATTTTTATACACATCCTTCACGCTTGGGTTCCCTTATCATGAAAATTGTGGGTTTCCTATGGTTGCATACTGTTATCAGGTTAAGGACAAAAGGTTTACATCTCATGCAAGATTAACTAGGTTTTGCCAATTTTAAAGGTATCATCTATATCCTGTAGGCTCAGAGAGAATTTGGCAGCATTGTCAATCACTTCCCATTTTGCCTGTATACTAGTTTATTTATTATTTAAAAATAATCTGAAGGCAAGTATGCATTGCGTATAATGGGAGAGAAATGTGGGGATTTTTCCCTAAATTTTCCAATTTCATGTGAAAATGAACTCACAAGTACCTTTGATAACAGCCCAAAGCTTCAACCTATATGAAGTGCTCATACTAAAGTAAATACATATGCATATATATATATATATATATGTACACATATACATATATATATATATTTATTGGTGTTCTTTGGTATGGAAATTAGGCTTAATGCTATAAGCTATTGTTATATGAGATGAGCAATTAGAAATAAAAACTAATGTATCTACCAAAAGACTGAGATTATTCCCTGCACATTCTCAGATCACAATGCTTTGAAACTGGAGCTCAATCACAAGGAAAAGTTCTGAAGGAACTCAAACACCTGGAAGTTAAAGACCACCTTGCTTAAGAATGCTTGTATCAACCAGGATATCAAAGAAGAACTGAAACAATTCATGGAAACCAATGAGAATGAAGATACTTCAGTCCAAAACCTATAGGATACAGCAAAGGCGGTCCTAAAGGGGAAAATACATAGCCATCCAAGCCTCCCTCAAAAAAACTGAAAAATCCAGAATACACCAGCTGTCTCTACACCTTAAAGAACTGGAGAACCAACAACAAATCAAACCAACTCCACACATAAGAAGGGAAATAATCAAGATTAGAGCAGAGATCAATGAGGTAGAAACCAGAGATACAGTAGAACGCATCGATGAAACTAGAAGCTGGTTTTTTGAAAGAATCAATGAGATCGATAAACCATTGGCCACACTAATCCAAAAGAAAAGAGAGAAAGCCCAAATTCATAAAATTATGAATGAAAAGGGAGAGATCACAACTAACACCAAGGAAGTAGAAACAATCATCAGAAGTTATTATCAACAGTTATATGCCAATAAGCTAAGCAACCTAGATGAAATGCATCCATTTCATCTAGGTTGCTTAGCTTATTGGCATATAAC